>NC_057800.1:498140371-498510190 GCF_018294505.1 Triticum aestivum | reverse complement strand
GGCTGCAAGCGGGGCGAGGTGGCGGTGGTGGGTGGTGGTGGCGGTGGGGGTGGCGGTGTATATAAAGGGGAGGGGGTGCCTTGGGGAGGGGGCAAGAGGCGGCGGGGAGGAGTCCTAGCCGGACTCCTCGAGACGGCGGCGGCGGGGCGGCGTCAGTCTCATGGGAGGAGACGGCGTCGCGGGGAGAGGCGGGCCGGCGGCTGGGCTTCGACCGAGTTAGCCCCTACGCAATTTTTTTTAAATAATTCCGCCGAAACTAAAAAAATCCTATAAAATAAAATAAAATTCTAAAAATGCCAAAACTAATTTTCACCGTCTAAATAAAATATTTAGAACGAGATGAACATTTTCTTGGCCCTAAAATGCAATTTTGAAAACGTGCAATTTTTTTTCTAATGCAAACAAAATTGCAATAAAATCCAAATAAAACAAATATTTGATTTTTAATATTTTTCCTCCAATATTTCAATTATTTTGGAGAAGTCATAGTATCCCCTCTCATATATTTTATTATGAAATATTTTCGGAGAGAAAAATAATTAAAACCAAAAATCCTCGTTTCAAAATTTGATAAAGTCAAATTTGAAAACCGGGGAAATCCTCAACTCTCTCCGAGGGTCCTCGAGTTCCTTAGGATTTCGAGGATCGCGAGATGAAATGCAATAAAATATGATATGCAAGAATGATCTATGTATAACATTCCAAATTAAAAATTTGGAATGTTACAACTAGGGACTAGCCCCCGGTGTATTTGTGATGTACTTGGGGATCAAAGCATGTCCTTTCCAATCACATGGTTTGTGTTAAGACGAACCCTTCATGTGACATGGCGAAATTGCCAATGATTTTTAGAGTTAAACATCATCATCGGATCGCGGACCCGTTCGTGCTTACTATGACGGTCAGTTTTCGGCTTTTTCCTCCTGAGGTACTTGACCGGGCAAACCATAAGTACAATCACAGGGGTTCTCCCTTTGCCCTCTTAGCCAAATGTGCGGAACATAAGAGGCAAGCACAGGAGCCGAGCAACCCAACTATTGACCCAAGACATAGTTCGAAACGGATGCATATAGTGCAACATCCGAGAAGCCAAACACCTAGCGGAAAGCGGTGCCGGACTTGAAGATATTGAGGTGATATATAAATCAAACTCTTGACTAGTTCATATATTTTCATGTCGGGTTGTTCGAAGAGCGAGTGGGGAATCAAGAAAGAGATGGGAAAAATTGCAAGATGCGGATATCCGAACACCATAAAGGGTATTTTTTATTTATTCTCGTAAGCTCGGGATGTGTAACCATACAATTTGAACTACGAAGGCAGTACTTGTAAGAGAGAGAAAAAGGAAAATTAGAGAGTAAAGGTGGACATAGGGCCTTGATGCATGAGTTGAAGCCTTCACTATGCCCTGCTGCACGTCTGCGCCTTTGCTTCTGATAGGTGGGGGTTGGGACCTTTGATGAGACCTTGATTGGCGAGGACCCTGCCGATGGAGCTTTAAGCTTGGGGGTATCCGGAATTGGTCCCCGGGTCGTCCGAAGACGAGGTAATTTCTAAGTTCGGTTTAACAGAACATGTACTTTGGATTAATGTATGCCTCACGGCTGCCCATGGTATTTTGAGTGCGAAGTTGTGCTGGCGAGGCATGTGGAGCATGAAGAATGTGGGCGTGTTGTGGGGCGCGTATCCCTATTTGCGGCGAACGCATGCAGGTCCAATGACGGGGAACGGGTTCGAACCGTTTACTATTATCGCCGGCCTTTACGATGGGTCGACATCCGGGCCTATATGGGTCTGTGTGGTCTTCGGCCGCTATGGCCGCAGTGTGCTCCTCGGTCGAAGTGAGTGCTTTGTGTTGCCATTGATGGTTATGACGCCCGAGGGATCAGGCATCTTCAACTTGAGGTACGCGCAATGCGGGATGACATTGAATTTGGCGAACAATGTTCGGCCGAGGATGGCGTCATATCCACTGCGAAAAGGTGCAATATCGAAGATCAAGTCCTCGCTTCAGAAGTTATTCGAAGATCCGAACACTACTTCGAGCATCACAGTGCCCGTGTAGCGGGCCTCCACTCCCGGAATGACCCCCTTGAAGGTGTTGTTACTGGGTTTAATCCTTGATGGATCGATCCCCATTTTCCTCATTGTATCTTTGTATACCAGACTGAGGCTACTTCCTCCATCCATTAGGACTCTAGTGAGGTGGAATCCATCGATGATGGGGTCTAGCACTAGGGCTACGGACCCTCCATGGCATATGCTGGTGGGATGATCCTTGCGATCGAACGTGATCGGGCAAGCTGACCATGGATTGAACTTCGACGCTACTGGCTCAACGGAGTATACGTCCCGTAGCACTCGCTTCCTATCCTTCTTCGGTATGTGGGTTGTGTAAATCATGTTTACCATCTTGACCTCGGAAGGGAAGGGTTTCTGGCCTCCACTATTTGGCCTGCGCGGCTCATCATCGTCCTCGCTACGTGGGGTTTTGCCCGAGTCTTCAGCTACAAGTTTGCCGGCTTGTTTGATCACCCACTAGTTTCAGTTGGAGTGGTTAGTGGGCTTCTCTAACTTGCCATGGATCTGACAGGGCATGTCCAAGATTGTATCTAGTATGGACGGGTCATTGCTATTGCCTTTAGGGGCCTTCTTTCGGGGTCTGGACTTTTTGTTTCGGAATCCGGCATTTACAGCCATATCCTCGCCCTCGCCATCATTATGGCGACATTTATTTTTACTGCATCTGGGATTTCCGTTCCCTTCCCGAACCTTGGAGGTACCGGGTGTGTTTGGGTTGGTGTTTTTTCGAGCAAGCCAACTGTCTTCGCCTGTGCAAAAGCGGGTCATGATGGAAGTAAGGGCTGCCATAGTTCTTGGTTTGTCCTGGCCGAGCTGTCGTACGAGTCATTCATCCTTAACACTATGCTTGAAGGCGGCCAAGGCTTCGGCATCCGGACAATCAACGATCTAGTTTTTCTTGGTCAGGAACTAGTTCCAAAATTGTCGAGCAGACACTCCGGGCTGTTGCATAATGCGATTTATGTCGTCCGCATCCGGAGGCCGGACATAGGTGCCATGAAAGTTTTCTCGAAAAGTGTTGGGGATATAGCTACCAGGTATGACCCGCCCAGGAGGGGTCGGGTCAACCCCAATGGCGGGTTACGAGAAGAAGCCTAGTATACGTTCAAGGTGATAGTTTATTAAGACTTGTAGAAGGCCTAAGCCCAGAGGCGGCTTAAGGCCCAATATTGTGAACTGCCATATGTAGAGAAAGACTTGTAAGGAAAGGCATATAAAAAAAGTCGCCGAGCCGGACACGTTTTATGAGCCGGCCGGGACTCTATAGGCCGCCAGGCGTCAACCCGTGTATATAAGAGGACGACCCGGCGGCGACTTAGGGCAAGAAACCACAGATCGATAGCCAAGCTAGCGGATTCGCTCCTTGGTCATCGAAACCTAGCAATACAACCACAACTGGAGTAGGCTTTACCTTCACCGTAAGGGGCCAAACCAGTATAAATCTCGCGTGTTCTTTGTCCATATTAACCCCTTTAAGCCTCCTAGTTGCGATGGCCCTACGACTAAGTCCTTTTGCTAGGACATCTGTCGTGACAATTCCACGACAGTTGGTGCCTACCGTGGGGCCTAAGCACGGTGGATTTGATTTCTTGAAGGGCAGCTTTGAAGGGCTCAAGGGATACGTTGTGGGCCGGATGACCAAAAGTCGTCGCGGCAAGCTCTACATCGACGAAGAAGGTTGGGGGCCCGAGGCTGGCTCAATTGAGTATGGGTACCGGGTCCCCTTTGGCGGAATCCATGTCTTCATCGGCCGGATCGGCGAGTCGGGCCCTGAGCCGGGCGTCTGCACCAACCTCATCGAGACAGCTCAGCGCGTGAGATCCGCCCAGGCCCAACCTGCCGTGAGGCATGCCTTCATGGGTTGCATCCATGAAGGTGAATTCTCTGAAGGATCAGTGGATGGCGGTGAGACGGCCATCTATTCTGACGGTGAGTCGTCCTCGGGCGAGACAAATTCTTTGTATCAGCTACAAGATGGCGTGCTTGGGGTCTGTTCCGATTGCAGCAGTATTACGGACCTCTGCGAGCCGCCGAATCGAGCCGGAGTCTTCATGGCTGGCACTCAACATGATCAGAATTCCACAGCAGTGGCAGCGATAACCACCGGATCGGCAGCGGCCGGGTCAAGAGACCCCGCACGCACACCGGCTCAGGTACTGATGGACCTCATGGATTGGATGACGGCCCTGTTGACTTCTGTAGTTGAGCCGGCAGATAAAACTCAACATGACGCGAAGGTGACACGACTACGCGAAGAGGTGGCGCAGGCCAAAGAAAACTTAGCAGCAGAAGAGGTCAGGATGGCTGCAGAACAGGCGGCTTTGGATGCTCGTGCTCAGCAGCTTCAAGCGGAGACTTTCCGGCTTTCGGTGGATCTGAACGCATCAAACGGGGTCATGAGGAGAAGGCACCAGAAAACTCAGTCACGTTTTCCTCTCACTTACGATCCTAGGAACCTCTTCCACACACCCGGGGCTGGTCCAAATAACCCGCCGGAAGCAAACCGGATCATGACACCCGGGGCTGGGGCGCCGGTTCAACCGCTGGCCATGGAGCCACCCCGTATGAATACTGCTCTACCTCATTACACACCGATACCACCAGGTAACTTTTCTAACCCTTTGGAGAATCGCATCGCTGCGTCGGCTCATCTGGCGGCTCTCCCGATGGAAGGCGACTCTCCGACAGCAATTGAAACATGAATGGTGAGAGAACTTCTTCAGACGGCTCTGGAGCAGCAGGATGCGTACTCTTACAGCCGAGACAGAATCCATTCAACCCCTCGCCCAAGCCGGATCCCAAGCTATAGCAGGCATATGGACTCAGCCGCTATGTCGAGCAATGCTCAACGCCGTAACCAACCGCGCGGGAATGAGCCGGCGCAGGGTGGAGCCCTTAACTTGGCGGATCAGGAGAGGATCCGTCAAGAGGCTGAGTGGGCGGTTCAACTGGCAGCTGACCAGGCGACTCATCAGGCTTTTTCGATTTATCCGACAATCTCTGTCGAGGCAGGAGTGGCCACAAGAACAGGAGGTGTCCCTTGCCTGGTGCCGACTCTACGTAATGAGCGCTTGCCAAAAGACTTTAAAGGGCCTCGTAAGGTGCCTAATTACACGGCCGAATTGCAGCCCGGGGCATGGATTGAAAGTTATGAGATGGCAATGGAGCTGTTGGAGGTTAGCGGTGCAGCACTGGCTAAGTATTTCACTATGATGCTGGATCGAACAGCTCGCACTTGGTTGAAAGGGTTACCACCCAACTCCATCGGCTCATGGGCAGAGTTAAAAGCCCAGTTCATTCAGAACTTCAAGGACACATGTAAACAACCTATGTCAATCGTGGACGTGACTAATTGTAAGCAAGAGGAAGGTGAGTCAATGACCCATTGGGTGCGTCGGGTCAAGGAGATAATACATTCATCTGATAAGATGGATGCCGGCTCTACGGTCTTAATGTTGGAGAAAAAATGCCGTTTTGAACCTTTGAAACAGAAGTTGGGGCGGTTCAAGCGTGATTGTAATGACATGGGCCAGTTGATGGCGGCCCTGGTCAAATATGCTGATTATGATAGTACCAAGGATCCCATGTCTGATGAAGAAAAGATAGGGAAGGGAAAGAAGAACAGCAACGGCAAGGGTCACCCGCATAACCCGGCGAATCAAGGAGGTAATAAACATAAGGCTGACGAGTTTGTGGCTAACACCAATACACAGGGCAACAACCAACGGCGCAAGGGTAGGCCACCTCCTCGGTCAGGCAGGTCAGGTCCCACCCTCGAGCAACTATTGAATGAACCTTTTCCAAGACACGACACTCGGGAAAAGCCAGCTACCCATCTTTGGAAGGACTGTACGATCATGAAGGCATTTAAAAATTCCAACATGTTTGATGGTAGCCACAGACCTGGCGGCAGTTCAGGCGGAGGCAGCTTTCATGGCCCGGGCGCCGGTTCAGGCGGAGGCGGTTTTCACGGTCAGGGCCATCTGGGTAACCAGGGTGGCTATAATCAGCAACCCGGCCAAAGTAATCAGCAGCAACAGCAGCAACAGTCCGGGTATCAGAGTAACCCAAAATAGTTGAATAGTGGGCAGTACCACGTATTTACCACTAGTTTATGCAAGAGGGACCAGAAGCTTCATAAGAGGGTTGTAAATGTTGTTGAGCTGGCGATTCCATGTTATTTGAGGTGGTCACAACAACCTATTGTGTGGAGTAGGGAAGATCACCGTCCGTGGGTTGATAATCCGGTTCACTTAGCCTTGGTGGTGGCACCCCAGGTTGGTGGATATAAGTTCACTAAGGTGCTCATGGACGGAGGCAGTAGCATCAACATCCTCTATTATGAGACGTTTCATCGGATGGGGCTGACTAATAAGAGTCTTAAACAATCCAACACTATTTTTCATGGTGTTGTGCCTGGTAAGTCAGCATACCCAGTTGGTAAGATTGAACTAGAAGTAGCCTTTGGGGATGAATATGATTCCAGGGCTGAGAAGTTAACTTTTGAGGTGGTTAAGATCAAAACCCATATCATGCTCTGTTTAGACGGCCGTCTTATGCCAAGTTCATGGCTCGGCCATGTTATGTGTATCTGTAGCTCAAGATGCCGAGTTATAAAGGCACCATCACAGTACATGGAAGCCGGAAAGTAGCCCTGGAATGTGAAGAGGGTCATGTCGCGTATGCTGAGTCTGTTTGTGCGACAGAGGAGTTAAAGTTTTATAAAGATAATGTTGACCCGGCAGACATGACGTCTTTGAAGAAGCCAACTACGGAGCACGAACCGGTGTTGAAATTCAAGTCAGCTGATGACACCAAGATGGTTGATTTTGTGCCTGGCGACTCATCCAAACAGTTCATCATTAGTGCCAACTTGGATCCAAAATAGGAAAGCGCGCTCATCGAGTTCATCCTTGAGAACCGGGACATCTTTGCATGGAAACCTTCTGACATGCTGGGTGTCTCGAGAGAACTCGCTGAGCACACTTGTCGGTGTCAAAACCGGCGGATCTCGGGTAGGGGGTTCTGAATTGTGCGTCTAAGGCGGATGGTAATAGGAGGCAGGGGACACGATGTTTTACCCAGGTTCGGGCCCGCTTGATGGAGGTAAAACCCTACGTCCTGCTTGATTTATTCTTGATGATATGGGTATTACAAGAGTTGGTCTACCATGAGATCGGAGAGGCTAGCCACTAGCGCCCGAGCTTTATGCCGGACTGCTTCCGAGGTGGTGCACCACCCCGACTATGGGCCAATTTTTTTTCAATATTTTTGATTGGTGCAATTTATTCTCTGCCGAGATATATAGCCAGTAGCCCTCCAGGTGTGTATCGGTCTAAAACACAAGATGCACCTGAAGGATGACGTAAGACCGCTGATCCCAGTAGCCGCTGAGATTCAGATTGATTTGTAAAATCGGCCTGAGGATCAAGTCCTAGCTCGGCAGAATATTTCGTGACACAAAAAGCGGCGTGCTCAGTCCTCGAGACTCAGGTTGGGTGCGGCCGACCAACCGGAGGATCAAAATTTCGTCGGAAATTGTATTGCACTTAAAATTTTCTGCAATGAACAGGCAATGCAGTATCCCCCGAGACACTGGTCGGGTGGCAACACCATATCAGGGGATTGATGTGCCCCTTTAATATTTGTAAATAATAAGCCCGAAGCCCAGTAGCCCCCGAGCCTTAATGCTGGCACGGGTGGCCGAATTAAGGATCAATATCCATAGTAAAATCACAAATTATGTGTAATGACTCTATGTATCCAAGTACTTTACGTCATTAATGCTCATATCAGCATTATACAAAACTTTGTTGACCGACCATCGGCTTCCACCTCCTCGGCCAGTAGCCGAGGAGTGTTTGTCCTACTTTATAAAGCCTTTATGAGGGCAAGACAAACAAGGCAATCTGGCCATATGGTTTTATAAACAAAGGTACACAGAGAGATATGTTATATTACTGTTTAACATAAGAAATGTCTTCCAAAGAAAATAGTCCCGCTATCGGTTCATTTCTTTGGGTTGTCATGCTAAGCATGATCATGAAACCTCAGCTCTAATGTAAGAACAAAATATCAAGGATATAGTTTGGGAGGCCAGTTAATAGCCCCCGGTAGTGTTCAGCGACAATCGAGGTCAAGCCGTAAACACTTCGGCCATTGTTATGAATGGCCCGTCATTTAACATAGTCATCGGATCGCTGACCAGTTTACGCTTATTGTGACAGTCAGTTTTCGGCTTTCTCCACTGAGGTGCTTAACTATGTGAGCTGGAAGCACAATCGCAGTGGTTCTCCCTTTGCACGCCTAGCCAAACAAAGCGGAACGTAGGAAGCAAGTGCAGGAGCCGGGCAACCCAACTATTGCCGGTCGTGACGTGGTCGATGTCGGCTTGATGAAGTGACCGTGCGGCGATGCCGGTGTGCCCACTCAGTGTAATCTGTTGGTGATGATTTATCCACCGTGATGCCGGACTCTTGTTCGGCTTGCCGAGATGGTGATCCTAAGAAGTTGAGCTCGCCTCAACAAAGTGACGATGTGTCTAGCGCAGGTCGGCAGCCTTGGAGCAATATTGCTGGACTGGTTTGACATCAGCATGATGATGAAGATGATCTTAGGGGAGGTTTAACAATTTATGGGCACGTGTTTAAAAACAATGCACAATACCCTAGAAGAGAATTCCTCTAAAAAGGTTGTCCAATATCACATTCCTAAAGAAACATGAATTCGGGTTGGATCCGTATTCGCGCAGAAAACGGATCCGAAAATTGGTCCACTCATCGGAAGGTTCCCAGAGTTTGAACCGTCAGATCGAGCTGAAATTTGGAGGGGTGGTAGATAAGGGAATTTCGCAGTAGATGAATGGTTGGATCTTCCAAAGGACCTCCGAGCTGGGCTCTAGAGACCACGCCCTAAACTCGTCCAGATTCCCGTCCATATTTGACAGGCTCCGGTATATCGTAGATTGTTAGAAATTCTTCCATCGGAACTCGACGAAATTTTACATGGCTATTGTAGACTCAATTGCGCACAATTCCACCAAAGGGATCATCAAAGAGATGCTCTAAGAGGTGGTGGCAGCGGGTAGAAGTTCGCTGTTTTAGAAAAACAACACGGTCACGCGAGGGCAATGTTGACGTTGAGCCCCCGGGCTCCATGATCTTGATAGAGATCGGAGTTGATGTTGATGAAGGCCCTCGTCCGAACATGACGATCGGAGATGGAGCACGGTCCTCGGTCAAGCCAAGATGACCAGTCGAGCCGGCGACGAAGATGCCGGCATCGCAGTTGACCTGCAGACGAGCCATCGATCCTTTTGTCGATCACACAGCGGAACTCTCAATGAAAGTACCAATGTCAGTGTCAAAACCGGCGGATCCCAGGTAGGGGGTTCCGAACTGTGCGTCTAAGGCGGATGGTAACAGGAGGCCGGGGACACGATGTTTTACCCAGGTTCAGGCCCTCTTGATGGAGGTAAAACCCTACATCCTGCTTGATTTATTCTTGATGATATGGGTATACAAGAGTTGATCTACCACGAGATCGGAGAGGCTAAACCCTAGAAGCTAGCCTATGGTATGATTGTATGTATATATTCTCTATCGACTAGCCTGGCCTCGGTTTATATAATGCACCAAAAGCCTAGGATAACAAGAGTCCTAGCCGAATACGCCGGTGGGGAGGAGTCCTTGTCTTGATCACCAAGTCTTGTGGAATCTTCCATGTATGCGGCAGCTGTCCGAACTGGCCCATGAGTATATGGCCAGGGGCGGTCCTCGGCCCAATCTAACAGATCGGGAGATGACGTGTTGAGTACCCCCTAGTCCAGGACACCGTCAGCACTCTTAATATTGATCTGATGTTTAAGCCGGTCAAGCAGTTTCTTCGGCGGTTTAACGAGGAAAGGCGCAAGGCCATTGGAGAAGAGGTGGCCCGGCTCTTGGCGGCCGGGTTCATTGTTGATGTTTTTCACCCAGAGTGGGTGGCTAACCTGGTGCTTGTACTCAAGAAGAATGGCACCTGGCGTATGTGTGTGGATTACACCGATTTGAACAAGGCTTGTCCGGCCGACCCTTTTGCTCTCCCTTGTATTGATCAGATCATTGATGCTACGACGGGTTGTGAGCGTTTGAGTTTTTTGGATGCCTATTCGGGTTATCATCAGATCAAGATGGCAGTTAAGGACCAGGAGAAAACAGCTTTCATCACTCCGTTCGGAGCCTTCTGCTATGTGTCTATGCCTTTTGGTCTTAAGAGTGCCCATGCGATTTATCAGCGGTGTGTGCAGAATTACCTCCACAATCAGATTGAGTGTAATGTTCATGCTTACATGGACGATATAGTGGTGAAATCCAGAGAGAAGGAAACCTTGGTGACTGATATAAAGGAAACATTTGAGAACCTCCGGGTTTACAAGATGATGCTTAACCCGGCCAAGTGTGTTTTTGGAGTCCCAGTTGGCAAGCTCTTGGGTTTTTGGTGTCTAACAGAGGTACTAAGGCTAACCCGGAGAAAATTAAGGCAATTACCTCTCTAGCCAAACCGGTGTGCATCAATGACGTTCAGCGGTTGGCGGGCCGCGTCACGGTCTTAAGCTGGTTCATAAGATGGTTAGGGGAGAAGGCGATGCCTTTGTATCAAATGATGAAAAAGGCGGATGACTTTTTCTAGAGTGACGCGGCTAACTCTGCTTTTGAGGATCTGAAGAAACAGCTCGCTGAGCCGCCGGTTCTTGCTGCTTCGGTTGAAAAAGAGCCATTGTTGTTGTACGTGGGTGCTAACTCACGTGCTGTCAGTGCGGCCATTGTTGTAGAGCGCAAGGAGGCTGGCAAAGAACATCTGGTTCAAAGGCTGGTTTACTATGTCAGTGAGGTGCTCATTGAGTCTAAACAGAGATATCCACATTGGGAGAAGCTTGTTTATGGGGTGTTCATGGCAAGCAAGAAGCCCAAGCATTACTTTCAGGGTCACCCAATTACTGTGGTTAGCTCTGCTTCTCTAGGAGACATTATTCAAAATAGAGAAGCCACAGGACGAGTTGCCAAGTGGGCCATTGAACTTGAATCTCATGGTTTAAGATATGTGCCATGTACTGCGATCAAGTCTCAAGCACTGGTTGACTTCATTAATGATTGGACAGAGTTGTAGATACCAGAGGAGAAGCCAGACAACACATATTGGACAATTCACTTTGACGGGTGAGGGAGTCCTGGATTAGGGGGTATTCGGACAGCCGAACTATATCTTTTAGCCGAACTGTTGGACTATGAAGATACAAGATTGAAGACTTCGTCCCGTGTCCGGATGGGACTCTCCTTGGCGTGGAAGGCAAGCTTGGCAGTACGGATATGTAGATCTCCTTCCTTGTAACCGACTCTGTGTAACCCTAGCCCCCTCCGGTGTCTATATAAACCAGAGGGTTTAGTCCGTAGGACCAACAACATACAATCATATCATAGGCTAGCTTCTAGGGTTTAGCCTCTCCGATCTCATGGTAGATCAACTCTTGTACTACTCATATTATCAAGAATAATCAAGCAGGACGTTGGGTTTTACCTCCATCAAGAGGGACCGAACCTGGGTAAAACATCGTGTCCCCTGCCTCCTGTTACCATCTGCCTTGGACGCACAGTTCGGGACCCCCTACCCGAGATCCGCCGGTTTTGACACCGACATTGGTGCTTTCATTGAGAGTTCCTTTGTGTCGTCATCATTAGGCTTGATGGCTCCTTCGATCATCGATATCGATGCAGTCCAGGGTGAGACTTTTCTCCCCGTACAGATCTTTGTATTCGGCGGCTTCGCACTGCGGGCCAACTCGCTTGGCCATCTGGAGCAGATCGAGAGTTACGCCCCTGGCCACCAGGTCAGGTTTGGAAGCTTAAATTACATGGCTGACATCCGCGGAGACTTGATCTTCGACGGATTCGAGCCCCTGGCGAGTACGCTACATGGTCACGATGAGCATGATTTAGCTCTACCATCGGACAGTGTGCAGGAGATCGCACCGACAACCGCTCCGACCCTCAATTCGGAGCCGATTGCGCCATCCACGGACGGGGGGATAGACCCCGCCACGGAGGCCGCATTCTCAGCGGCGATTGAGCCGAGTATCGACCTTACCCTTCATGAGAGCCGTGACGCCAAATTGCCGGATTCTTCCCCGGCCATGGACTCTGAACCGCCTACGCCCGTGCCTATTGAATCTGACTGGGCGCCGATCATGGAGTTCACCTCCGCGGATATCTTTCGGCACTCGCCCTTCGACGACATGCTGAACTCATTAAGGTATCTGTCCCCGTCAGGAGAGTCCTGGTCGAACTATGTTCGGCAGGATTGGGATGCGGATGACGAAGAAATTCACCGCCCACCCACCACCCACTTAGTAGCCACTGTCGACAATTTGACCGACATGCTTGACTTCGACTCCGAAGACATTGACGGTATGGACGATGATGCGGGAGACGAAGAGGAACCACTGCCCACAGGGCACTGCACAGCCACCACATCATATGATATATACATGGTGGACACACCCAAAGAAGGCAATGGCGACGGGACAGCGGAGGATGACCCCTCCAGGAAGCAACCCAAGCGCCGACGTCAGTGGCGCCGCTCTAAGTCTCGCCAAATCAAAAGCGGTGACACCGACATAGGAGATAATAGCACTCCGGACAGTGCCGAAGACGACAACAGTCCCCTCCAGTAAGATTTAGAGCAGGAGGATGGAGAAGACAGCCCTCCTGAGAGAGCGGCAGATGGATAGGCAGAGGATGATAATTACATGCCTCCCTCGGAAGACGAGGCAAGCCTCGACGATGACGAATTTGATGTGCCAGAGGATCCCGCCGAGCAAGAGCTCTTCAAGCGCCGGCTTATAGCCATGGCAAATAGTCTTAAGAAAAAGCAGCAACAGCTTCAAGCTGATCAACATTTGCTAGCTGACCGATGGACTGAAGTCCTTGCGGCCGAGGAATATGAACTCGAACGCCCCTCTAAGAGTTACCCAAAGCGCAGGTTGCTACCCTGACTGGAGGAGGAAGCATTAAAACCTACATCTCCAGCATATGATGCGGCTGATCGGCCACCTCGTGGACGCGACAGAGAGGCATTTCAGCCAAAAACTCAGCCCGCACCCCGAGGCCACTCAAATAAAAATGACAAGGCATGGGGAAACACGCTAGACCTGCAAGACGTATTGGAGAACAAAGCAAAACACGCAAGATCGATCTACGGATCATGAGGGCGCGCCACTACGCGAGACGATAACCGTCACGCTGGATACAGTAAAAGTAAATTCAGTCGGGCCGTACATAGCGGACAAGACTCATTCGAGCTGCGTCGCGACATAGTCCCCTACAGAGGCGCCGCACACCCCATATGCTTCACAGACAAAGTAATGGATCACCAAATCCCAGAGGGGTTCAAACCCGTAAATATCGAATCATACGATGGCACAACAGATCCTGCAGTATGGATCGAAGACTTCCTCCTGCACATCCACATGGCCCGCGGTGACGATCTACACGCCATCAAATACCTCCCACTCAAGCTCAAAGGGCCAGCTCGGCATTGGCTCAACAGCCTGCCAGCAGAATCCATCGGCCGTTGGGAAGATCTGGAAGCCGCATTCCTCGACAACTTCCAGGGCACTTATGTGCGACCACCAGATGCCGATGACTTGAGCCACATAATTCAGCAGCCAAAGGAATCGGCCAGGCAATTCTGTACACGATTCCTGACAAAGAAAAATCAAATCGTCGACTGTCCGGATGCAGAGGCCCTAGCAGCTTTTAAGCACAACATCCGTGACGAGTGGCTTGCCCGGCACCTTGGCCAGGAAAAGCCGAAATCTATGGCAGCCCTCACGACACTCATGACCCGCTTTTGCGCGGGAGAAGACAGCTGGCTGGCTTGCAGCAATAACATATCAAAGAACCAGGGTACTTTAGATACCAACGATAGCAATGGCAGGCCATGTCGCAAAAAACATAAGCGCCACGTCATTAGCAACAATACCGAGGATACGACAGTCAATGCCAGATTCAGAGGCTCTAAACCCGGTCAGTGGAAAAAGCCATTCAAAAGAAGAACTCCGGGCCCATCCAGTTTGGACCGTATACTCGATCGCTCGTGCCAAATACATGGCACCCCCGACAAGCCAGCCAACCACACCAACAGGGAATGTTCGGTGTTCAAGCAGGCCGGCAAGTTAAACGCCAAAAACAAAGATAAGGGGCTACATAGCGATGATGAGGAAGAGCCCCAGCAGCCGAACACCGGAGGATAGAAGAGGTTCCCCCCACAAGTGCAGACGGTGAACATGATATACGCAACCCACATCCCCAAGAGGGAGCGGAAGCGTGCGTTAAGGGATGTATATGCGTTGGAGCTAGTCGCCCCAAAGTTCAACCCATGGTCCTCCTGTCCGATCACCTTCGATCGCAGGGACCATCCCACTAGTATCCGTCATGGCGGATTCGCCGCACTGGTCCTAGACCCGATCATCGATGGATTTCACCTCAATCGAGTCCTTATGGACGGCGGCAGCAGCCTGAACCTGCTTTATCAGGACACAATGCGCAAAATGGGTATAGACCCCTCAAGGATCAAACCCACAAAAACGACCTTCAAAGGCGTCATACCAGGTGTAGAGGCCCATTGTATAGGCTCAGTCACACTAGAAGTGGTCTTCGAATCCCCGGATAACTTCCGAAGCGAGGAGTTAATCTTCGATATAGTCCCGTTCTGCAGTGGCTATCATGCACTGCTCGGGCGAACCGCATTTGCCAGATTCAACGCGGTACCGCACTATGCATATCTCAAGCTCAAGATGCCAGGACCTCGGGGGGTCATCATAGTCAATGGAAACACAGAGCGCTCTCTCCGCAAGGAGGAGCACACTGCGGCCCTCGCAGCAGAAGCACAAAGCAGCCTCTTAAGGCAAATCCACCAGTTCGGCGATTAAACACCCAAACACCTTCAAGCGCGCCCGGAGTAATCTGCAACAAGACCACCTGGCATGTCCCGAGCTCGCATAGCAATGCGTCCCCCACCCCAGTCCCAGCCAAACGGCGAAATCCGTGCCACGCGTACATAATTACGCATTGAAAATACCATGGGCATAGGTGGGGGCACGACTACGGCACGCCCCGAAACGCGGCTCAACTGCACTAGGGGCTTCTCGCTGTGTTATTTTTTTTCTCTTTCAGGACTTTACTCTCTAGAAACCCCGTCCGGCAGTACGATTGCCGGACACACGATACAGCAACCAAGAAGGCAGAAAGCTATGTCGCACCATGGAACTCCCAGGTGGTCTCTGATAACGAGTGAAATACATGCTTTAAATACCATTCCTCAGCTTGCCCTTGGAGGGGACATGTCAAATAGTCCTACTTTTTGCTTATCGCACTAATTGTATCATTCTGCTTCGACGCACCTTTTTTGAATAAACAATGCATAGCACTAGTCTATCATAGCATTCTCTATTCTTATATATATATATATGTTCATTCATGACATTCACCACCCGTACTCTCTAGTACGGCCAATACGCCAGGGGCTTAAGGTTACCCCATAATATGGTGTGAGAAGTCTGAACACTTTCGACAGTGCGGCACCCCGAACTTATAGCATTATATGCATCAGCTCCGAATCATGTCTTGGGTCAATAGTGGGGTTTGCCCGGCTCCCATGTTTTGGTACCTTACGTTCCGCTATATCGGCTAAGGTAGCACTGGGAGAACTATTGCGATTGTGCCCCGGTTGGGCTAAGCACGTCAGTAGAGAAAGCTAAAACTGACTGTCATGATAAGGCGAGAGCTGGTCGCTGTTCGAGAGGTCTCGAGTCCCTAAAGACTTATGCCGCTTAGGGCGAGGAGTCGGCGTTGTCCGGCTTAGGCATGTATAGCGCCCCGAATTCGGCCTTCCTAATAGGCTTCGCCCAAATTTAAAAGTGTAGACTTCTATGGCTAAGTGAGAGTGATAAAGCATTATAGTCTGATTGCCTTGTTCGCTATGCTGAGCACCTCCCACGAAGGACCCAACAATGGGAAAAAGAGTGCTCAGATTTATCCCGAACACCCCAACACTCGTGGCATGGGGGCAGAAGCCGACGACTGGCCATCTCTCAAATTTGATAAACAGCCGCACTGAAGGTAATATTTTAAATTCAAACAAGCATTGCATAGCGCACATGAACAAGTTTTCATAATACAGGATCACACGAGCAAGTACATTCAAAAATTACATCCTTCGCACACTCGTCCGCCACAAGACGGGAACCCTTTAGGACACCCTCATAATACATTTCAGGGTGGCGATGCTCCTTGCCCTGCGGTGGCCCCTCCTTCACCAGCTTCTCGGCGTCCATCTTGGCCCAGTGCACCTTCGCACGGGCAAAAGCCCGGCGTGCACCTTCGATGCACACGGATCGCTTTATGACTTCCAGCCGGGGGCAGGCATCCACAAGCCGCCTCACCAGGCCGAAGTAGCTGTTGGGAAGGGAGTCGCCAGGCCACATCCGTACTATAAGGCCCCTCATGGCCTGTTCGGCCGCCTTGTGCAGCTCGACCAGTTGCTTCAGCTGGTCGCTCACAGGCATCGGGTGTTCGGTCCCAGTATACTGAGACCAGAACAACTTCTCCGACGAGCTTCCCTCCTCGGCCCGATAGTACTTTGCGGCATCCGACACGCTGCGGGGCAAATCTACGAATGCTCCTGGAGAGCTCCAAACTCGGGTAAGTAATAAGTAATTTACTTTCACATGCTTGCTTTGCATAATGAATGCCTTACCCGCCGCTATCTTCCTCATCGCCTCAATTTCCTGGAGGGCCTTCTGGGCTTCAGCCTTGGCATGCTTTGTGCTCTCGAGGGTCGCGGCAAGCTCGGACTCTCGCGTCTTCGAGTCAAGCTCCAAAGCCTCGTGCTTCTTCACGAGAGCCTGGATCTCTTGTTGCACCTCGCCCACCCGTGCCTCTTGTTTCTCCCGCTCGGTGCGCTCCTTGGCCGCTTTGTTTTCTGCCTCGGACAGCGCTTGCGTCAGGGTCACCACTTCGGTCGTGGCCCCTGGCACATCCATGATGATCCTATCATTTTGCAACCATATCCTTTTATATATATATAGACAAGGTATTACTTACCTTTGTTCTCCTCGAGCTGCCTGTTGGCAAGGCCAAGCTCTTTCTCGGACCATTCGAGGTTCTGCTTCAGTGTGGCGACCTCCGCAGTCAGTGCGGTAGAGGCCAGCAGCGAAGCCTGCATACGCATACAAACATACTTATTTAGACTCATGCGGATATTATTTGATCCTCTATTCGGCTTTTCTTTGTGAACACCAAACAGAGCATCAGGGGCTACTATCTATGCGGTAATATTTTCCTATATTTTAAATACTTACCTCAAAGCCTGTTAGAAGGCTGGCACAGGCTTCAGTCAGTCCGCTCTTGGCGGACTGAACCTTCTTGATCACCGCACTCATAATAGTGTGGTGCTCTTCGTTGATGGAAGCGTCGCGAAGCGCTCCCAGCAAGTTGTTCGGTGCCTCTGGATGGACAGAGGTCACTGGCACGGGCGGCTTGGCCCCCTTGGCAGGGGGGCACCTACCGGAGTCCGGAACCACTGGAGGTTTCGGCGCGGTGTTCGGTTGAGGGCTGAACTTGGAACCCTTGGGAGTCTTGCTCCCTTTGTGCCCGGAGTCCGGAAGGTCGCCTTGAGGCGCCTCCAGGACTACCTCCCCTCGGTTCGGTGCCCCTTGAGACAATACCTCGACATTGTCCGTAGGGCGAGGAGAGGTGGCGGATGGAAGTGGGTCGCTATCCATATCCGACGAGTCCAAGGAACCGTCCGACGAGGATACGTCGATACGGGCTCGGGGCGGACTGCATGATCATATTCGACGTTAGGAGAAGCAGTGAAATAAAAGTATGCTATGAGTCACTCTGGTATCCGAATACTTACAACTTCGCCAAGGGCTTGGCCCTGAGTAACCAATCGTCTTCGTCGGCGGCGGCGGTGGTGGAAAAGTCCGGAAGGAGAGTCCTTCCCTTCTTGGACCCTTCGGCCTCCCCGGTTGGGGCGGCCATCCTTTTGTTGTCTCCCCCGGCTGGAGGGGGAGAATCTTCATCTTCCTCCTCCTTGTTTTCACAAGAGGAGTGTGCCTCAGAGTTAGCGGACGATGAGTCCGATACCACATGGCGCCGGGAACTCTTTCGGGTTCCCATGGCCTTCTTCTTGATCTTCTTCTTCGGCGCCTCGTAAGGAGCCGGAGTCCGCATCTTCGTCAGGAGAGCGTCTGCAGGGTGTTCGGGTAGAGGGGCCGGGCAGTTAATCTGCTCCGACGTCTCCACCCAGTCCTGTCAAAGGCATGGGAGCTCAGATCCCGCACATGGTTAAACTATGGAAAATAAATACCCTACGAGATGTATAGAACTTACCGGATTCGCAGGGCGCTTCGCGCTTAGCCCGCGGTCCTCGGTAAGGGAAGGGGGGACCTCGGCACCCTTGAACAGCACCTTCCAGACGTCCTTGTGCGTCGTGTCGAAGAGCTCGCGTAGAGTCTGGTGCTGGGCCGGGTCGAACTCCCATAAGTTGAAAGCCTGTTGTTGACACGGGAGGATCCGGCGGAAGAGCATGACCTGGACTATGTTGACAAGCTTGAGTTTCTTGCCTATCATGTTCCATATACACTTCTGGAGTCCGTCCAGCTACACTGATGAGCCCCAGGACAGGCCCTTCTCCTTCCAGGAAGTGAGCCGCGTGGGGATTCCGGATCGAAACCTGGGGGCCGCCACCCAGTTGGTGTCGCGTAGCTCGGTGATGTAGAACCACCCCGATTGCCACCCCTTTATGGTCTCCACGTAGGAGCCCTCGATCCATGTAACGTTGGGCATTTTGCCCACCATGGCTCTGCCGCATTCCGCTTGTTGGCCGCCTACTACCTTCGGTTTGACATTGAAGGTCTTCAGCCATAGGCCAAAGTGGGGCAGGATGCGGAGGAAAGCCTCGCACACGACGATGAACGCCGAGATGTTGAGGATGAAATTCGGGGCTAGATCATGGAAGTCCAGCCCATAATAGAACATAAGGCCGCGGACGAATGGATGGAGGGGAAACCCCAGTCCACGGACGAAGTGGGTGAGGAAAACCACCCTTTCGTGAGGTTCCGGGGTAGGGACGATCTGCCCCGCGGCTGGCAGCCGGTGCGCGATATCCGCAGCTAAGTATCCGGCCCCGCGCAGCTTTTTGATGTCTCTCTCCGTGACGGAGGAGACCATCCACTTGCCTCCCGCTCCGGACATGTTTGGAGAGGGTTGAGGAGAAGGATGTGGACTTGGGTGCTGGGGCTCGAGTGCGCGAGAATGGATGAGCAAGGAGGAAGAAGGCGTGGGCAGAAAAAGGTGAACCCTTATCCCTTTATAAGGGCGGACGAAACTATGCGCCCCCACCAGCCTGGTAAAACTCGCTTATCCCCCAAGCGCCGTAATTGATGGTGCGGTTGGGTTACCCACGTCTGTATTGATGGGAATCCCGTAATAAAGGGGACACAATCCCTACTTCGACAAGACGTGCCAAGGAAACCGCCTCGCGAAACACGCTGAGATGGGATATGAAAAATGATTCGAATAAAGACCTGGCTGTGGTGTGATGTCACACTACGGGGTACGTTAGCAGATTAGATTTGTGGGAATATTATTCTCTCTATGGTGGAATGTGGAACTTATTTTGCAGAGCCGGACACGATCCTCGTGTTCAAAATCTTCTATGAAGTATTCGGAGGAGGAACCCGCCTTGCAATGCCGAAGACAATCTGCACGCCAGACTCATCGTCATTGAAGCCTGGTTCAGGGGCTACTGAGGGAGTCCTAGATTAGGGGGTATCCGGACAGCCGGACTATATCTTTTGGCCGGACTGTTGGACTATGAAGATACAAGATTGAAAACTTCGTCCTGTGTCCGGATGGGACTCTCCTTGGCGTGGAAGGCAAGCTTGGCAGTACGGATATGTAGATCTCCTTCCTTGTAACCGACTCTGTGTAACCCTAGCCCCCTCTGGTGTCTATATAAACCGGAGGGTTTAGTCCGTAGGACCAACAACATACAATCATACCATAGGCTAGCTTCTCGGGTTTAGCCTCTCCGATGTCATGGTAGATCAACTCTTGTACTACTCATATTATCAAGAATAATCAAGCAGGACGTAGGGTTTTACCTCCATCAAGAGGGCCCGAACCTGGGTAAAACATTGTGTCCCCTGCCTCCTATTACCATCCGCCTTAGACGCATAGTTCGGGACCCCCTACCCGAGATCCGCTGCTTTTTACACCGACAACGGGTCTAGACAATTGGAAGGCTCGGGGTGGAGTTGTTTTAACCTCTCCTCGAGGTGAAATTTTTTTTGACACCTCATGACAAATTTTGTTATGTGTTACGATTGATGTTTTCATGCACTAACAACGTAGCTGAGTACGAGGCCTTGCTTCATGGTCTTCGAATGGCTAAGGAAATGAGTTTGAGCCGGGTACGGTGTCTATGTTACTCAGATTTGGTGGCTCAACAGGTGTTTCAATGATGTGTTTCTCCTGAAGAAGGTCAAGAAATTCTTCATGAGATCCATGAGGAGGATTGTGGTCATCACGCCGGATCAGAGTCTCTTGTGGCCAAAGCTTTTCATCATGGTTTTTACTGGCTAACGGCTCACACTGATGCGGAGGGGTTGGTCAGTAGGTGTGATGGATGTCAAAAATTTGCACAAACGAGCGCAAGTGCCGGCTCAAGAGTTGCGGATGATTCCAATCACTTGGCCGTTTGCAGTCTGGGGGCTTGACATGGTTGGGCCTTTCAAAAGGTCCAAAGATAAAAAGACACATCTTTTGGTGGCAGTCGACAAATTCACGAAATGGGTTGAGGCAGAGCCGGTGAGCAAGTGTGATGCAGCCACGGCGGTTCAGTCAATGAAAAAGGTGATTTTTCGCTTTGGTTTTCCACACAACATTATAACCGACAATGGCACTAATTTGTCCCAAGGTGCTATGGAGGAGTTTTGTCAACGTGAGCATATCCGGCTTGATGTTTCCTCAGTAGCTCACCCCCAATCTAATGGTCAAGCCGAGAGAGCAAATTAGGAAATCCTAAAAGGTATCAAGCCCCGGCTTATGGATCCCTTACAACGGACGCTGGGTTGTTGGGTAGAGGAATTACCCTAGATGTTGTGGAGTATCAACACCACTCCTAACAGGTGATACGTCTCCAACGTATCTATAATTTTTTATTGTCCCATGCTATTATATTATCTGATTTGGATGTTTATGGGATTTATTATACACTTTTATATTATTTTTGGGACTAACCTATTAACCCAGAGCCCAGTGCCAGTTTCTGTTTTTTCCTTGTTTTAGAGTATCGCGGAAAAGGAAAATCAAACGGAGTCCAATTGACCTGAAACTTCACGGAACTTATTTTTGGACCAGAAGAAGCCCACAGAGTATCAGAGTTGGACCAGGAGAGTCCTAGGCTGGGGGGCGCGCCCACCCCCCCTGGGCGCGCCCCTGCCTCGTGGACAGCCTGGAGGTCCACCGACATACTTCTTCCTCCTATATATACCCATATACCCTAAAAACTTCGGGGAGCAGAAGAGATTGGGAGTTCCGCTGCCAGAAGCCTTCGTAGCCACCGAAAGCCAATCTAGACCCGTTCCGGCACCCTGCCGGAGGGGGCAATCCCTCTCCGGTGGCCATCTTCATCATCCCGGTGCTTTCCATGACGAGGAGGGAGTAGTTCTCCCTCAGGGCTGAGGATATGTACCAATAGCTATGTGTTTAATATCTCTCTCTCTCTCTCGTGTTCTTGATTTGGCATGATCTTTATGTATCGCGAGCTTTGCTATTATAGTTGGATCCTATGATGTTTCTCCCCCTCTATTCTCTTGTAATGGATTGAGTTTTCCCTTTGAAGTTAACTTACCGGATTGAGTCTTTAAAGATTTGAGAACACTTGATGTATGTCTTGTTGTGCGTATCTGTGGTGACAATGGGATATCACGTGATTCACTTGATGTATGTTTTGGTGATCAACTTGCGGGTTCCGCCCATGAACCTATGCATAGGGGTTGGCACACGTTATCGTCGTGATTCTCCGGTAGAAACTTTGGGGCACTCTTTGAGGTTCTAAGTGTTGGTTGAATAGATGAATCTGAGATTGTGTGATGCATATCGTATAATCATACCCACGGATACTTGAGGTGACATTAGGGTTTTGCTTGATTTGTCTCTTAAGGTGTTATTCTAGTACGAACTATAGGGCTGTTTGTGACACTTATAGGAATAGCCCAACGGATTGATTGGAAAGAATAACTTTAGGTGGTTTCGTACCCTACCATAATCTCTTCATTCATTCTCCTCTATTAGTGACTTTGGAGTGACTCATTGTTGCATGTTGAGGGATAGTTATGTGATCCAATTGTGTTATTATTGTTGAGAGGACTTGCACTAGTGAAAGTATGAACCCTGGGCCTTATTTCCTAGCATTGCAATACCGTTTACGCTCACTTTTACCATTAGTTACCTTGCTGTTTTTATATTTTCATATTACAAAAACCTATATCTACTATCCATATACCACTTGTATCACCATCTCTTCGCCGAACTAGTGCACCTATACAATTTACCATTGTATTGGGTGTGTTGGGGACACAAGAGACTCTTTGTTATTTGGTTGCAGGGTTGCTTGAGAGAGACCATCTTCATCCTACGCCTCCTATAGATTGATAAACCTTAGGTCATCCACTTGAGGGGAATTTGCTACTATCCTACAAACCTCTGCACTTGGAGGCCCAACAACGTCTACAAGAAGAAGGTTGTGTAGTATACATCAAGCTCTTTTCTGGCGCCGTTGCCGGGGAGGTTAGCGCTTGAAGGTATATCTTTAGATCTTGCAATCGAATCTTTTTGTTTCTTGTTTTAGCACTAGTTTAGTTTATAAAAGAAAACTAAAAAATGGAATTGAGTTTTCCTCATACGCTTCATCTTTTTAATATCTTTCGTGAATATGATGGAAAGTAAAATTGTGCCAAAGTGTTAGAATAAGAATGCATTAGAATGTTTGGCACTAAATATTTGAATGATGAGCATGATTGCAATGTTGTTAGTATGAATTCCTTGAATATGCATGATGCTAATGATATGCAAAGCCACAAGCTTGGGGAAGCTATGTTTGATGAGGATGATATTTTTGTCCCCCAAGTTTTGATGAGCAAATTTATTATGATGAAAGCATGCCTCCTATTTATGATGATTATATTGATGAAAGTGGATTTGGAGAGGTCATGACTTTATTTTGTGATGAATCCACTATTTCGGAAGAGGTTCCAATTGAGTATGAGAACAAAGTTGCTATCTATGATGATTATTGTGATGACTTGTATGCTATAAAGAATAATGATATCCATGAAACTTGTCATCATGATTTTAGTTTTCAATTGGATTATGCCTCACATGATAATTATTTTGTTGAGTTTGCTCCCACTATTATTCATGAGAAGAATTTTGCTTGTGTGGAGAGTAATAGAATTTCTATGCTTGTAGATCATGAAAAGAATGCTTTAGGTGCTGGTTATATTGTTGAGTTCATTCATGATGCTACTGAAAATTATTATGAGGGAGGAATATACACTACAAAAAAGACACATCCGTGACATTTTGGGCCGAATGAAATTTTTTTCTGTCATACATATGACACTTCTATGACGATAATTGTGACAAAACCCGGTACATCATAGATGTGGTGGGCTCCTACTTCTATGACAAAACATCATGACAGAAAATGGGCTTGTAGTCATGGGCGGGCCGGAGATGCAGCTGCATGACATTCTTTGGGTCGTCCATGACGGAAAAAACCATGGTAGAAGCAAGGGGGAGGAAAATTTCGGGGAGTTCCCGGTTACGGTGGGAGGTCGGGGGCCGAGCGATGCGCGTTTCTCTCGTACATGTACGCGCGTGTGTGTGAGGCATTGGCTCTAACTGAACCCGAGTGAGGCATTGGGCTCTAACTGAACCCGAGCGATTGCACTGCAGGCTACGCGTTACTGAACCCGAGCGATCGATCGATGGATGTTAACTGAACCCGATCGAGCGATTCCTTCGCTACTGCTGCTAACTGAAGCCGATCGATGCTGTCTCTGGGATGAACAGTGAGCGTTGCGGGGGGTTTGGATGAACAGTGAGCGGTGGTGTTGCCTCTGGATGAACAGGACCCCATGGTGTGGTGGAGGGCTGGATGAACAGTAGACGGTGGAGGGGTGCCCGTGGAGGGGTGGTTGAACAGGACCCCGTGGTCTGGAGGGCTGGATGAACAGTAGATGGTGGAGGGGTGCCCGTGGAGGGGTGGTTGAACAGTAGCCGGTGGAGTAGCGCGCGGTGGAGGTTGGATGAACAGGAGCCCGTGGAGGCTGGAGGAGGTCGACGGTAGCCCGTGGAGGCTAGAGGAGGTCGATGGTGGAGATGAACAGTATCCCGTGGAGACCCGTTTTGCGGTATGCCACACCCCTCCCGATGAACAGGACCCCCGTTTCGACCGTAGCGCTCCAAGACAAGTCTGTTTCGTCCGTTTTGCGGTACGCCACAGCCCTCCCGATCAACAGGACCCCCGTTTCGACCGTAGGAGGTTCGTTTCCTCCGTTTTGCGGTACGCCAGACCCCTCCCGATCAACAGGACCCCGTTCCGAACGTACGAGGTCTGTTTCCTCCGTTGTGCGGTACGCCATGCCTCGTTTCCATCGCTTGTTCCGTCCAAGCCCTCCCGATGAACACGACCACGCATTCCGTTCTGACCCAGCCGGTTGGCTCCCACGCGTTCTGTTGCCTCCCGATGAACACAACGCATTCCGTTGCCTCCCCATGAACACGACGCATTCCGTTGCCTCCCCATGAACACGATGATGACGATGTTTCTCCGTTCCGACCCAGCCATGTACACGAGCCCTGGCCGTACGTATGCGCGAGTAGGCGTTCAAGACCCCGCCCGTATGTACACATATGTGGCCGTATTTTCTTTCTTGCACCCTGGCCGCTGTACGTACGTGTACATGCTACGTGCGCACCTCTACTATGACACGTACGCACCTCTACTATGACACGTGCGCGCCTCTACATACACTAGTATATATATATGTACACGTTCGCGACCAGAATTACAACGCTACGTATGCTTCGACCAGGTGGGTCCCGACTGTCAGGAACTTCCTTGCATGCGAAGATGTAGCTAGTGGGTCCCAGCAGTCAGGGGGCGAATCGTTTTTTTTTTTGCCCGGATGCACTTCCTTGCGTGCGAAGATGTAGCTGGTGGGTCCCAGCAGTCAAGGGAAACGTTTTTTTCGCAAAATACAATGGCCCGTCCGGGGGGTCCCAGCTGTTAGGTGGAGGAATCATTATTTTCCGCGTAATAAGGAGGCACTTCCTTGCTGCGGCCGTGGACCTAGCTGTCAGCCTCTCCATGTACAGTCCATGTCCGATGGAAGTCATTCCTTGACCACGTTGACCATGCCGCGCCGAGAGCACCAGGGCGGTGGACAACGGCGAGGCCTAGGAAGGGGACAATGGGGAGTCGGGGAAGACGCGGCAGCGGAAGCCCGCGCGGAGAGGAGTACGAGGGTTCACTGGTTTGGCTGCGGTGTGAGGCTGCCATCGCCGCAGGGCCTAGCCAGTGGTGAGAATAGTAGGGGGTGGTGAGGCCTCCGCGGCAGCACAGCCGGCCACGAGAGGCAGGAGCATGCGGCACGACCGGCGCTGCTTTGGGCGGCTGGAGCAAGAAGACCAGAGGTTGAAGAAGCACTACGGCCGTTGGATGGACATCGTACGGTCACTGGAGCTAGAATCGTTCATATTGACTAAAGTTGAGAAAGGCCCCCGTCCCAGTCAACTTAGTAGGCCCACAAGTCAGCCTCCCACCATGGCGGGTCCCAGCTAGCAGGGGGGTATTCATTTTTTTGTGCGTAATAAGGAGGCACTTCCGGTGGGTCTGAGCTGACAGCGGGGGGAACGTTTTTTCGCGAAATACGCTGGCCTGTCCGGTGGGTCCCAGTAGGCAGGGGGAAACGTTTCTTCGCGAAATAAGGTGGCCCGTCCGGCGGGTCCCTGCTGTCAGGTGGAGGAATAATTATTTTGCACGTAATAAGGAGGCACTTCCTTGCGGCCGCCTGGACCCAGCTATCAGCCTCTCCACGTACAGTACTCTTCCGATGGAAGTTGGTCGTTGACCACATTGACCACGCCGCGCCGAGAGCACCAGGGCGGTGGTCTGGACAACGGCAAGGCCTAGGAAGGGGACGACGCGAAGCCGGGGAAGACGCGGCAGTGGAAGCCCGCGCGAAGAGGAGTACGAGGGTTCACTGGTTCGGCTACGGTGTGAGGCTGCTGTTGCCGCAGAATAACAGGGGGTGTGGGTGAGTAGAGGGATGTCCTGGCCAGCGGTGGGAGTAGTACGGGACGGTGAGGCCTCTGCGGCATCACAGCCGGCCACGGGAGGCAGGAGCACGCGACACGACCGACGTTGCTTTGGGCGGCTGGAGCAAGAAGACCAGAGGTTGAAGAAGCACTACGGCCGTTGGATGGACATCGTACAATCACTGCAGCTAGAATCGTTTATATTGACTAAGTTGACAAAGCCCTTGGTACGCGTCAACTTAGTAGGCCCACAGCTCGGATTTGGCAGAGAACATATAGCCCATTTGCGATTTGTAAGAATGTACAACCCATTTTTTTAATTCTAATGGAATTTACTACAGCCCATTTACAGTTTGTTAAAAGTATAGCCCAACTTCTAGCTAGGACAACGATTAATAGTTTCAAACAACCGCTCAAAACAGAATTCCAAAAAAATCCCACATTTTGATGGGATCCGAAATATTTTTATTCGAAATTTCTAGTCAGGTCAAATATAATTTCAAAATAAAGTTTTATTACGTTAAAATCCAACAAAATATTGCGCGTGCAACACGTAATGAAATTAAAATTTTCAAATTCCAAAAATAATATATTTTTCAAACTAATTATGTGTTTGGTGCATAGTAACTGTCCAGTTATTATAATTACATCCCATTTATTATTTCTTAAAGTCCATTTTCTTGTTAAGCCTAATGCATACCTCCTAGGAAAGTTTGCAACCCAGCGGGGCGGAGAATAACAAGTTGACCCGGATAATGTGTACAACTGTCGGCCTAGTTGCATTGTTGATGTTGGAAAAAAGGCCTGTGTAGTACAGTACAACCTAACATGGTTACTCAGCCCACATTCAGCGACGCCGGAAAGGCCCAAACAAGGCTTCTGTACAACTTTTTGAAGTCACTGAGCTCAATTAATAACTTAAGAAAAAAGTTAGATTACAGTGGAACCTAATTAAAAGTTGTCACGAGCAAATAAATAATTCAACGGGTCCCACTTGTGCGCCTGCGTGTGTGTGTGTGCGTGTGTGTGTGTGAGAGAGAGAGAGAGAGAGAGAGAGAGACCCATCGGTCGATGCTTGTAAATACATCTTTCAGCCATATGCATTGCTGATGCTCACTAAAAACTTATATAGTTGACACAATCATATAGAGCATCCTAGCACACTGAACTTGCATACAAAAATTTCACGCATGCGGCACAATCAGGATGGAAGCAGTGGATCGCTACGGGAAGGGCTATGTTGAAACCAATGAAGTCGTACATAACGGTTCATCACCTTTATCAATGATGGGGAAATATCTTGAATGTTGTACAAAGAAAACAGACAGACAACACAATAAGTTCTGCTAGCACATTAAGTTGACGTACAGCCCTTTCTAAAAAAGTTCAGGTGCAAAATTAGAACAGGTCACAATCAAATGTACTGGCATATCAGTGCTTCACACCCATAGCTCGGATTTAACTAGTACTCCCTCCGTCCGGGAAAAGTTGTCCACAGGGATTTAACTAGTACTCCCTCAGTAAAAACACGTCACAAAGAAGTCCATCTCCTTCCTTCCCCCCCCCATCGCTCGTGCCTTGCAGCCATCGCCGGCTACCCACCAGCGCCGCCGCCCGCCTAGATCTGCGCCACGACCAACACCAGAACCGTGGCCCAACCCGCGACCAACAACAGCGCCGCCGCCCGCTTGCACCTGTGCCGTGGCTTACCACCTGCACCGCCCGCCGTGAAGGCGACCTGCGCCGGCGCCCTCCTCGAGCTACGCTGCCGACCCCGTTGAAGGTCGCCGCCCACGTTTTCCCACCTTCGCCGCCCACGTTTTCCCACCTTCGCCGCCCACCTATGCCTCCGATTTTGTCCACTTCGGTCGCCGACGCCGTGGACAATTCTGGCCACTCCCGCCTCTCATGCTGCTACTAGTGGACAACGCCGACGCCGTGGACCTCTGATGCTGCTTTTGCCTTTTCCCCTGCCTCGCCTCTGCTGCCACTCCCGCCTGTGCTGGTGAGTCTGCCCCGCCCATCTCTGCTACTACTGATGTTCAATTTGTTGTTGTGAGTCTAAACTTGCTGTTCTCAGTACAGGCGGAGAAAATTTAGTCAGGGGATACAAAGCTAGAGAAATAATCCAGGACAAAGGCTATACACTGCTGCTAAATGATGAATAGATTATAGTGCAAATTTAGTTTGATGCCATCAAATTCATTGAGTAATACTCTTGGCATTCTTGGAGATCTGCTAGTTTTTGGAAGTTTTTCATGCTACAGTTAACTGAAAATGTTCAGTGTTCCAATACTGTAGAGAAACTACAGTGCCTGTAATTCAGTTATGACTCCTTTATTGAAACTGTAGTGTTTGCTAAAACTGAGATGTAAACTAAAGGAGTTTGTAATTTGCAGAAGCTATAGCATACTCCAACAAGTGATAAATGCACTCAAAAGTTCACTGAGAAAATGCAGAGGCTGCTCACTTGTTACTGAAAGTTTTCGGGAGTGATAAATGCA
This sequence comes from Triticum aestivum, assembly GCF_018294505.1. Classification (NCBI taxonomy): domain Eukaryota; kingdom Viridiplantae; phylum Streptophyta; class Magnoliopsida; order Poales; family Poaceae; genus Triticum; species Triticum aestivum. Next base: position 498,481,170 of record NC_057800.1, on the reverse strand, counting down.
CGCAAAAGAAGTTCAGTTAACTGTTACTGTTGATGTATGAATTCCAACCAGGTCAATTTGTTGTCAATTACTCTGTAATACTCGACCAGGTTTATGCAAAATGAAGATCAACCATGTTTATTTGGATTTATTTGAATCATTTGAATTTATTTGCTTTATTTGGATTTATACACCATTTGTCCAATTGCAAACATACCTAAAGTTTCCAATTGTCCAATTTCAGTCATTCATTTTACAGAGAGCTAAGCATAGCCATGACTCTTCCCTAAATATTCTTGTAGAATCAATTCAAGCAGCACAAAACTGAAAACTAAAAACTGAAAACTGCCACAACCCCTTAACTAAGAGTTGATAAAAACATGTCCCTAAAATTGGAATTATTTGAATTAGCTAGGTTTATTCTTCTTCATATACAGAAAAAGATGAATATTGTTCGTCTACTAGTTACTTCAAATTTAGAACTGAATAAACACTTGTCATCTTCAGTAAACACTTGTAAATCTAGAGTGGTTTTAAACTTAGAATGCACCAAGTACTAATATCCTTTGCCAGGCTACACACCATCTACTTGGAGTAGATAGCAAGGTTCAAAGAGACATGCACGCTTCAATAGACTTGTGAATGCTAGCAAAGTGATAAGTAAAAACTTGGATGTTCTCATAAATATAGCACCAGAGGACATTAAGTGAACTGGCCTGCATGCTAAAGGGAAGGAAATGCCACCTTCTTTTCTTCTTCAAGCAGTTGATGAATTGGCCTATATGCTGCAGCTACACATAGGTTCTGCAGAAAATGCACCAAAAGAGTTACACACAGGTGAAGTAAGTGGAAAGCAACATTTAATCTCCACTTCTTTTCTTTTGGTAGTGAAATTCAATCTGAATTTTGTAAGCATAGAAAATGCACCAATACTGAACATTTATTCCCACCTCCACCACCATCTTGTCAATTTCGACATTGTGTGTATGGAGTAGTTTTGATGGCAGTATAATTGTGCATCATGTAAACATTATGAGAATGATTAAGGGTTCAGCAATCAGATTATAATTATGACCAGAACAAAGGAACAAATATCATGGTTAGTTTTACGTAAAAAAATCAGAAATGGAGTTACTCACTTGAAGTTACTATAGTTACTCACTTGAACTTACTGTAGTAGTGGCCAAAATTCAGAAAAGTTACTAAACAGCAGAAGTAGTGGCCAAAATTCAAAGTACTAAAAAAATTCTACACTAAATATACAGTGTTATCCATGTTCTGTATCCAGGACATTTTTTTATCTGTTTGCATGCATAGGTCCCACCTATCAGGAAGGATGGGCACGTACACGAACAGGTACGACTCATCAGTCTACCCGCGTAGCCTTTTCGTTTAGTCTACCTAGCCGTCTAATCAACTGCCTGCACGCCACTTCTCCCATTTACTTCTCCATCGGGAACCGATTCTCCTCGGCTTCTTCACCTCCCCTTCGTCTTCATTTGCATCCAAACTCCACTGCGTTCACATTGTTTAAACCTCTTTAAATAATCATCTACTACTTCAGTTAGACTAGCCATCTAATCCTAATTCTCCAAACCATAGCCCTCCATTCCAACAGTTCCAAATGGCAGAAGAGATCGAGATGCAGGTTTTTAGCGTCCAACATGTCCTCGTCGAAGGCTCGATGCGCATAGTTGCCACCGTCACCGTCCACCCAAGGGTTGTTCGGTAGTGGATCAACAATGTATCCAACTCCCTCGAAAAGGTAGAGACGAGGGTCATCGGTCTCGACGCAGAGTACACGGAGCGTGCCCCTGGGAAGATCCAGTGCGTCGCTGTCCTTCAGCTGTGCCACGAAGATGATGTTTTGGTGTACCACATCATACACTCGCCCTCCATACCACGTGAGCTTCACGATTTCTTGTCTTGGGAGGACGTATATTTCTGTGGGGCAGCCATCGAAGGGGACAAACAGAAGCTGAAGCCGTGCAACCTTGATTTGAAAAGCATCGCTGACCTACAAACCAGAATCAAAATTCTTGTAGAAGATTGTGATAAACAGACACCATCCCTATTCGACGTAGCAAATTTTGTGGTCGGTACAAATCTGCAGAAGGGTGACGAGACGGTGGCATTAAGGTCGTCTGGATGGGAGAATTATCCCTTGACGTACGAGCGGATAAAATATGATGCCCTCGATGCCCGTGTGAGTTTCAAGATAGCTGCAAGGTCCAAAGAGCTTGTTGCGAAGCCGTCTCCCATAGAGAATGAGAAGAAGAAGAAGAAGAAGAATAAGAAGAAGAAGAAGAAGAAGAAGAAGAAGAAGAAGAAGAAGAAGAAGAAGAAGAAGAAGAAGAAGAAGAAGAAGAAGAAAAGGTTGCACCAGCAGGAGGGCATTATGGATGGATGAACTATTTCCTATCTTGTAAAAAAAATTATTCCCTCTCGGTGTATATTGATATAGATGGACTATTTTGATGGTGTGCATGTCTTTGGAATAGAGTAGTAGCGTGGGTCCGCTTGACTATAAGGAACTATTGATCCGCATATATAGCTTTCTCTGCTACTCCTTCCAGTGATCGGTATGCAGTGCATGTGTCCGTAGACATGACAGCTTGTGTGCATGACATGTGGGCCACCTAAAATGAGGCGAGCATCAAGTTTCTACCACAGCCACCCGCGATTCCCACGACAACGCTCGAACCCATGAAACCACACGTCCCCCGACCTGCGGCTCACCCCTCTTGGCCCCACTGCCCCTTTGCCTATGGGGGCATTACATGTGGACCAGTCACCTATCGGGTCCACATGTTATTGACTCAAAGGTAGGTGTAGTAAGGCGCTGAAGCTCAGTCCCGACGGCCCTACGAGGGAAATGTAACTCCTACGCCAGGGCTTGTGGTGCTCCCGCATCACGAACTTGTGCCAAACTCAAGATTTGTTTCTTTACTATACATGCACGCAACGATTTAATGAACATTGTAATCTCAACATGTGATGGGGAGCTCTAAATTTGAATTTGAAACTTATAGAACGAAAAGATTCAAAACAAATAAACTGGGAGAGAGGGAGTATATCGTAGGATGTGTCCCATACAAAATAAGTCCCCTAGTTTGTCACCGTGAAGATGTGATTAGAAAGGAGCACAATGTCTTCCTACTCGTACAGCAACAAATCGTCCGTAGACAGCATGGTCCGCCTTTGACCGCCATGTGCAAGGTTCATGCTATCTTATTCAATCTCACCGTGGTTCCATCGTACCAATTCATGCGGTGGCCCGTTGCATGGCTGATCCCAATGTTGGACAAAGGTTCTACGGGAATGGTGTCACCGTTGTAAATGTTGTGCAAATTGATGTTGGTACCCTCCTGTACATATGCGAGCCAATCTCCACTCGCACCGAGCCTAACCTGTGAAACAGTGGGCAGGGGGAGAATTAGGAAATGGACACAGAAGTAGTCTTTAGAATGCATTTACTACGTGATCAAACTCATCTTACCTGCTCACCTAAGGAAATCCGAGTACCCCTCAACATTGGCATCTCAAGGGGCGTCAACTTGCAACTACGGCCACGCCGCGCTGGAGAGACCCCCAAGGAAACATCCTCGTGCGTTCCATGGAACATCAAGATGTATTTGTATGAGTAGTTTTTCTTGTGAGAGAAAACGATGAATGAGGGAAGGCCTCTAGAGATAGAGATGGACACTACTACTACCAATGTGCTGGCCCGTGCGTTGCAATGGATCCAAAGTAGTAGAATAATACTTGTTCACGTGCTTGAAATATAAACACTCTAGTTTTGATATACATGTATCAGCAGATATGACAGCTTGTCCATAGAAGTTGAACCACGGCGACCATCACGTTTCTTGTTTCTACCACTGCCACACCCACACGTGATTCCCACGACGCCGCTCCAACCCACGGCACGACGTCCCCCAACGTGGACATGGATCCTCTGGCGTGGCTATCACTGCCTTGCCCTGCCTTTCCTTCGCTGACAGGTGGGACCCACGCTTATGGGTCCCACATGTCAGTGACTGAATGGTAGGATTGTTCGCTTCAGGGGATCCTCATCCCCCCGACGTGCCCCTCATCCCTCTCGGCCCCACCGCTCTTCTGCCTTTGTGTGCATGACATGCGGGCTAGCTGAATTGCGGCGACCATCAACTTTCTACCACAGACACACCCGATTGGACGCGGTTTGCCTGCTACGCTGTTGTGCTCCGATCCGTACTCCCGCACCATCGAATTTTCATCCAGCGGCTGTGACACATTTCGTCCCAAGCATCAATCCTCAGCTTGAGTACTTATGTACTCCCTCCGATCCTTTTTACTCTGCACATTGGATTTGTCGAAAGTCAAACTTTGCTAAGTTTGACCAAATTTATATTAGAAATTATTAGCATCTATAATATCTAATAAATATAATATGAAAATATATTCCAAGATGAATCTAATGATATTGGTGTTGTTATATGAATGTCTATAATTTTTTATATAAACTTGGTCAAAGCTGGATGAGATTGACTTCGGACAAACCTAATATGCAGAGTAAAAAGGACCAGAGGGAGTACTACAGGTAGTACCCGCCGGTGTGGCTATCTACGCCTCGTAGCGCCCCGACGCCCAGCTGTGGCACCCTCGCCACGGCCACACCACCACCGGCCTGTTCATCTTGAACGAGTGAATCGCGAACCACGCCACCACCATGAGAATGACATGTGGGCCAGCCGCATTTAAGGTCCGCATGTCATTGACTCATAGGCCTGGCGCTAAGCCACTGAAGTTCGGTCCCATGGGCCCCGAGAGGGAAATGTAACTCCTGCGGCAGGCCTTGTGGTGCTCCCGCAGTACGAGCTCGTGCCAAAACTGGAATTTGTTTCTTACTACTACCAACTACTAGTACTAGTAAGGTACATGTGCATTGCACGCATGAGATTCTGGTGGTTTGTGCATTATGCTTCTACATGTGGAGCTTTCTGGATTCCAACATGTGGCAAAATCTGGTGGAATGTAAGGTTAGGCAAGTTTTGATTAACTTAGCTGAGTGTTTGGTTCAAGCCACACCTTAGGCAAGCCACAGTAAGGCCCCACATGACATACACACAAAAAATGTGGCAAGATTCCCTTAGGCTTGCCAACTTGTTTCTCTCGTTTTGAAGAACTAATAACTTTGCCTAAGCTTAGTTGTGGCAAAGTTAGGGTCTGTTTGATTCAAAGGATTTTCATAGGATCTTTGAAGGATTAGAATCCTTAGGAATTTTTCCTACTTTGGTCGTTTGATTCGTAGGATCGAATCATGTAGAATATTTTCCTAAGGATTCATTTGTACTATGTTTCACAGGAATTCTAACATGCACTCCAACCTCTTGAAAGAAATCATTTGTTTTTCATGTGACACAATCAAACAAACTCAAATCCTATAGGGATCCAATGAACATGCCATTCCAATCCTACTTTTTTCCTATTCCTGTATTTCTGCAATCTTATGAATCAAAGAGGCCCTTAGTCATGAATTAAGTTCAACCATGGAGTCTTCTAGATTATACATGTGGCAGAATCTGGTGGATGATATCCAACGGCCAGTAGTGCTCGGATTTGCCATCTTTGTACTGTCGGATTGGCTTCATCCAACGACCAACTTTAAAAGTTTTTCACACACTATATAGGGGGTATAGATATAGATGTGCCAGTCCGTTGCAATGGATCCAAAGTATATATATATATCTATTTAGTGGAGTGCACTCTAAACACATTATCTATTTATTTTTCTCTAACCTTCCGTAGCCATGCAACCAAGCCACATAAGCTTCATGGGTGCCCCCACATCATATTATTCATACTACGTTGATTAAAAAAGATAAATCACCCAAAACAAGATCTTCCCATTTTTTGTTCCTACGATGTTGTGTCGTGCACATACCTACTAGTTGTATAGTGGTAGTACTAGTAATATAGTATTAGGAGTACAAACTTGTTACTAGTAGGAGTAGTACTAGTACGGAATGCTCCTACTCTATCAACGAGCCCCGTCTGACACCAAATTTCTTGGCTTCCATGCTACAACTAGATCTTCCCCTCGTTTCTATTTTCCAACCCGGCGACGGGCGGGGTGTCGGTTTTCTCAACGGCGGTCCCACATGAAAGTGAAAATGCTAGGCAACACGCCTTCCCTAAGCTATGTGTCGTGTCGGACGGGCCGTGTTGTACTCCCGATTCCCGGGCGTGTGGGAGTGGGACGCGAACGCGGCTTGCCTTTTCCTTTTACCAGCAATGTGCCCGTTGTTGCGACGGATCCAAAGTAGTAGAATAGTAGTATTTGTTCACAAACTTGAAAGAAATCGCTATTGTTTTGATATACTCCTAATATATTACTCCCTCCATACCTAAATATTTGTCTTTTTGAGATTTCAAATGGACTATCACATACAAATTATATAGACATATTCTAGTTTTTCTAGCAAGATGCCCGCGCGTTGCACGAAGTTGATGGAAAAGGTAAGAACAAATTATAAATTGATGGATGGAGTACTAGTTACAGTGATGCATATAATTAAGCAAAGGGATCGCACATGTCGGTATTGACTGGAATGAGAATGCAATAGCACAATAAGAATTAAGGCCACGATGATGCGATCGCAGTGGTGGTTACAGAAGGTAAGAAGAAAGATGGATCCATGAACGTACGACCTCCTCCTCCTCAACTTAGTGCGCCAGGCCACTGACCGGCGGCTAAGGAGCGACGAATTTTGTGGCGAGGTCGAGGTGCTTCTCAGCAAAGGCATCCAAGGCTTCCAGCCGGTTAAGGAAGGCCAACGTCGTAGCGTCCTCACTGGCCTTGTAGATACCTATGTACACAATTTCCTCGTACATGTGGATGTGTAGGTCGACGAATTCTTGCAGGGCGAGGCGCCTCGCGGCGAGCGCGACCTCCAGGTGGACATTCTTCGTGGCGTCGGCGGGCAGTCGCAGGGCCACCGGTTCTTGAAAGAGGTTCCGGCCATGGAGCCCGATTAGGGTGGCATGCAATGAGGAACCCGGGCACACGGGCTGGAGGAGTACGGCGATGTCGTCCGCGAGCTTCTTGAGGACGGTGAACTTGTTGCTGGTGGCAACGATCATCTGGTCCAACTGAGAGTCGTAGTTGGCGTCGAAGGCGGCCATCCACCAGCCGGTCTCCAACACCGTCTGGAGACGATCCTCGGCGCCATGCCGCAGGCCGGTGCCGTGGACCATCTGGCGCAGCCGCTGGCCGCTCATGAGCATCGCCGCCATGGGTCTAGAGTGAGCTCTTTTGCGCTTAGTGTAGGTGCTTAGGCAAATGCTTAGGTGCGTACGATGTGGTAGATGCATTGGAATGGAGGGGCGCCTTTATATGAGGGCAATCAGGGCAAACTGCGTTGCATTCACATCATGCAGCCTCTTTTCCCGGACCTCCTCCCATTACTTCCCTCATGCGTTAATTGAAGGTGGATGCATTGGCTGTTCAACATATCGGGAACCGCTACTCCCTCCCTCGTCTGCATTAAAGCCGTCAGGAACTGCGCCGCCCACTGTCAAATCGAATACTCCCTCCTTCTAGGTGAGTATTAAGTCATCTTACGAAAACCAAATAGTAAACACATAGGCATGGTGCATTAACTCTCATGTTGTTTCTTATTTCTTGACATAAATAGAGGAATCAACCAAGAAGAGATGTGGGGCGTGTATGCTTTTAATGACTTGAGACTATCAAACATGACATGTAGTGGTCAGTTCGTTGCACAAGAACAAATACAACCCACGTCAGCACACATGCATCTTATATAGCATCACATCCAATGGCTATAAAAGATGAATGAGACCAAATTATATCTCATCTAGATGAGTTCTAGCAAAACTTTATTAATAATACTTAGTACTCCTGCGCCATGTATCATATATTAGTATCATGTAGTACTTTATTTATTTATGAGGTATCCAGATGGCACTGCACCGCCAAGAAAAGAGGGTAACATCAAAATTATGGACTACTTTTTTGAGTATGTTGGTAAGGTCCGGTCATAGTCACTTGTTGAAGTCTCTAAAAAGACAAATACTCCCTCCATCCGGAAATACTTGTCATCAAAATGGATGAAAGGAAATGTATCTAGACGTATTTTAGTTTTAGATACATCTCTTTTTATCCATTTTGATGACAAGTATTTTCGGACGGAGGGAGTAGAAAACAGAGTTGGTGATGATGGTGTGCGTGCCATCCTGCAATATAGGCCGTCGAATTTATATCTAACGGACAGGAAAGAAACTATGGCAATTTTGCAAAAATATACCCACACGTCTCTCCACGTTCGCAAATAAGGCCTTCCCTCGTTCAACCTTTTCTCTCACAAGATAAACTACTCATACAAATGCATCTTGAGTGTCCATAGAATCGAAGAGAGGGGTGATGTGTGTGTGTGCGCTCGCGCGATCGATAAAGAGTGCCATCGAATTTGTGTGTGCCCACGTCAAAGATATAGAGTGGCTGGCCTACTGGAACGTGAGATGGGACATGTGCAGTTTGTCTATGTGTCATGGATACCTACCTGCAGCGCTCGACTATCGGTGTGTGGTGGGGGAAGAGGGAGGCTCAATTAACTATAAAGGTACAATGGCTGGTATATGTGTGGAGGAGGAGAGAGGCCTACCTCATGTATTAAGGAGATCAATCTGCCTCATGTATTAAGGGAGATCGATCGGCATCCATGCATATGTGCAGGAGAGGAATAAGCTTGGGAGAGAGACAGAGCTAGAGTGTTGGAGGGGGTGGTAGTGGAGTTGCTTCTAACAAATGTGGGGATAGGCTTGCTAGACAAACGGAGGGCACGCCCGCAATATCAATAAGAGAGGAGATGGTTGCTTGTAGTCTGTGCACGTGCGTGTGAGAGACGGGCCAGGAGGCATGCACGAATGATGAGGGGGGGGGGATGTGGCTATGGTAAGCAGACGTAACTACATAGGAAGATCAATCGCCCTTTGTTAGAGAAAGGAGAGACCTAACTTGTGAGGTACGTCAATCGATGGGGGTAGTTAAAGTCGATCTAGGTATATGTTGGGAGATCGATCGGTATACATGCATGTGTGTGTTGGAAGCAAATGAGGCACAAGGAGAAGGATAGAGAGAGAGGGATGCATGTAGGAGGTGGTACAAGAGGCATACTATATCGAGGGGGAGGAGTGTGCGAGTACGAGAACGATGAAAAGAGTGGTGGGAGTGAGGCATGGACGGTGACAAGAGAAGAGGGGAAGCTTGTGTTTGTGCTAGGCACACCTGGCTAGAGAGGCATATCGATCAATGTGTGCCATAAAGAAGGAGCTGGGGGGCCTACACACACCGTGGGTGAACGACCTAAAGTGAAAAGACGAATTTGCACGATGGAGCTAGAGAATGATGAGGGAGGGTGAGAGGGATGCGGGCGTGTGCATGCACAAGAGAACGTTAGCACTAGCTACAAAGATAAGAGGGTTGTGTGGGTGTAAAAGACGAATAGAGATCATATATACTTCATTATAAAAAGTGAATTCAGATATTTGAAGAATTTATCATAGTGTTTCAAACCGACGCATGTGTGAATATATATAACGGTGATACACATGGTGTGGTTATGAACATGTTATACTACATTTAATATATTTTATCTCTACTCTTATAAAAAACGGAGTTGTTGATGATGGTCTGCCTACCATCCTGCATTATAGGCCGTCCAATTTATATCTGGTGGATAGCAAGGAAACTATGATGGTTGAAGTTGGAAACAATCATGATTGTAGATTCTTATTGAAAAGAGAAACGAATTCAAATTTAGCTCGAATTGCAGCGGTAGTATAGAAATTTGGAATGCACTAAAATGTTGGTATGAGTAGGTTACATGCATTATATAGCAAGTGAAAAAATTTAATCAGACATAACATGGATTCATACTCCCTCCTTCCATCTATATAGGGCGTAATGAGATTTTTAAGACCGCCTTTGACTATTGACAAGATTAATAGTACATGACATGCACAATGTGAAAATTATATCATTGGAAGAACCTTTCACAGACGAATTTAACGGTGTGCTTTGTGTAAGTTGCATGTCATATATCATTGCTCTAATATTTGGTCAAAGTTAGCATTGAAAAACGCATTAGGCCCTATATAGATGGAAGGAGGGAGTAGCTTTGAATAGCATTTGTATAGTAATACGGGGCAAGACTCTCTCTTTGTGTGGTGTGAATAGTTTTATTTTTTCGTTTTCTTTTTGGTTGAGGGAAGTGCGAATTGATCTGGTACGTACAAGTACAATATTAGTACATGTTAGGCTTGTCCCTAAAATTCAACCCGCGTCTTGTTATATCCCGAAAATTCAGATATCGTGCTCCCAAAACTGGCGCCTTCACAACCCGCGCCTTGCTATCCCGAAATTACAACGCGTGCGAAAACTCCCTCCAGCTGCCAAATCTCAACACGCGAAATCCCCCTTCTAACCCTGAGCCGAAAGGGCCGCTAGTTCAAATCGGTGGGGGTACTTTTGTAACACACCCTACATTTTGGACAAGCGAGTCCCTATGCCATGCTTCACCCCCTCCCATCGCCCCCTTTTCGCCATTCGAAATCCCAGGCCGCCATAACCTCTCCGCTCCAGCCGCGAAACCCCACCCTCCTCTGTTCACCACATCACCACTGCCCAGCCGGAGCCTCTTCCCCGACGACGTCGTCCACCGCAACAACTCGACGTCCCTCGTCCACCTCCCCGGATGAAGATCTGTCGTCCATCTCGTCGTCCCGCCGGTTCAGCCGCCCCGTCCTCCACCTCCAAGGAGGTGCTCCGACGATCGCCTTGTCTATCGCGGCTGCTCCATCCCCACAGCGCCGCCTTAACCTGCTCCACCGGAACCGCAGCATCCTCACCGACTCCTCGGACAAAGCCGAGGCCTACTCGGTGCCACCAAAGAGGTTGTACACTCATCGCATCGCACCTTCTCCTTAACTCGACCTCCCGGCGCCGACGGTGCTCCATCCCGCACCCCCATGGAGCGGCTACCTTGAAGCCGGTGCCGCGGGCGACATCTCCACGGCGGCTCTCCCCCAGTGTGAGACCCCTTCGGCGGCGGCATCCATACCAGTCGGATCTGCTGCTGCTGCTCCAGCTCTCGCTCGCTCGCTCGCGATGCTGCTGCTGCTCTGGCTCTCGCTCGATCGCTCTCTCACCCAGCTGCTGCTGCTCTCCCCCTCGCTCGTGCTGCTGCTCTGCTCCGATTAAGCCACACTTCAGTCGACTGAATCAACTTTTGGGTCAGTCGATTTTCAGGGGTTGGGGGGCTCGCCGGAGTTAAGGAAGAACCACCCACAGCAGGGACGGGGGCTCACCGGAGAGGTACCCACTATCTATCTTAGGGTTCAGGGTGGGGGCGGGGGGCCTAGAGGGCTGGCCGGGACGGCGGTGGCGAGTTGTTTCGGGGCGGCGAGGCGGCGCTGGGGCTGGCGGTTCGGCCGGTGGTGGCTAGCGGCTCAGGGGGGGTGCAGGTTGAAGATGAACTGCAAGCCCTCCCTAAACTACATGTCAAGTGCCTCTCTACTACCATTGCATTCAGTTTCGGCAGTAGCATTCAGATTCCACACTAAATTTCAGTTTCGACAGTTAAGTTCAGAGTCGACAGTTTTTACCTCATCTGTTGTAGTCAGGTGGTTTTTGGTGATGTTAATTTTACATCCATTTTACATCATCTATTGGAGAAGCTATTAGAATCCCACTTGAGATTGATGATGTCTGTCTTGTGTTGCTTCAATCTTGACGTCTTACGGCTCACCGGAGCTGCTCCAACGACAGAATGATCCATCACAACAGAGCAGTGCCCTGGACGCCGTCTACAGATTCCTCAGATCTTCCTCCACACCTCCGACATCCACCTCTACCTCAACTACTTCAGCGACCAACCCAATGATGTAGAGGTCGACACGGCTATGGCAAAGAGGTTGTACACTTGTTGCGTCACTTATTACTATACATTCACGTCGATCCATTAGGGCTATTTTGGTTCAACGGAAAAACGTCGATCCACTAGTTGTTACCATCACTCTAAATTTCTGCATGATCTGCTTACATAATCTCACCATATTTTTTTCGTATGCATGTCAGATATTGTACACGGTCATGCTGAACATGTAGAGAAAAAGAGAAGAGTTTTGCGCGGCAATACAATGTCATGCAGACATCGCTCCATGGTGGGTTCAATGGAAAACCCTCCCCACCCCTCTCCAGATTGTAATCTAGAGAAGGATATCTATTCTGAGGCGGATTCAGACGCCGCTGACCACTCCTATTTACCCCCCAAGGTGTCTGCGCTACCTTAGCATGATGATGTTAGTCATATCATGCATATGTTGCCTTGCAGTGCCTACTTTTGACATCATATATGTCATCTGCTTAGTTTAGACATGTTCTGTAATGCCACCTGTTTAGTTTCTATATCATATATGGGAATTATGCAGTCTCATGTCTTTTAGCCAGCCATAATATATGTGAAATGTGTAATGCCATATTGTTTAACCAGGCATCATATATTTGAATGATATCTTGCCCATCCTTTTCTTCATTACATTTCCATTTGCCGACAATGTTTGTACATTAAACTACTCTTCCTGTGAATCAGCCATTTGGGTGGGAGATGGAAAAATCTGGAGTGAAAACAAGGCCTTCAGAGCTGACAGTGCTACCTGTCGAAGCAGATCTCTTGTTGGGTCCCGATAGCTCCTCGGAGATGGATTTAGAGACAGATGACCAGTCCTATTTCCCCACTGAGGTGTATGCTCTAACTTGGCACGGTTATACTGCTCATATCATGCATACGGTGTCTTGCATTGCATAGTTTAGACAGCATATACACAACATTCAACACCATGTTCTTTTAGCATATAAATCACATATGTGAATTAAATGATGCGATCCTAATTACTTAGATAACATGTAGGTGAATTATGTCATGCGATCCTGTTTAGTTATTCATCATATCTTTGAATTATGTTATGCTATGCTATCCAGTTTAGATAGACATCATATATGTGAAATTATGTCATGCTATCCATTTTAGTTAAACAATATACATGTCAACTATTTCATGCCCTCTTTTTTCCACACTATCTATTGCATCTGTCTCTCATACAATGCCTGTACATTCAACTATGTTTCCTGTTTATCAGCCATTTGAATTGGAGCGGGTGATGCCAGTATCTAGCGGACTAAAAACACGGTCTTCCAATAAAACAGTGCTACCTCTTGGTGGAGATAGCACCCCGGTTGTACATGCACAAGAACCAGCCCTACCACACATAACCCAAACTCTCGCAGATTGTACCCCTACTGCGATGGATAGAGAACTAGCTTCACCCAATCTAACCCCAACCCCAGCCGATAGTAACCCAATTCCTATTGACACAGCACCGTCTCCACCACAGAGCTCCCAAACAAGAGCAGTTAGTAAGGCAGCTCCAGTGCCCAAAGGGCCAGTACTATCACGGCAAACCCCAACTCCACCAGTTAGTACGCCTATTCCCGTGGAGGAAGCACAACCAGCTAGTCGTAGTTTAGCATCTATCGCATTTGATGTTGTTAAATCATATGTGTGTATCTTCCCATCTTGGAAATATTATACTGAAGATGAAGGAAAATGCCAGTTGCAGGTGTTTGTCCAGGAGTTATGTGTAAGTAATGTTATTCATGGCAATTACTTTGCTTCGTCCCATACATCCTACCTCCATGATGGCTATAATACAGAATTTTTTCCCCATATTTCTCTATAGAGAAGGATCGATTTGGAAACTCAGGATGAGGTAACCTGTGCTAATACCTCTGCTATCTTCAAGAATGCTTGGTGGCAGTATCGGAATTACCTAAAGAAAACGTACTTCACCGGCAAACAAACTCATCAAATTCCCTTACGTTCTCCTGAGACACATTTACTGGACGATGACTGGGAACGCCTTGTTCTGTACTGGTCCCAAACCAAGAATGTGGTAAGGTCTATGAGCTCATTTTCTATTTTTAAGTATTATATTCTTCCGTCTTACTGTACTCTGTTCATGTAGAACAAGTGCCTAAACCTGAAGAACAACTGTTCTAATTTAAGATTCCATTGCTATCATGTTCAAAAAAGCGCTAGGCGTTAATTGTGCGTTTTGCCACCGCCTTGTGCTTTACTGACCAAAGCGCATGCTTATGCGCAGTTATGCACAGATTATGCGTAGTTATGCGCAATGCGTTTTGCCAACGCCTAGAGCCTAAGCACGCATAAGTGCTCGATTAGGCGCACCTTTTTTAACTATGATTGCTTTGCTCTTGTATCATTGTATTTACTCATACAAACTTATTTTTAAATTGAAGGATCCAATCAAAACTCCAATGGCATAGTAGGTATGTTCACGCATGTTTCTTTAACAGGTTTTCTCTTATCAATAGCTCTATTGATTTCAATTTCAATTGTGTATACAGTTGACTTTCATATCATGCACATTACTAGCATCACAACAGAGCCAATAGTGTTGTTGTACATGTAGACCCGTGGTACCCATCTGAAATCTTGTTGTGTCGTGTAGTTTCCCACGCTTTGTATTCTTTCACTGCTGCTTTGTCTTGAACTGATATGATTTAAACCGTGTCTCTATTTTGATTTGGCAAGACAATGCAGTGACCATAGGACATAGATATATGTTTGTTTGATGCTTTTAGTATGTACTAGTACTTGACAATAGAAGACTTGGTAGTTTAATCATGTCCATCTTACTAATGAACTGGTTCACCGAAATGAGTTTCATATACTAGTACATGCTAAACTTGTTATGTGTCTACTTGTTTCTTCTTTTAGAATGCTGACAGAATATTGGGGAAGAGTGCCTTATTAAGCAATGGTAAAGGAAGTAATGCAGATAAGGTTCAGGATAGTGACACATCCTTGTTGGTCTCCAACAAAGCTGATAAAATAGCTAAGGAAGACTATCTTGAAGATAGCGAGACAACCCCAAAGTCCTGTCTTGGTTTAGTGTTCGAGTTACTGGCCACTACCGCTTGCACAAGCTATTCAAACTCACTGTCTGAATCGGTTTGGTTTCTTGAGTCTCAACTACAAGCTGAAAGACATCGATCAGCTGTGCTGCGACAAGAAGCGGAAGGACTGTGGAAGTCCATGGAGCATTCAGATGCATACTTTCTGGTGCAACAGCAAGCATTGGAGGATTTTAGCGCGCCAAATGGGACAAAGCTAATCAGCTTGCTAAGCTTATTGCCAGCATGGTGGATACCCAGGATAACATTTCTTGAGCTCTTATGAAGTTGTTTCAGTTATGCTCTTGTTTTGTTGTCGCGTTTATTTGCACTGGTGGCCAATTTTGACGGCCAGTGTATGTAATGTTATGCTTTGTTCCCTATATTTGCACTGGTTGCGAACTTTGATGCCCAGTGGATGTAATATGTGTAATAGAGGTAATAGGCTAGCGTCAATTGCTTGCTTATTTATTTCCTTATTGTCTTGTTTAGTTGTTTGCTTGTAGTCACTGCAGTTCTTTTTCTGTTTTTTTCTAGTGGCCACAATAGCCTATTTTTGGTAACTAGGCGAAAATAATGATGGGCCTTCTACGGGCCGTATGATCCATGGGCCTTCGTCCGGCTGTAGGATCCATCGGCCTTCTATACGGGCCTTAGGGTCCATGGGCCTTGTACGGGCCATAGGGTCCATGGGCCTTCTACGGGCCGTACAATCCATGGGCCTTCTAGGGCCGTACTATCCATGGGCCTCATACGGGCCGTAGGATCCATGGGCCTTCTACGGGGCGTATCATCATTTCGCCAATCATGGGCCGTACTATTCGTGGACCATAATGGGCCGTTAATAGGCCGTATTTGATAACTCTATGAAAACAGCCAACGGTTTTTTTTACATGAAAACGACCCAACGTATTAACGGTCCGCAAATGGGCTGACTGTAACGACAGGCTGAATTTGGCCCACAAGTAGAAAATGACAGTAACGAGCCATATGTAACCGAATGCTGCAAATGAGCCCAAGAATCAATGGGCCCTGAGAAGGCCGAAAGATAACTTGGGCTGGAAATGGCCCAATGGAATAACAGGCCGTTAATGGGTATAAAGTGATACACTGTTCATTATGGGCCAGTTTCACCACGGGCCGTTAATGGGCCAAGAGTTACAAAGGTCCTCATATGGTCCGAAAGAAGTCATGGGCCACACATGGGCCTGAAGTTAAAATGGGCTGAATCATATTGGATGGCCCAGATGACGCTACTGGTCCTAATTCAAAAAGGGCGTAACAGGCCCTGGGTTAGCGGGCTGTAAATGGGCTATATGCGAACAGGCCGTTAACAGGCTTTCCATGGGCGGGCCCGCCACCTTTTGACCAAGTCAAACGGGCCGGCCTTTTCATAGGAATGGGCCTCTGTTGGGCCGTGCCACGTGTCGCCATATCATAGGCGCCTTCGGTCCAATGAGCGGATGACATCTGTCCCAACGGAGAGCCGACACGTGTTTCCTCCAGCCAATGATGATTTTGCACGTGGAAAATCCCCATTGGTCGAGGCTGTTAACGGGTTATTGGATTGAAAACCCGACCTGATAGCTTAACGGCGTTCCGTTATGGTGGATGCCACGTGTCGGTCACCCTTGACGAAAGCACTTCTGTGACGCGCGATTTATCGTCATGTAAGTGGACACTTCCGTGATGATAAGTTTGGTAATGTCATGGAACACTTCTACGACAGCACAAGTATGACTATCTTGATTCTGTCATAAATTTGTCATGGATGTACATGCATGACAAAAAACACGACCTACTGTGACAAACACGTATCATCACGGAAGTGTATTTTTTTGTAGTGATATGCTTGTAGGAATTGCAATAATATCAAGTTTCCTCTCTATGTGCTTAAAGTTTTAAAGTTGTGCTTGTTTTACCTTCCTATGCAAGTTGATTCTTGTTCCCACAAGATGTTTGCTCACAAAATCCCTATGTATAGGAAGTGGGTTAGACTTAAATTTGCTAGCCATATTCTTCATGATGCTCTCTTTATGTTACAATTCTTATCTTTTATGTGAGCATCATTGAAATCATCATGCCTAGCTAGGGGCGTTAAACGACAGCGCTTGTTGGGAGGCAACCCAATTTTATTTTTGTTCCTTGCTTTTTTTCCTGTTTAGCAATAAATAATTTATCTAGCCTCTGTTATGATTGATTTTTTATGTTGTAATTAGTGTTTGTGCCAAGTAGAACCGTTGGGAAGACTTGGGGAAAGTCTTGTTGATCTTGCGGTAAAAAACAGAAACTTTAGCGCTCACGACATTTGCTGCCATTTTTTATTGGAGAGTGATATTTAGTTAATTCTTTTTGAAGATGATTAATAGATAAATTCCTCAGGTCCACCAATTTATTTGAGAATTTTATGAGTTCCAGAAGTGGTCGAAACCTACAGATTACTACAGACTGTTCTGTTTTTGACAGATTCTGTTTTCATTGTGTTGTTTGCTTATTTTGATGAATCTATGAGTAGTATCGTAGGGTATGAACCATAGAGAAGTTGGAATACAGTAGATATTACACCAATATGAATTTAGAATGAGTTCATTACAGTACCTTATGATGGTGATTTTCTTTCTTATACTAACGGAGCTTACAAGTTTTCTGTTAAGTTTTGTGTTGTGAAGTTTTCAAGTTTTGGGTAAAGATTCGATGGACTATGGAATAAGGAGTGGCAAGAGCCTAAGATTGGGGATTCCCAAGGCACACCAAGGTAATATTCAAGGACAACCAAAAGCCTAAGCTTGGGGATGCCCCAGAAGGCATCCCCTCTTTCGTCTTCGTTCATCGGTAACTTCACTTGGAGCTATATTTTTATTCACCACATGATATGTGTTTTGCTTGGAGTGTCATTTTATTTTATTTTGTTTTGCTTGCTGTTTTAATTAAATAACAAGATCTGAAATTATTAAATGTTAGAGAGTCTTCATATATTTGCATAATTATTCGACTACTCATTGATCTTCACTTATATCTTTTGGAGTAGTTTGTCATTTGCTCTAGTGCTTCACTTATATATTTTTAGAGCACGGTGGTGGTTTTATTTTATAGAAATAATTGATCTCTCATGCTTCAATTATATTATTTTGATAGTCCTAAACAGCATGGTAATTTGCTTTGGTTATGAATTTAGTCCTAATATGATGGGCATCCAAGAGGGATATAATAAAAACTTTCATATAAAGTGTATTGAATACTAAGAGAAGTTTGATACTTGATAATTGTTTTGAGATATGGAGATGGTTATATTAGAGTCAAGCTAGTTGAGTAGTTGTGAATTTGAGAAATACTTGTGTTAAAGTTTGTGATTCCCGTAGCATGCACGTATGGTGAACCGTTATGTGATGAAGTCGGAGCATGATTTATTTATTGATTGTCTTCCTTATGAGTGGCCGTCGGGGACGAGCGATGGTCTTTTCCTACCAATCTATCCCTCTAGGAGCATGCACGTAGTACTTTGCTTCGATAACAAATAGATTTTTACAATAAGTATATGAGTTCTTTATGACTAATGTTTAGTCCATGGATCATACGCACTCTCACCCTTCCATCATTGCTAGCCTGTCTAATACCGCGCACCTTTCGCCGGTACCATAAACCCACCATATACCTTCCTCAAAACAGCCACCATACCTACCTATTATGGCATTTCCATAGCCATTCCGAGATATATTGCCATGCAACTTTCCACTGTTCCGTTATTATGACACGCTTCATGATTGTCATATTGCTTTGCATGATCATGTAGTTGAAATCGTATTTGTGGCAAAGCCACGGTTCATAATTCTTCCATACATGTCACTCTTGAGTCATTGCACGTCCGGGTACACCGCCGGAGGCATTCATATAGAGTCATATCTTGTTCTAAGTATCGAGTTGTAAGTAAATAAAAGTGTGATGATCATCATTATTAGAGCATTGTCCCAGTGAGGAAAGGATGATGGAGACTATGATTCCCCCACAAGTCGGGATGAGACTCCGGACGAGAATAAATAAATAAAAGAGGCCAAAGAAGCCCAAATAAAAAAAGAAGAAAAAAAGAGGCCATAAAAAATAGAAAGGCACAAATAAAAAAATAAAAAATGAGAGAAAAAGAAAGAAGGGACAATGCTACTATCCTTTTACCACACTTGTGCTTCAAAGTAGCACCATGATCTTCATGATAGAGAGTCTCCTATGTTGTCACTTTCATATACTAGTGGGAATCTTTCATTATAGAACTTGGCTTGTATATTCCAATGATGGGCTTCCTCAAAATGCCCTAGGTCTTCGTGAGCAAGCGAGTTGGATGCACACCCACTAGTTTCTTTTGTTGAGCTTTCATACACTTATAGCTCTAGTGCATCCGTTGCATGGCAATCCCTACTCACTCACATTGATATCTATTGATGAGCATCTCCATAGCCCGTTGATACGCCTAGTTGATGTGAGACTATCTTCTCCTTTTTGTCTTCTCCACAACCACCATTCTATTCCACCTATAGTGCTATGTCTGTGGCTCACGCTCATGTATTGCGTGAAGATTGAAAAGGTTTGAGAACATCAAAAGTATGAAACAATTGTTTGGCTTGTCATCCGGGTTGTGCATGATTTAAATATTTTGTGTGGTGAAGATAGAGCATAGCCAGACTATATGATTTTGTACGGATAGCTTTCTTTGGCCATGTTATTTTGAGAAGACATGATTACTTGGTTAGTATGCTTGAAGTATTATTATTTTTATGTCAATATTAAACTTTTGTCTTAAATCTTATGGATCTGAATATTCTTGCCACAATAAAGAGAATTACATGGATAAATATGTTAGGTAGCATTCCACATCAAATATTCTGTTTTTATCATTTACCTACTCGAGGACAAGCAGGAATTAAGCTTGGGGATGCTGATACGTCTCCAACGTATATATAATTTTTGATTGTTCCATGCTATTATATTATCTGATTTGGATGTTTATGGGCTTTGTTATGCACTTTTATATTATTTTTGGGACTAACCTATTAACCCAGAGCCCAGTGCCAGTTTCTGTTTTTTCCTTGTTTTAGAGTATCACAGAAAAGGAAAATCAAACGGAGTCCAGTTGACCTGAAACTTCACGGAACTTATTTTTGGACCAGAAGAAGCCCACGGAGTATCGGAGTTGGACCAGGAGAGTCACGGGCTGCCCACGAGGGTGGGGGGCACGCCCCCTGCCTCGTGGACAGCCCGGAGGTCCACCGACGTACTTCTTCCTCCTATATATACCCATATACCCTAAAAACTTCGGGGAGCAGAATTGATCGGGAGTTCCGCTGCCAGAAGCCTCCGTAGCCACCGAAAGCCAATCTAGACCCATTCCGGCACCCTGCCGGAGGGGGCAATCCCTCTTCGGTGGCCATCTTCATCATCCCGGTGCTTTCCATGACGAGGAGGGAGTAGTTCTCCCTCGGGGCTGAGGGTATGTACCAGTAGCTATGTGTTTGATCTCTCTCTCTCGTGTTATTGATTTGGCACGATCTTGATGTATCGCGACCTTTGCTATTATAGTTGGATCCTATGATGTTTCTCCCCCTCTACTCTCTTGTAATGGATTGAGTTTTCCCTTTGAAGTTATCTTATCGGATTGAGTCTTTAAAGATTTGAGAACACTTGATGTATGTCTTGCCGTGCGTATCTGTGGTGACAATGGGATATCACGTGATTCACTTGATTTATGTTTTGGTGATCAACTTGTGGGTTCCGCCCATGAACCTATGCATAGGGGTTGGCACACGTTATCGACGTGATTCTCTGGTAGAAACATTGGGGCACTCTTTGAGGTTCTATGTGTTGATTGAATAGATGAATGTGAGATTGTGTGATGCATATCGTATAATCATACCCACGGATACTTGAGGTGACATTGGAGTATCTAGGTGACATTAGGGTTTTGGTTGATTTGTGTAGGTGTTATTCTAGTACGAACTCTAGGGCTGATTGTGACACTTATAGGAATAGCCCAACAGATTGATTGGAAAGAATAACTTTGAGGTGGTTTTGTACCCTACCATAATCTCTTCGTTCGTTCTCCTCTATTAGTGACTTTGGAGTGACTCTTTGTTGCATGTTGAGGGATAGTTATGTGATCCAATTATGTTATTATTGTTGAGAGGACTTGCACTAGTGAAAGTATGAACCCTAGGCCTTGTTTCCTAGCATTGCAATACCGTTTACGCTCACTTTTATCATTAGTTACCTTGATGTTTTTATATTTTCAGATTACAAAAACCTATATCTACTATCCATATACCACCTGTATCACCATCTCTTCGCCGAACTACTGCACCTATACAATTTACCATTGTATTGGGTGTGTTGCAGACACAAGAAACTCTTTGTTATTTGGTTGCAGGGTTGCTCGAGAGAGACCATCTTCATCCTACGCCTCCTATGATTTGATAAACCTTAGGTCATCCACTTGAGGGAAATTTGCTACTGTCCTACGAACCTCTGCACTTGGAGGCCCAACAACATCTACAAGAAGAAGGTTGTGTAGTAGACATCAACATGTCTACAGGTTATACACCTTTCTTCATGGTTTATGGAGCGGAAGCAGTGCTGCCTAGTGACATCCGTCATGACTCGCCTCACATGGCGGCTTACGTTGAAGGTGATAATGAACAAGCCCGACAGGATGCACTTGACTTGTTAGATGAGGAGAGAGACTTGATGGCGGCTCGATCAACAATTTATTAATAGGACCTGCGCCGTTATCACAGCCGCCGGGTTAAGTCCAGGACCTTTCAAGAAGGTGACATGGTGCTCTGGCTCATCCAGGATCTGTCTGATGCACACAAACTATCCCCGCCTTGGGAAGGACCCTTTGTGGTCAGCAAGAATTTAAACAATGGGTCATATTACCTCATTGACGTTCGAAAGCACAAAGACTCACGTAAGTCAGAGGAGGAGACCCGCCGGCCGTGGAACATTGCTCAGCTTCGGCCATACTACACCTGAGCTACCAGCTCTCGTCATGTACATACTTTGATGTTGTATATATTATGATAAGTAATAAAGCGGGACCTTTGTCTTTTTCCTCTTCAAAGATCATATTCTTTACTATTTTCATTATTTAAATGACTATTAAGGAGGTGATCATATCTGAATCTAGCTTAACCTTTTTGGTCCGGCTTATGATCGTATTCGAATCTAGCTGTAAACCTCATGGTCACTTGGGGGCTTCCTGTTCAAACGTAGGTCGTATTCGAACCAAAGAGAACATACCTGTCATAACCCTCTTGATCGGCTCAAAGCCAAACTCATTAGGGGGCTTCTTGATCGTATCCGAATCATAGCTTAACCCCTTTTGGGTCCGACTTGGATCGTATTTGAATCAGGGTCGTTAAAAACCTCTCAAGGTCATTTGGGGGCTTCCTGTTCAAACATAGGTCGTATTCGAACCAAAGAGAACATAGCTATCGGTACCCTCTTGATCGCCGCAACGCCAAAGCCACTGGGGGCTATATGATCGTATTCAAATCTTAGCTTAACCACTTTGGTCCGGTTTACTGATCGTATTCGAATCAGAAACCCCCAAATTTATGTTGTTTGAAATCTGCTATTTTGTCTTACTGGTTTTTATTGTCTCAAATCTAAACTATCAGTATGGTTTTTATTTAAGACGGCTTGACTATTTTACAATAAGCCGCCAAGGCATGATAGTCATCAGGTATATGGAAGCATTAACTTCTCAAAAAGATTGGATCATGAAAACCGGTAGTCTAGAAACACAGGTATGACAGTGTTGTTCACGAACAGGTTTTTCAGCCTTGTTTATCTTTTCCAATATGACAATTTCATAAAGACATATGCCGGGTGTTTTTGACCCATCCAGTGTCAAACCGCCAGGCCAGCTCTTTCACTTTTTGTAGGAGCGAAGTTAAAATATTGCAGATGTAATCGAAGATGTGCTGGCAAAGAGTAGTATGCAACATTTTGTGTGCGATGGCATAAGCAACTCATACAGTTTTCAAGCTAAATCTATTACAAGGCTTTGAGAGCCCACAAGATGGTTATGACTCTCTCCTCGCCGGTTCACCTCCTTCTACTGATTGGAAGCTGGGATTGGACTAGTCAAAGCCGTTCAGAGCAATGAACTCCACTTCATCATCAATCAGGCCGGCCGGATCAACTTCTGGAGCAAAAGTGTGTTGACGAACCGACGGGATAAGATATGTCACCTTATAAGAGGGAGTCGCCATCTTCTTATTCTCCATATCAAAACCCGGCTGATATTTATCGATGTTGGTCTCCTCTCTAAGAATGGTATCTTGAGGTCAAACTCCCCTCACACAGGCAATGAAGTCATCTTTCTCAAATAGAGTCCCGTCTTCCTTCACGGTAGGGTACCCCTTAGCCACATCCGCCGGGTCTAGATCTGGCACCCAGGCTTTGGAGCGGCTCAGGGTAGTCAGGGCTCCGGCTCTGGCATAGGATCGTTTGACCTCTTGAAACCTGGCGGGTAAGATTGATAACTTCTTCAAGACATCGCTCAACCGATTGGGTCCTTGGTTGGTAGGGGAGATGGTGGCAAGTGCTCGTTGAGCGCCAGTATACAATTGCTCCACCAAGGTATAAACCGCCTTCAATTTGGTCACACTGTCTTGGCTCAGATTTTTGCTTCGTTGACCTGCGAGTATTTTTTAAACAAAGGTTCAGCAGAGGGCTTATTTTCCGGGTCAAAAGAAGGTATAAGTGATTAATACAGATGACTTACCAAAGATGGCGGAGACCATTTGAGACACCCGGTTCTTTAAGCCAGTGAGCTCCGTGGTAACCTCCTCAAGAGCCGCTTCCGCTGTTTTAGCGTGTTGTATCAGCAGCATCTTTTCTTCGGCCCAGGATTTCTTCTTTGCAGTCAAGCTGGTCTTCAATTTTTCTATCTCAGAAAGACTCAATTGGAGTTTAGAGTCAGCAGTCTTGATTTCTGCCTCTTGATCCGCCAGCCGGGTCTTTGCATCAGTTAATTGGGAGCCCAATTCAGATAGGGCGTTCTAAAAAACATGCACAGGTGTGTCAAGGCTTAAACTAAAAGTTATAAGGGATCAAGTCTCAAGTACTATGCACCGCAATACCACTTGACACTTGGGGGCTAATGTCTGCCAAAGCAATTTTTTATGACTCTTATATGTTTCAAGTCCCAAATGTTTTACAAAGTAACAGCACTTGGCACTTGGGGGCTAATGCATGATATTCAAAAAGTTTCTCAAGATTAAGACGGATTGCAATACTTATTGGGACTAGTAAAAGACAGTTATGAAGTTAAGTACCGGTTCATTTATGATAAATTGAGCCGGCCCTTGGGGACTACAGGTGAAGTTTACGCTACTTTGTTGGACTTTCGAAAAGCTTAGAGACAAAGTATCAACCTATATCATAAAGTCTACATATCATTTAGGTTCATCATCTGAAGACTTGGGGGCTGGCAGAGTATAAGTGAACTGGAGAACATACCTCATATTTTAGATGCAATTCCTTGACCATCTCAATTTTCGACTCACGCCTGGAATGCACATGACTGAGATAGTCGGACAGTATGTCACTAGCATTCAGATGAGTGTAGTGAGAGATATCAAAACGCACTTTCTGCTTCTCCAAGGCTTCTTGATTAGCAGTGTGTCGGGCTAATACAGTGGGGGTCCCCGGTTCAACAAATTGGCTACCAGTAATCAACACGTCAGTATCAGAAGTTGTTGGCGGGTTAGCTGAACTAGATGGTTCAATGATAGTCGGATTAAGGGTGATCTCATCGGCTGACAACTCAGGAGGATCCAATTGAGTATGAACAGCCGGGTCTTCAGGTGCTTCAGTTTCAGAGGGAGGAGTTGGCATGGCCGGTTCAGGTGCAGGAACCTTTAGGTCTTCTAACGGTTTAATCACCTTGGCCTTCTTGGATTTGGCTTGGCTGCTAAGAAAGGTTTTATGAGACAGTTAGTATAAGGATGCAATTTTTAAAGATACAGAGGAAAGATGATTTTCCTTACCCAGGGGCAGTCTTGAAAGCCGGAAATTGAGTCTGGGATGAGTCGCCAGAAGAGCGAGAAACCTCCTGCAAAGGTAAAATAAAGTTAGTAATGCAAGGGGATAGATCCATGAATGGAAGCAAAAGACAAAGATGAAAGAAACCTCATTCTGACGTTTTTGAGGAGTTTGTTGTAAAACGGAAGGCGGTTCATCATCGTCATTATTCCGGGCCTAACGGCGGCTCTCATGTTGCTGTTTTTTCCAAAAGAAAATGAGGGTCCAAATAAGCCAAAGGGTGTGAAAACCTTACTTTCCGGGTTACCAGTGGAAGTTTCTGTCTTGGCAAATGGGCCGAGTCGGAGGAAATAGTTACCTCTTGTTCTACGACATGGCTGGCCCCCGTGTCGTCCTGGCAATAGTCAGCGTCAATAAGGTTATTAAAAAACAGGCCAAGGGAGTCAAGGGCTACCTCTGACTCAGTAACATCGTCAAGCTTTAACAGGTCCGAAGCAGTGCTCCTTTTCTTCTTGGACCTCCGGGTCATCTTCCTGGCGGAGGTTCTAGCCTTCTTGGCAGCTTCATGGTCATACTTGGCCTTCCAGAAGTCAGATTTGGCATGTAAACAAATGAACAGGATAAAAGGTCATGCAAGTATTTAAAACTACTGAGGAAAACACAAAAAGAAAAAGAGGTCAGGGGTTTTTCACCTCTGGTGCCGGGTTAAGTTTGCAGAATGGGTTTAACCCAACCTTACTGCAGTCCTCATATTTGTCGTTCACAAGGATGGTTGACATTGCAACAATGTCTTCTTCAGTTAGTTGTATAGAGCTGTGATGCAGAGAGTCATCTGGGCCTCCGCCATATTCATACATCAATTTGGATCGGCAGCTTAGAGGGATGACCCGCCACGAGATCCAGCAACGGATCAAGTCAACTCCGGTTAAGACATTCCCCAATAAGGAATTAGTCCTTTTAATCGATGGAATAAGCTTCTTGCGTTCAGCAGCAGTAAGCTTATCAGGGAGCACAAACTTGGAATCCAGACGCTCCGCGTGATAACCTGGCAGTGGTTTTTCATTGGCTGGTGACGTATCTTGGCAATAGAACCAGGTCTGATTCCAATCTTTGGGATGACTCAGTAAGACTATTAAGGGAAATACAACGCCCTGTCGGCGCTGAATTGAGATTCCACCGAGCTCCAAGCTAGGGCTATTGGTACACTCATTCTGGCGGTTCTAATAAAAGTACTCTCTGAAGAGTTCCACAGTTGGCTCTTCTTGAAGATACACCTCATAGAGAACTTGAAAATTGCAGATGTTGGATATGGAATTGGGTCCAAGATCTTGAGGGTGAAGTTTGAAAAAAATGAAGAACGTCTCTGAAGAACTTTGAGCCGGATGGTGAAAAACCCCGATTCATATGGTCAGTGAAGACAATAACTTCACCGTCTTTGGGATTAGGCCATTCCTTGTCCGGGTTAGGAGAACGATAAGACATAATTTTCTTCTCTGGAAAAAATCCAATGGTGACAAACTCTTTCAAGTTATCTTCAGTTACTATGGAGGGGACCCAGTTGCAAACTATTGGTGCTTTTGACGGCATGATGAGCAAAGGACAAACTGAAAGGAAAGCGATATGCCGGTTCAATTCGATGGTGAAATTAAAATTTAAATGATAATGGTACAAATGAGTAATGGCGGTTTAAGAAAGGGCTAATGACATATAAAGGATAAGTAAGCCGGCGTGATAAGCCGCCATCACTAAAGACATTCGAAGGAAGCCAGAAACAGAATTGGTTAAGTGTTGAGACAAACAGATTTCCCAAGCTTTTGCTATTATTATGAATCAAAATGGGTCAGAAAAGAAAAATAAATTCAGACCTACAAAACGAGTGCGGAGGAGTTCATCAGCTTTAAGAAGGTATCTGTACAAAGGAAAGGGATCTACTAGCATCTAAAATGGGTGTAAAACTACTACCGCATAAGTTCTATTTTTCTTCTGGATCAAAAGAGGGTGCGGAGAAGGAACTTCAAGGAGGTCTGTGATGAATGGCGAAGAACGCCGATGAACTCATAACACTAAATAGATCTAAGGACGCGGAAAGATAGGAACTTACGAATGCAGAGATTCTGCGAAGGGTCGCCGCGGTTCTCGAGACAAGCTTAGGGTGATGCAGCGGCCGACATGGAGAGGCGACGGTGGGCACTACGGCTACGGCGGAGCTCGAGAGGCAGAGAGGTAGCGAGAAGATGGAAGGAAGAAGAAGAAAGGGGAAAGACCAGCCAAGCCTATTTATAAGGGGATAGGTGAACAGGCAGGCACGAAAATTAAGGCAGACCAAAATAATGATTATCCAGCTAAATGGACGCCTCGATTCTCGGAAGACATTAAAAGATAAAAGATTAGTTGAAGATGACGGCATAGCAGGCTTTCGTGTTTTCAGAAGATGACGTCATGGCGGGTTACAGAGTTTTTACAGAGAGAGGAAGATGGGTTTAGTCTAAGTGTTGAAGATTGACAAAGAACAAAGTTCAAGTCAACCTGGGGCCTAATGTTGGGGATATAGCTACCAGGTATGACCCGCCCAAGAGGGGACGGGTCAACCCCAATGGCAGGTTACGAGAAGAAGCCCAGTAAACGTTCAAGGTGATAGTTTATTAAGACTTGTAGAAGGCCTAAGCCCAGAGGCGGCTTAAGGCCCAATATTGTGAACCACCATATGTAGAGAAAGACTTGTAAGGAAAGGCATATAAAAGAAGTCACTGAGCCGGAGACGTTTTATGAGCCGGCCGGGATTCTGTAGGCCACCAGGCGTCAACCCATGTATATAAGGGGACGACCCAGCGGCGGCTTAGGGCAAGAAACCACAAATCGATAGCCAAGCTAGCGGATTCGCTCCTTGGTCATCGAAACCTAGAAATACAACCACAACTGGACTAGGCTTTACCTTCACCGTAAGGGGCCGAACCAGTATAAACCTCTCGTGTCCTTTGTCCCGATTAACCCCTTTAAGCCTCCTAGTTGCGATGGCCCTACGACTAAGTCCTTTTGCTAGGACATTTGCTGTGACAATTCCACGACAGAAAGCGTCCTCAAGCTCTTCCCAGCAACCTATGGAGTCTTCAGGAAGGCTGTTCAACCAGTGTCGAGCTGGGTCTTTAAGCTTTAGCAACATATATTTAATGGCGTGGACGTCATCTCCTTACGCGATGTGGATGTGAAGGAGGAAATCCTCTATCCATTCGGCTGGATCTGTGGTTCCATCGTATGATTCGATGTTCATAGGCTTGAAGCCTTCCGGGAGTTGATGTTGCATTACCCTCTCTGTGAAGCACAAGGGGTGTGTGGCGGCCCAAACTCGGTCTACAACACGTCGGAGGTCTTCGGCCCTCCGAGTCTGCAGCGGCTCCCAGACTCTATCGTTTTGGTTTAACCGATCGTAGTATCCTTCCTGGTAGGTGGGCGGGTCTTCTCTGGGTCCGTAAATGGACCTGGTGCGGCCTCCACAGGAATCTAGGTCATGGCGGAGGTCGTACTCATAAGTTGGCCACGCTTGATCCTTGCCATGACGGCAAGGTGGGCGGCTGGGTGTTCGGCCTCGTCAGCTTCTCTGTCCCGCACTCTAGGAGGGGGGCGGTCCAACTGTTCGACATTTGTATATATTGGGCGTGTGGGCTCTATGGCCTCGTCATCGAACTGCGGCACGAACCTTCGCTTGGGGTAGCTTTTGGTTGGCTGTTCGCGGACATACCCTTCTTCAGTGGCTAGGACTTGCTACCTCTTGAGCACTACGTTGGTTTTCCCTTGAAGAGGAAAGGGTGATGCAGTAGTGTAGTGTAAGTATTTCCCTCAGTTTTTGAGAACCAAGGTATCAATCTAGTAGGAGACCACGCGCGAGTCACCTCGTACCTACACACACAAATAAGAACCTCGCAACCAACGCGATAAAGGGGTTGTCAATCCCTTCACGGCCACTTGCAAGAGTGAGATCTGATAGAGATGATAATAATAAGATAAATATTTTTGGTATTTTTATGATATAGATTGAAAGTAAATAAAGAAAAATAAATGGCACCAGAAATAACTTGTTGACGAGAGATTAATATGATGGAAAATAGACCCGGGGGCCATAGGTTTCACTAGTGGCTTCTCTCAAGATAGGCATAAGTATTACGGTGGGTGAACAAATTACTGTCGAGCAATTGATAGAAAAGCAAATAATTATGAGAATATCTAGGCATGATCATGTATATAGGCATCACGTCCGAGACAAGTAGACTGACTCCTGCCTACATCTACTACTATTACTCCACACATCGACCGCTATCCAGCATGCATCTAGAGTATTAAGTTCATAAGAACAGATTAATGCCTTAAGTAAGATGACATGATGTAGAGGGATAAACTCATGCAATATGATATAAACCCCATCTTTTTATCCTCGATGGCAACAATACAATACGTGTCATTTCCCTTTCTGTCACTGGGATCGAGCACCGCAAGATTGAACCCAAAGCTAAGCACTTCTCCCATTGCAAGAAAGATCAATCTAGTAGGCCAAACCAAACTGATAATTCGAACAGACTTGCAAAGATAAACCAATCATACATAAAATAATTCAGAGAAGATTCAAATATTGTTCATAGATAATCTGGATCATAAACCCACAATTCATCGGATCTCGACAAACACACTACAAAACAAGATTACATCGAATAGATCTCCAAGAGAATATAGGAGAACTTTGTATTGAGATCCAAAGAGAGAGAAGAAGCCATCTAGCTACTAGATATGGACCCGAAGGTCTGAAGTAAACTACTCACACATCATCGGAGAGGCCATGGAGTTGATGTAGAGGCCCTCCGTGATCAATGCCCCCTCCGGCGGAGCTCCGAAAAAGGCCCCAAGATGGGATCTCTTGGGTATAGAAGGTTGCGGCGGTGGAATTAGGTTTTCGTGGTGCTCCTGGACGTTTGGGGGGTACGTAGATATATATAGGAGGACGAAGTACGTCGGTAGAGCAACGAGGGGCCCACGAGGGTGGAGGGCGCGCCCAGGGGGTGGGCATGTCCCCCTGCCTCGTGGCCGCCTTGTTGATTGCTTGACATCCACTCCAAGTCTCATGGATCATGTTTGTTCCGAAAATAATGCTCCCGAAGGTTTCATTCCGTTTGGACTCCGTTTGATATTCTTTTTCGGCGAAACTCTAAAATAGGCAAAAAAACAGCAACTTGGGCTGGGCCTCCGGTTAATAGGTTAGTCCCAAAAATAATATAAAAGTGTAAAAATAAGCCCATTAACATCCAAAATAGATAATATAATAGCATGGAGCAATCAAAAACTATAGATACGTTGGAGACGTATCAAGCATCCCCAAGCTTAATTCCTGCTCGTCCTCGAGTATATAAATGATAAAAACAGAATTTTTGATGTGGAATGCTTCCTAACATATTTCTCAATGTATTTTTTTCTTTATTGTGGCATGAATGTTCAGATCCGAAAGATTCAAGATGAAAGTATAATATTGGCATAGAAATAATAATACTTCAAGCATACTAACTAAGCAATCATGTCTCCTCAAAATAACATGGCCAAAGAAAGTTATCCCTACAAAATCATATAGTCTGGCTATGCTCTATCTTCATCACACAAAATATTAAATCGCACAACCCCGATGACAAGCCAAGCAATTGTTTCATACTTTTGAAGTTCTCAAACTTTTTCAATATTCACGCAATATTTGAGCGTGAGCCATGGATAGCACTATGGTGGAATAGAATGGTGGTTGTGGCGAAGACAAAAAGGAGAAGATAGTCTCACATCAACCAGGCGTATCAATGGGCTATGGAGATGCCTATCAATAGATATCAATGTGAGTGAGTAGGGATTGCCATGCAACGGATGCACAAGAGCTATAAGTGTATGAAAGCTCAACAAATGAAACTAAGTGGGTGTGCATCCAACTTGCTTGCTCCCGAAGACCTAGGGCAATTTGAGGAAGCCCATAATTGGAATATACAAGCCAAGTTCTATAATGTAAAAGTCCCACTAGTTTATGAAAGTGACAACATAGGAGACTCTCTATCATGAAGATCATGGTGCTACTTTGAAGCACAAGTGTGGAAAAGGATAGTAACATTGTCCCTTCTCTCTTTTTCTCACATTTTTTTATTTTGGCCTTCTTCCTTTTTTTTCTTTTTGGCCTCTTTTCTTTTTCTTTATTTTTTTTATTTTTCGTCTGGAGTCTCATCCCGTCTTGTGGGGGAATCATAGTCTCCATCGTCCTTTCCTCACTGGGACAAAGCTCTAATAATGATGATCATCACACTTCTTTCTACTTACAACTCAATACTTAGAACAAAATATGACTCTATGTGAATTCCTCCGGTGGTGTACCAGGATATGCAATGAATCAAGAGTGACATGTATCACTCGTGCAGAACCAGGCAATAGCACCGGTTCGTAAGGCCCTTTAGTGTCGGTTCGGTAACCGGCACTAAAATGTGGGCACTAAAGCCCCCCCCCCCTTTAGTACCGGTTCAGCACGAACCGGTGCTAAAGGTCAACCACGTGGCACGAGCCAGCTTCGGGGGCAGGGAGACCTTTAGTACCAGTTGGTGTCACCAACCGGTATTAAAATGTTGGGGGGGTGGGTTTATGATTTCTTTTTCATTTAATTTTGTGTTTTCCATTTAATTATTTTTCGTTTGCTGGTATTTTACGATACTACATATTGTACATGTTATGCATATATATAAATAGAATTTCTAGTAGAACCGATCATAATATATATATATATCATCGAATGTCTCACAACCACCATTAATTAATTCACACATATATACACACATGTATATGTATATACAATTTCTCCTAATTGGTGCCTTCGGAGCCAGTGGCATTAGCCTAGCTAATTGGTGCCTTCGGAGCATGATAACAATTGGAAGTGGTTCATGGGGGCGGTAGCGGGTAATAGTATTCTCCATTGGGATCTATGACCTGGTCGAGCAAAAATCCCGCTATTTCCTCTTGAATTGCTTCTATGTGGTCCTGTGCTAGGAGCTTGTCCTGTACCTCTTTGAACTGTTAAGAAGGAGATCAATATGCATGTGTATTAGTTGTGTGACTAGATATCGATAATGGTGTAAAAATTGTGAATAGTGTTCTGACAATTGATATCGTACCCACTCCTGTCTTTGAGATTTGCTCCTTTCGGACGCCATCATGCGAATGTTCTCGCAAACGTAGTATGCACATAGATCATTCCCCGGCGCCTGCTTCAGGGCCTTTACGAGAATGGAATTTGATCAGATAATAATTAATCAAGCATGATAATTAAAGAGATGGCAGCTAGCTAGTACTACTTAATTACTTACCTTGGGTCGATACCATTTCAGATTTTGTTTCCATGGGCCTGGAGTGGCCCTGATGAACTTTGCCCAAGCCCTGCCCGCCGACAAAGAAAATGAATAAATGGGTTATTAAATAGTTGTTATCAGGAAATGACGAACTAATTAAATAGGCCGAGATATAGTTAATAATGATTGAAATTACCTGTTGACTATCCCCTTCACGATGGTGTAGTCACTTGCTTTCTTAAGTAGTGAGTCTAGTACTTCAACTGTTCCTTCATCAACTTTAATGATTAACAAGATCCAGTGAAATCTGCATGCACACACGTTTGCATGTCTTAATTAAGCGGGCATATGTAAGCAAAAACATGTAGCTATAGCTAGTAGGGAAAAACAGAATTTGTAGTACAAGACAGTGTGACTCACTGGAAGTTGTAAGGAAGTAGTATATCTTCATTGTATTTGAGTTCCTTGAAGAACTGTAGCATGCTTTCCTCTACACTTTTTTCGTGATATGGATCTATTTTCCATGTGTATTCATTAATGGTATTTGGGTCAACGAACCCAATGCCATAGCGTCCACCTTTTTTCATTTCATAAATCTTCATCCTGCATAATACCACAGAAAAGAATATAGTGAGGATAATTACAGGTAATGATTGATCAAAATGATCACTACAGCTAGCTTGAGACTTAAATTACAGAAAGAAATCACTTACAGACAATAGCAACTGACGATAGATTTGTCGAGTGCGTCTTTATTGTATAGCTGAAATAGTTCTGAATACTCAACGGTCACAGCTTTCTCATGGTAGTAATGCTCCTTGTTGACATTCACCATGAGGGACTCTCGATTGGAAATCTTGGTAATGTCCATGTACCATTGATGCAATTCATACATTCTCGTTGGGAGCTTATTGACCTCCTCTGGCTCGACCAAAGGTTGGCCCCGGGCATATTTCCGTTTTATTTCCTCCTCTCTAGTCGGAGACATGGGCTCGATATCGAGGAGTTGTCCAACAGTGATCCCGATCGATTCAGCCTGCGCAATATGCTCCTCGGTTATTACCACATCGCCCACCCCGGGAACGTTAACGGTTTGCCCACAATAATATTGGGCGCGCCTACTCTCATGTGTTGTTGGCACAACAAGCGGGGGGATTGATTGCGCCGCCTGTTCTCCCAGCTGGGGAACGGTTTTACCGCTCCTTTTGCCAGCTGATTTGCTCGAGCTCGAGCTCGCCTCTTTCTGTAGACGTGCTCGATTTAACTTCTTGATGTGGCGCTCATAGTCTGTGTCAACAGGCTTGGGAGCTGGTGGTCTAGCCATACGAATGAAGTGGTCAATCTTTTCCACAGGCACTTTCTCCCTTGGCGGCGGTGGCGGTTTCGGTGCAAAATGGGCTTCCACCTCGGCCTTCGATATGGCTACGTTTTCCTCCTCGGACTTGTCGTAAGGCCTCTGCGGAAGAGGCGCGAGGCTTGGACCATATTGAAATCGCTTGCCTCCGCCTGTACCTCCAGTACTACCTCGACTTGTACCGCTACGCACCATAGCTGAGGCGGCTCTCTTCCGTGATTGCTGAGGCGGCGAAGACGGCTGACGTGGCTGAGTTGGAGGAGGAGGAGTGGCCTGAAGCTGTGCCGGACTTGGAGGAGGAGTGGCCTGAAGCTGTGCCGACTTGGAGGAGGAGTGGCCTGACGCTTTGCCGGACTTGGAGGAGGAGGAGTGGCCTGAAGCTGTGCCGGACTTGGAGGAGGAGTGGCCTGACGCGTTGGTGGACTTGGAGGAGCGGGAGTCTGCTGACTCGGTGGCGGACTGCGACGAGGAGTCGGATGACGCGGTGTCGGTGGCCTTCGAAAGATGATGCAATCCTTTCTCCATAGGATGATACGATGGTTGGCCTCTCCTAGTGTGTGCTCATCGTCACCTCCAGGAATGTCAAGCTCTAGCCCCGAATATTGGTCCACCACCTCATCAACCAAGACACGAGCATAGCCCGCTGGAATCGGGTTGCAATGGAAGGTTGCCTCGGGGGGATTTGTAAAAGCAAGGGCGTCCGCCACCTTCATGGATATGTTCTTCATTTTGAAGTGTAGCTCGCAGTTAGTGTTCTCCATGATGTCATCCACTGGGTAGCTATCCAGCAATGCGTCGCCCGGGGCGGAACCCACGCTGCTTCTCGGCATGGATGGGACGGTGCTATCCATTGGTGGATCATCCGCTAGCTGCTGAGACCCCCTTTGCTGGCTAAGTGAGTCGATCTGCTCCTGCTGCCGCTGGAATTTGATTGCCAAGTCCGCGTGCGCTGATTCTAGGCCTTGAAGGCGTTCATAGTCTAGCTTCCTCTGCTCCTCCTCCATCTTCCTCTTCTTCTCCTCCGCAATCTTCTTTCTCGCACGGGTTCTGTAGTCGGCGTTCCAGTCCGAAAACCCCTCATACCACGGAATAGCGCCCATGCCTCGTGTTCTTCCCGGGTGTTCAGGATTTCCCAGGGCACGCGTAAGCTCGTCGTTCTCTCTGTTGGGCTCGAACAACCCCGATCGAGCCTCTTCTATTGCAACAAGTAGCTTATCTTCGGCTCCGTCCAGACATGCCTTCTTCGAAACTTTGCCTGTCTTCGGGTCCAACTCCCCTCCATGCGCATAGAACCAAGTCCTGCACCTGGGGGGCCAGCTCAATGTTTCTGGAGTGACACATGCATCCAGCATCTCTTTCTCAGACTTATCCCACTTAGGCATTCCCACCGCATAGCCACCTGGCCCCAGCTTATGGAACTTATCCTTTTTTGCGGCATTGGCCTTGTTTATTCTGGACCATTCCTTAGATAATTCCGAATCCTTGAATTTCACGAAATCGTCCCAATGAGCACTTTGCTTCTCTAGTGTTCCCTCAAATACTGGAGTCTTCCTTCCTCCCTTGACGTACTTGGCCCATTCACTCATCTCGTGGTTCTTGAATGCAACCGCCATCTTCCTAAGAGCAGCGTCCTTGACTTTCTCCGCATCTGCATCTGTGAAATGATCTGGTAGGGTGAAATGTGACATGAGCGTTTCCCAAAGCAAATGTTTTTGTCTGTCGTCGACAAAAGTAACTCCTGGACGTGGCTTTGCTGGCTCTCTCCATTCTTGAAGGGAGATCGGGAGTTGGTCCTTCACAAGAACTCCGCACTGACGAATGAACTTGTCCGCAATCTTCTTAGGCGCTAATGGTTCGCCATTAGGTCTGATTGCCTCGATATTGTACTTTACGCCCTCCTTCAACTTTTTGTTCGGGCCTCGTTTCGTCCTGTTGCCTGAAGATTTGCTCGATCCGGATGGCTGAAAGAAGAAAGATCGATTCGTTAATATATCTTCAAGTCATTTAAAACATGTGATGATCACCAGATGCCTGCTTATATAAATATATATACCTCGCCGGTCTTTGTTGTTTCAAGATCAACATTTTCTTCGTCATGTTCATAGTTCATGACTTCATCAATTCGGTCGTCGCGATCGAATATCATATCACCCTCCCCGGTGTTGTTTAGATATTCGGAGCCGTCATAATCTTCTTCATTCTGATCATCATCTGGCCCGCGAGGATTGCGTATGATATTGAACAGGGCCTCTTCTCCCTCTCTGCCGGTATTGTCCGCCATAGGTTTTGTTTAACTAATCCAAAAGAAATATATTCAAATTACAATGCATGGATGCAATCAATTAATAAGGAAAAACTGAATCAATCATAGTACATAATAAGCATCATCGAATATAATCTCGAATACGTCGTCTCGAATAATATATATAATCTCGAATACATCGTCTTGAATAATAGATATAATATCGAATACATCGTCTTGAATAATATATAATCTCGAATACATCGTCGGATCATGCGGCGTGGGCGGTGGACACCCAAAGAGAAGGAACCCTCACAGGATCATAGCTGAAGTGAGATCCCTGAAGAAACTGCCAGGTATTGGAGAACCTGCCGCCCTCTAACGCAACCATGTAGCGATGGACGTGCTCGTCCTCCTCCCTGACACGGCGACGTACCACCTCCGGCGGGGCCGGCTCCCTCCGCACCGAAACTGGCCCACGCGAACGCCACCAATCGAGATCAGGGTCGACGACCGGGGCCGGGTTCCTCATCAAGCGGCGCCGCCCCTCCAGGCAGCACCTCCCAGTGCCAACCCGGCGGAGCCCAGTCCTGGACATGGGTCAGCCGGACGTCGTCGCGGACGGGTCGACGGTGAGGATGCGGCCGGGCATCGTCGAGAACAAATACTAGCTATATGCCCGCAAAAAGTAACATTTTTTTAATGATTGGATTTTGATAACTAAAATTTCTAACATTTCTATATAACTAACATTCCTATAACATTTCTAACAATGCTATATAACTAACATTTCTATAACATTTCTAATATTTCTATAACTAAAAAATAGAAGAAGAAAATTATAACATTTCTATATATATAATTAACATTTGTATAACATTTCTAATATTTCTATAACTAAAAAAAGAAAAATTTCTAACTTTTTTATAACTATTTCTATAACTAAAAACAGAAAATTTTCTAACAATTCTAACTTTTTTATAACTATTTCTATAACTAAAAAACAGAAAAATTTCTAACAATTCTAACATTTCTATAACATTTCTAACAATGCTATATAACTAACTATTTCTATAACTAAAAAAAGAAAATTTCTAACATTTTTATAACTATTTCTATAACTAAAAACTAAAATAATGTGTGTGTGTGTGTGTATGCGTGCTCACCGGCGAGGCGAGAGGCGACGGGGGGCGGCGACGGGGACGGCGACGGGCACAGCGATGACGGGGATGGCAACGACGGGGACAGGGACGGGGCGGCAACGACGGGGACGGGCCGGGGCAGCAACGACAGGGACGGGGCGGCGATGACGGGGACGGGGACGACGAGGGACGGGCCGGGACGGCGCGGCGGTGACGACGGGGACGACGGGGACGACGGGGCGGCGACGACGGGGACGGGGCGGCGACGAGGGATATGGAGACGGGGGCGGCGGGCGACGGGGCAGAGGAGAAGAAGCAGATGAGAAACTGAAATTTTTGAAGTGTTTAGTTATATAGGATGGACCTTTAGTACCGGTTGGAGCCACCAACCGGTACTAAAGGCCTGTTTTGGCCAGGCCAAGCGGCGGGAACCGCACCCCCTTTAGTACCGGGTGGTGGCTCCAACCGGTACTAAAGGCCCCCCTTTAGTACCGGTTGGTGCCACCACCCGGTACTAAAGGGGGTGCGCTGGCAAGGTGCGGTGCGGCAAGTTTAGTCCCACCTCGCTAGCCGAGGGGCGTCCGCACTGGTTTATAACCCCCCGTGCGGTAGCTCTCTCGAGCTCCTCTCCAAAGCAGGCCTACTGGGCCTACATGTTCTGTGCTGCCTGTGGGCCTACTGGGCCTTTGCGGGCCTGCATCCTGGCCCAACAACAGGTTGGGTTTCTAGTCGTATGCAGGCCGCTCTGGCCCAGTAGGCGGGCTTTTTTATTTTTTTGCTTTATTTATTTTTGAGTTGTTTTTTGTGTATTTAGAGTTTCTTTGTGAATATTTTTGCTTTAGGTACAAAAAATTACAAACTTTCTGTTAGTGCCCGTAGTTTTCAAATTTGAATAGTTTAAATTTTGAATTATTTGAAATTAGTGTGAATCACTAGTTTGTGAATAACTTAACTTTAAAAATCAGTAAAGGCATGAAAGAATTTGTTTGCACATAAAATTTCTTCGCGTTTCAAATGCCAAAACACATAACTACCCTAACTATTACAGAGATTCCCTCCTGGGTGTGAAACACAGAAGAAAGTGATGATAGTGAAGCCGATCACATCCCAGATCTTTGGGTGTGAAACTTTTTCTTCGCGTGTGTCCCTTTGCGCCGTAACCATGGAAAATCTTCATCATTTAACGGGATGCTCGGGTCAATATTCACTGTGAATGGAGCAATTTCATCAAACTTTTCATAATCTTCTGACATGTCTGTCTTGTCATCCACTCCCACGATGTTTCTCTTCCCAGAAAGAACTATGTGCCGCTTTGGCTCATCGTACGATGCATTCGCTTCCTTATCTTTTCTTTTTCTTGGCTTGGTAGACATGTCCTTCACATAGAAAACCTGTGCCACATCATTGGCTAGGACGAATGGTTCGTCTGCATACGCAAGATTGTTGAGATCCACTGTTGTCATTCCGTACTGCGGGTCTTCCGTTACCCCGCCTCGTGTCATATTGACCCATTTGCACCGAAACAAAGGGACCTTCAAACCACGTCGATAGTCAAGTTCCCATATGTCCTGTATATAACCATAATATGTTTCCTTTCCCGTCTTGGTTTCTGCATCAAAGCGGACACCACTGTTTTGGTTGGTGCTCTTCTTATCTTGGGCGATCGTGTAAAATGTATTACCATTTATCTCGTACCCTTTGAAAGTCATTATATTCGAAGATGGTAACTGGGACAGCAAGTACAGGTCATCTTCAATAGAGGTGTCATGCATGGTACGTGTCTGCAACCAGCTGGCGAAACTCCTGGTTTGTTCACGTGTAATCCAGTCATCAGACCGCTCCG
Source organism: Triticum aestivum (assembly GCF_018294505.1). NCBI lineage: Eukaryota > Viridiplantae > Streptophyta > Magnoliopsida > Poales > Poaceae > Triticum > Triticum aestivum. The sequence continues at coordinate 498,442,192 of NC_057800.1, read as the reverse complement.
GGTGTTTGGAGCGTAGCAAATTCTTGTGTTCATCCATATACGGAGCCACCAAGGCGGAATTCTGTAGAACTGTGTAGTGTGCTTCAGTGAGAGAATGTCCGTCCATACATATTATTTGTTCCCCTCCTAGCGTGCCTTTTCCATCCAGTCTGCCCTTATGCCGCGATTCAGGAACACCAATCGGCTTAAGGTCAGGAATAAAGTCAATACAAAACTCAATGACCTCCTCATTTTCATGGCCCTTGGAGATGCTTCCTTCTGGCCTAGCACGGTTATGAACATATTTCTTTAAGACTCCCATGAACCTCTCAAAGGGGAACATATTGTGTAGAAATACAGGACCCAAAACGTTAATCTCTTCGCATAGGTGAACTAGGACGTGCGTCATGATGTTGAAGAAGGATGGTGGGAACACCAACTCGAAACTGACAAGACATTGCACCAAATCATTCTCTAACCTTGGTATGATTTCTGGATCGATTACCTTCTGAGAGATTGCATTGAGAAATGCACATAGCTTCACAATGGCTAATCGAACGTTTTCCGGTAGAAGCCCCCTCAATGCAACCGGAAGCAGTTGCGTCATAATCACGTGGCAGTCATGAGACTTTAGGTTCTGGAACTTTTTCTCTGCCATGTTTATTATTCCCTTTATATTCGACGAGAAGCCAGACGGTACCTTAATACTAAGCAGGCATTCAAAGAAGATTTCCTTCTCTTCTTTGGTAAGAGCGTAGCTTGCATGACCCTGATGTATGCCGTCTTTTCCGTGCATACGTTGCTGGTCCTCCCGTGCCTCAGGTGTATCTTTTGTCTTCCCATACACGCCCAAGAAGCCAAGCAGGGTCACACAAAGATTCTTCGTCACGTGCATCACGTCGATTGCGGAGCGGACCTCTAGGTCTTTCCAATAGGGCAGGTCCCAAAATATAGATTTCTTCTTCCACATGGGTGCGCGTCCGTCAGCGTCATTCGGAACAGGTTGTCCACCAGGACCCTTTCCAAAGACCACCTTCAAATCCTTGACCATATCATGTACATCAGCACCAGTACGGTGGCGAGGCTTCGTCCGGTGATCCGCCTCACCTTTGAAATGCTTGCCTTTCTTTCTTACGGGATGCCTGCTCGGAAGAAATCGACGATGTCCCAGGTACACATTCTTCTTACAATTAGCCAAATATATACTGTCGGTATCGTCCAAACAGTGCGTGCATGCGCGGTATCCCTTGTTTGTCTGTCCTGAAAGGTTACTGAGAGCAGGCCAATCATTGATGGTCACGAACAGCAACGCCTTTAGGTCAAATTCTTCCCCCATGTGCTCATCCCACGCACGTACACCTGTTCCATTCCACAGTTGTAAGAGTTCTTCAACTAATGGCCTTAGGTACACATCAATGTCGTTGCCGGGTTGCTTAGGGCCTTGGATGAGCACTGGCATCATAATGAACTTCCGCTTCATGCACAACCAAGGAGGAAGGTTATACAAACATAGAGTCACAGGCCAGGTGCTATGGTTGCTGCTCTGCTCCCCAAAAGGATTAATGCCATCTGCGCTTAGACCAAACCATACGTTCCTTGCGTCATCTGCAAACTCCTTCCCGTACTTTCTTTCGATTTTTCTCCACTGCGACCCGTCAGCGGGTACTCTCAACTTTCCGTCTTTCTTACGGTCTTCTCTGTGCCATCGCATCGCCTTGGCATGCTCTTTGTTTTGGAACAAACGTTTCAACCGTGGTATTATAGGAGCATACCACATCACCTTGGCAGGAATCTTCTTCCTGGGGCGCTCGCCCTCGACATCACCAGGGTCATCGCGGCTGATCTTATAGCGCAATGCACCGCATACCGGGCAAGCGTTCAAATCCTCGTACTCACCGCGGTAGAGGATGCAATCATTAGGGCATGCATGTATCTTCTGCACCTCTAACCCTAGAGGGCAGACAGCCTTCTTTGCTTCGTACGTACTCTCGGGCAATTCGTTGTCCTTTGGAAGCATATCCTTTATCATTACCAGCAACTTTCCAAATCCCTTGTCAGATACACCATTCTCTGCCTTCCATTGCAGCAATTCCAGTGTGGTGCCCAGCTTTTTCTTGTCACCTACGCAATTCGGGTACAACAATTTTTTGTGATCCTCTAACATGCGCTGCAACTTCTTCTTCTCCAAATCACTTGCGCAGTTTCTCTTTGCATCGGCAATGGCCCGACCTAGATCATCAACGGGCTCATCCGATGCCTCTTCTTCAGCTTCTTCCCGCATTGCCGGCTCAGCTTCTTCCCGCATTACCGGCTCAGCTTCTTCCCTCATTGTTGTATCATCGTATTCAGGGAACCCATGGCCAGGATAGCTGTCGTCGTCCTCTTCTTCTTCATTGTCTTCCATCATAACCCCTCTTTCTCCATGCTTGGTCCAAACATTATAGTGGGGCATGAAACCGGACTCAAACAGGTGGACGTGAATGGTTCTTGACGTAGAGTAATTGCGACCATTCTTACAGCCAGCACATGGACAATGCATAAAACCATCCGCTCGCTTGTTTGCCTCAGCCGCAAGCAGAAAAGTACGCACGCCATTAATGAACTCGGGAGAGCATCGGTCATCGTACATCCATTGCCGGCTCATCTTCAATACACAGCACCGAAAACATCAAATTAATACAATACATAAAGTTCATACATAAAGATCATACAACACTTAAATGCAACAAACAAATAACTCTCTAGCTAAAGAATTTAAATGCAACAACAAATGCGATCAAGATCGCAACTAAGGTAACAATTGATCCAACAGCATAATGATACCAAGCCTCACTATGAATGGCATATTTTCTAATCTTTCTAATCTTCAAGCGCATTTTCTCCATCTTAATCTTGTGATCATCGACGACATCGGCAACATGCAACTCCAATTCCATCTTCTCCCCCTCAATTCTTTTCAATTTTTCCTTCAAATCCTCGTTTTCTCTTTCAACTAAATTTAACCTCTCGACAATAGGGTCGGTTGGAATTTCCGGTTCAACTACCTCCTACATACAAATATCTATGTCAACTTGATGGGCATAATTTGTCATAAACACGAAATGCAATGAATAGTTTTAAAAGAGAATATACCACATCCGAATCATAACCCGGACGAGGGCCGACGGGGACGGATATCAAAACCATGGCACTATGTATAACAAACAACGTATGGGTAAGATAATTATACGAGTAACTATATATCCAAATCACACAAACATCATTTTTTTATATAAAACTTCATGAACAAGAGGCTCACCACAAGGTGGTGCCGGCGACGGGACGTTGCGAGCGATCGACGGTGGTTACGACGGAGATTTAGAAGGTACTAAGTAAACCACACCTACATATGCAAAACTAAGTGTTATTTTTGACCTCAAATTGCATATAAATCAAATACTAGCACATATATATATAATTCCTCCCAAATTACTAAACTCAAAAATCAATCACTATATAAAGCATTGCACGAGCTAATCTAGCAATGAGAGATGAAAGGAAAAAGTTGCTAACCTTTGTGATCATTTGAATGGATGGGGGCCTTCAAATCTTGGGCAAAATGTGTGATGAGCTTGAGAGGAAGAGGGAAAAGAAAAGAGAGGAGAGGGGAAAGGGGAAGAACAGAGCGAGCTCGGGTGGACGAAGGGTCTATGTAGGACGACCTTTAGTACCAGTTCGCGATACGACCCGGTACTAAAGGTGCTGGAGAGGCCCCGGACTGACAACATCCTGCCACCACTCACTTTAGTACCGGTTCATGGCACGAACCGGTGCTAAAGGTTCGCCACGAACCGGTACTAATGAGAGCGGCCCGGCTAGCCGTTGGAACCGGCACTAATGTACACATTAGTGCCGGCTCAAATTCAAACCGGCACTAATGTGCTTCATGTTTAACCCTTTTTCTACTAGTGTATGAAAGAATTATGAACGGTGGCTTTGCCACAAATACGATGTCAACTACATGATCATGCAAAGCAATATGAAAATGATGAAGCGTGTCATGGCAAACGGAACGGTGGAAAGTTGCATGGCAATATATCTCGGAATGGCTATGGAAATGCCATAATAGCTAGGTATGGTGGTTGTTTTGAGGAAGGTATATGGTGGGTTTATGGTACCGGCGAAAGTTGTGCGGTACTAGAGACTAGAGAGGCTAGCAAATGTGGAAGGGTGAGGGTGCGTATAATCCATAGACTCAACATTAGTCATAAAGAACTCACATACTTATTGCAAAAATCTATTAGTTATCGAAACAAAGTACTACGCGCATGCTCCTAGGGGGATAGATTGGTAGAAAAGGACCATCGCTCGTCCCCGGTCGCCACTCATAAGGAAGGCAATCAATAAATAAATGATGCTCTGACTTCATCACGTAACTGTTCACCATACGTGCATGCTATGGGAATCACAAACTTCAACACAAATATTTCTCAAATTCACAACTACTCAACTAGCATGACTCTAATATCACTATCTCCATATCTCAAAACAATCATCAAGTATCAAACTTCTCTTAGTATTCAATGCACTTACATGAAAGTTTTTATTGTTGCCATGTTGTTCTAAAGGACTCTCAAAATAATATAAGTGAAGCATGAGAGATCAATTATTTCTATAAAATAGAACCACCGCCGTGCTCTAAAAGATAGGAGTGAAGCACTAGAGCAAAAACTATATAGCTCAAAAGATATAAGTGAAGCACATAGAGTATTCTAATAAATTCCAATTCATGTGTGTCTCTCGCAAAAGGTGTGTACACCAAGGATGATTGTGGTAAACTAAAAAGCAAAGACTCAAATCATACAAGACGCTCCAAGCAAAACACATATCATGTGGCGAATAAAAATATAGCTCCAAGTAAAGTTACCAATGAACGAAGACAAAAGAGGGGATGCCTTCCAGGGCATACCCAAGCTTAGGCTCTTGCCACTCCTTGTTCCATAATCCATCAAATCTTTACTCAAAACTTGAAAACTTCACAACACAAAACTTAAATAGAAAATCTCGTGAGCTCCGTTAGCGAAAGAAAAGAAAACACCACTTCAAGGTACTGTAATGAACTCATTATTTATTTATATTGGTGTTAAACCTACTGTATTCCAACTTATATATGGTTTATAAACTCTTTTACTAGCCATAGATTCATCAAAATAAGCAAACAACACACGAAAAACAGAATCTGTCAAAAACAGAACAGTCTGTAGTAATCTGTAGCTAACGCAAACTTCTGGAACCGAAAAAATTCTAAAATAAATTTCTGGACGTGAGGAATTTATCTATTAATCATCTGCAAAAATAATTAACTAAATAGCACTCTCCAATAAAAAATGGCAGCAATTCTCGTGAGTGCTAAAGTTTCTGTTTTTTACAGCAAGATCAAAAAGACTTTCCCCAAGTCTTCCCAACGGTTCTACTTGGCACAAACACTAATTAAACACAAAATAACACAAACAAAACAGAGGATAGATAAATTATTTATTACTAAACAGGATCAAAAAGCAATGAATAAAAATAAAATTGGGTTGCCTCCCAACAAGCGCTATCGTTTAACGCCCCTAGCTAGGCATAAAAGTGAAGATAGATCTAGGTATTGCCATCTTTGGTAGGCAATCCATAAGTGGCTCTCATAATAGATTCATATGGTAATTTAACTTTCTTTCTACGGAAGTGTTCCATGCCTTTCCTTAATGGAAATTGGAATTTAATATTCCCTTCCTTCATATCAATAATTGCACCAATTGTTCTAAGGAAAAGTCTACCAAGAATAATAGGACATGAAGGATTACAATGTATATCAAGAACAATGAAATCTATGGGCACATAATTCCTATTTGCAACAATAAGAACATCATTAATCTTTCCCATAGGTTTCTTAATAGTGGAATCCGCAAGGTGCAAGTTTAAAGAACAATCATCAAATTCACGGAAACCTAGCAAATCACACAAAGTTTTTGGAATCGTGGAAACACTAGCACCAAAATCACACAAAGCATAGAACTCATGATCTTTAATGTTTATTTTAATAGTAGGTTCCCACTCATCATAATTTTTTCTAGGGATAGAAACTTCCAACTCAAGTTTTTCTTCATAAGATTGCATCAAAGCATCAACGATATGTTTAGTAAAAGCTTTATTTTGACTATAAGCATCAGGAGAATTTAGCACGGATTGCAACAAGGAAAAACAATCTATCAAAGAGCAATTATCATAATTAAATTCCTTGAAATCCAAGATAGTGGGTTCGTTGTTATTTAAAGTTTTAACCTCTTCAATCCCACTTTTAACAATTTTTGCATCAAGATCTAAAAACTCTGAATCATTGGGACGCCTTATAACTAAAGTTGACTCATCTCCAGTCCCATGATTATCAAGATTCATATTGCAAAACAAAGGTTTTATAGGGGACACATCAATCACTTTTAGATATTCATCCTTATTATCATGCTCTTCTAGTTTAGCGGTCATCTTATTAACTAAAGTGGCTTGCTTATCAGAAATTTGGGCAATGAATTTTTCAAGATGAGCAAACTGAGATTTCAAACCATAAAATACCTTAGACATATCATCAAGCTCTTTATTCATGAAACCGATAAAACCTTTTTGTTTTTTAAGCTCATTTCTAAAGAAATTATTATGCTCAAACTGCAAGGACATAAAACTTCTAATGTTGTTTTCGATTTCTTCCAACCTTCTAAGGTGAGGATCAACACCTTTTGGTAAAGCCATAAGGGCAACAAGAGATAAGCGAAAAAGAAGCGAACGGAAAAGAGAGGGCGAATAAAATGGCAAGGGTGAAGTGGGGGAGAGGAAAACGAGAGGAAAATGGCAAATAATGTAATGCGAAGGATAAGAGTTGTGATGGGTACTTGGTATGTCTTGACTTGGCGTAGATCTCCCCGACAACGGCGCCAGAAATGGCTAGTTGTCGGGAGATCAAATCTTGACTTGACTTTGCGTAAGCCTCCCCGACAATGGCGCCAGAAATCCTTCTTGCTACCTCTTGAGCATTGCGTTGGTTTTCCCTTGAATAGGAAAGGGTGATGCAATAGAGCAGCGTAAGTATTTCCCTCGGTTTTTGAGAACCAAGGTATCAATCCAGTAGGAGACCACGTGCGAGTCACCTCGTACCTACACACATAAATAAGAACCTCGCAACCAATGCGATAAAAGGGTTGTCAATCCCTTCATGGCCACTTGCAAGAGTGAGATCTGATAGAGATGATAATAATAAGATAATTATATTTGGTATTTTTACAATGTAGATTGAAAGTAAATAAAGCAAAAAAAACGGCGCCAGAAATAACTTGTTGACAAGAGATTAATATGATGGAAAATAGACCCGGGGCCATAGGTTTCAATAGTGGCTTCTCTCAAGATAGCATAAGTATTATGGTGGGTGAACAAATTACTGTCGAGCAATTGATAGAAAAGTGAATAATTATGAGAATATCTCAAGGGTGTATACAAAGGTCTGCTTATAGGTTGAAAAAGCATGTAGAGATAGCCTATATAGCCAAGAGGCATGATCATGCATATAGGCATCATGTCCGAGACAAGTAGACCGACTCCTGCCTGCATCTACTACTATTACTCCACACGTCGACCGCTATCCAGCATGCATCTAGAGTATTAAGTTCATAAGAACAGAGTAATGCCTTAAGCAAGATGACATGATGTAGAGGGATAAACTCATGCAATATGATATAAAACCCATCTTTTTATCCTCGATGGCAACAATACAATACGTGTCATTTCCCTTTCTGTCACTGGGATCGAGCACCGCAAGATTGAACCCAAAGCTAAGCACTTCTCCCATTGCAAGAAAGATCAATCTAGTAGGCCAAACCAAACTGATAATTCGAAAAGACTTGCAAAGATAAACCAATCATACATAAAAGAATTTAGAGAATATTCAAATATTGTTCATAGATAATCTGGATCATAAACCCACAATTCATCGAATCTCAACAAACACACCGCAAAAGAAGATTACATCGAATAGATCTCCAAGAGAATCGAGGAGAACTTTATATTGATATCCAAAGAGAGAGAAGAAGCCATCTAGCTACTAGCTATGGACCCGAAGGTCTGAAGTAAACTACGCACACATCATCGGAGAGGCCATGGAGTTGATGTAGAGGCCCTCCGTGATCAATGCCCCCTCCAGCGGAGCTCCGGAAAAGGCCCCAAGATGGGATCTCTTGGGTACAGAAGGTTGCGATGGTGGAATTAGGTTTTCGTGGTGCTCCTGGATGTTTGGGGGTACGTAGATATATATATATATAGGAGGAAGAAGTACGTCGGTGGAGCAACGAGGGGCCCATGAGGGTGGAGGGCGCGCCCAGGGGGTGGGTGCGCCCCTTGCCTCGTGGCCGCCTCGTTGATTACTTGACGTCCACTCCAAGTCTCCTGGATCATGTTCGTTCCGAAAATAACGCTCCCGAAGGTTTCATTCCGTCTGGACTCTATTTGATATTCCTTTTCGGCGAAACTCTAAAATAGGGAAAAACAACAATTTGGGTTGGCCCTCCGGTTAATAGGTTAGTCCCAAAAATAATATAAAAGTGTAAAAATAAACCCATTAACATCCAAAATAGATGATATAATAGCATGGAGCAATCAAAAATTATAGATACGTTGGAGACGTATCAGGACTTTAGTCCACCGGTCATTGAGGGTGTCCTGTTCGGCCTTGATTTTGCATTTTTGTTTCTTTAAGCTTTGGGCAGTGGCTAAAAGCCTCCCCTTAAACCGTTCCTGCTCCAGAGGGTCTTCAAGGACGATGAGGTCGTCATCCCCGAGACTGGCCTCCTCTTCAAAGAGTGGTAGGTAATTGCTATCCTCGGAGTTGTCAGGGTTTTGTGCATTGAGCGGGTCCTCCTGTCCCATGGGGTCATTCTGATGATGTTCGATGTCTGTTTCTCCGGCGGGGTTATCGCATTAATTACTGTGCCATTCTTCGCAGAGTCCATGTTGCTTGCATGGCTCCAACATGGCTTTGATCGACAATGCTGTTTTCGGCATTTGGGTGGCTCATCTCTAGACTTGCCTCGGCCTTGATCTGGAGTGACGTCGCCATTCTTGGGGGTGTCCACCATGTAAGTGGTGTAGGTGGATGTGGCTGACCAGTGGCCGGTGACCGGGGGGCAACATCGGCGTTGGTTGTGGCTCCGTCCCCCTCGTCCATGTATTCAGCGTTCTCCAAATTATAGTTTAGCATATTGGTTAAATCATTGATAGTGGCTACCAAATGGGTGGTCGGTGGGACACAAAATTCCCTACAGTACAAGGGACGACTTCGAGGATCGCCGACCAAGGTGGTCAATATACGGCTCCACCAGTCCTGCCCATGTACAATGGGTCATTGCCCCGAGGACCCCTTAGCCTACAACTCCCTTAGTAAGTGCACTCAGTGCTCCCGACTTCGCCATCTTACGCCGTGCACTATACGGCGATAACACCTTTAGCCTCGAGGCTATTATTGCACATCGTCTACACCTTAACAGAACCAAGGGCAAGATTCATGGCGGTAATTATGCTATTCGTTTAGCAAGCCACTTTAATGTTCAGATCTGCCAACATGAATATCGTTTACCCAAAGTTTATTTAGATCACCAGGCGATGGGGGATCACAAGTTTACTGATATTGATAACTCTATTCAAAATATTACTTACAACTTAGTTTTCGGTGTGGATACCCGTGATATTATTCCGTTGCCTGCACCTGCTTTGTTTGATTCTATTGCCAGGGCAGATATAGGATCATGCCAAATGACATCATTGCCTACCGGAACGCTCAGGCGGTGCCAGAGGAGGAGCCCCAGGAGTGGGATGCTCACGTGTCGTCGCCGCAGCACTTCGACATGGGACCAGATGGCTACTACGGGTGGTGATGACCAAGCTAGGCCAAAAGCCTAAGCTTAGGGGAGTACGTGTTTCCATCGACATTATATTCATGATCACACATTTCATTCCAGTTGTCGGTGTTCACACTTTTTCATTGTATTATCCATGCTAGATTTATTTTCTCGCTTTCTTCTTGTGTGTTTGAAAAACATTGAGAAAATCCAAAAAAATGTTTCTTGCTTCTTTTCGGTTTTTCTTTCTAGTTTAATTAGTTGTAGTATTAAAAGAAAACCCAGAAAGATTTCTCGATTCTTCTTCTTGCTTGTTGGGAGCTCTCCCGTGTAAATAGTTTTTCTCGTTTTTGTTTTTCCTCTCTATTTAATTTGCTTTCTTTAAGAAAAACTAAAAACTCCAAAAAAAATTAGTGTGTTTCTCTAAAATTCTTTTCTTTTTATTGAGTCGTATCGAGGAGAAGACCACGATGAAAAAGTTGAGTGGCCCACATATGCATTGTTGTCCATCTAACAAAGTGCCCAAACTGCTTTGTCTTCTCCTTCTGAATAAAATGTTTGCAGATTCCAGCTTAGTCCACGACACTCTTGCATTATTATTATTTTCATATCATTCGGTCATGCAAGTGAAAGGCAATAATGACGATATTTGATGAAATGGCTATAGCAGAGAGAAACGGGTATGAACTCAAGTTGTTCTGTTTTTTTAATATGTTTAACCTAGTATCCATGATTCAGCATATTATGATCAAACATGTTTGCAGTGACAATTAGAGATTATAGTTTCTCATTGTAACATCCCAAATTTTCAATTTGGAATGTTATACATTAGATCATCACTGCATATCATATTTTACTTGCTTTTGGTTTGATCCTAGAAGTTCTACGCAACTCAAGGACCCTCGGACAGAGTTGGGGACTTCGTTATTTTCATATTTGAGTTTCCTCAAATTTTGGAAATAGGATCATTTGATTTTATTTATTTTATCTTCAATTATTACTATTATACAAATTTGAGAGAGGAAATAAAATGACTTTCCCAAAAATAAAGAAATATTGAGGATTTAATAACAAAATAAATAAGATTTTATTTTGGTTTTATTTTCTATTTTATTTGAATTTAGGAAAATGCGCGTTTTCCAAAATTGCATTTAGGGCCCAAATAAATGTTCATCCCGTGCGGCTTGATTTTAGAAGCCGGGGAAAATTTATTTTGGGATTTTTGGAGTATGATTAGTATTTCTTTTATTCGTTTTTCTGCGGATAATTATAAAAAAAACGAAACCGACCTTGGGCCATGTTCGGCCAGGACTCTGTCCGGCCGGGCCTTTATAAGCCGGGGAGCCAGCCCAAGCCGCCCCAAACCCTGGGCCCGACCCCGCCGCCCTAGCGCCGCCGCCGCCGCCCTGCCACCGCGTCGCCACGCCGCACCGCGCCGCCGTCGCCCCGCACCGCCGCCGCACCCCGCCGCCGCCGCAGCAGCCCCGCTGCCCCGCCGGAGACCCGCCGCCATCGAGGTTGACCCCGCCCGCCACCGCCGGTTTTCCTCGAAAACCGTTCGGTTTTTTGTCGGTTTTTTTAGATCCGTTTTTTAGATCGATTTTTTTCCGGTTTAGTTTATTTAGCGAGCGTTCGCTCATTCGTTCGTTTTAACGAACACGTTCATCGTTTAATTCCAGATAACGAACGTTAGTTCGTTAATCTGTTCGTCGTTTTTCTTTTTCTTGGATTTTCCGCGATTATTTCTCATCGTGATTTCTGATCCGATTTTCGTTCTAGTATAATTTTTTGCTCGTTTATTGGAATCAGGCGATTCAAGCGCCTAGAGTTTCATCTCGAAACCCTCTTTCCATTTAACCAACTCATACAAGTTTTTGCTTCTGTAAAATTTGACCTAGATCCAGAATAGTAAACGAAGTTTGTTTCTTTCGTCGTTTGTCTTTCGTTTCTTCGTTCGATTTGATTCTTTTTGCCAACGAGAGTTCTTAAGTTGAACTTTCTGGTTAGATCTCTTATTTGAGTTTTACCTGTGCATTAGATGAGTTCTTATTGTATGCTTGTTTGTTTGCGATAGAGTACCTGGAGTGCGCCGCTTGCTACTTCGAATCTCTAAGTTTCGCGGATCCTCGGCAAGGCAAGTAACACTTTGATCATACCTCCTACTACCCAGTTTTTATTGCATTAGATCAACCCTTAAACATTGCATGATTAGGATCTAATTAAATTGTGGGTTTTGGGAAGTAGATGAGGTAGTACCTATTACCTGTTTTTTTATCAAACCTTTGGGAGCTACTTCTACGTTTGCTTATTGCCATGCTATGCTAGTAGACGTCGATTGGGTGAGTGAATCCATGACAGATGTGAGATTGATAAATTAATGGTTTATTTAAGGTGGCAACTTAAACACACATCTGGGTGGATTGAGGCACCTGGGTATTCCAACGATTGCCTGTTTTTCTTTTGGACCGCCACCCAGGCTCAAAGGGATCATGAGATTATTCATACTAGAAACTTCTGTGTGCAGCCACAAGCTACTATGGGCTCTAGCATAGTTGACTAAGTCGTGCGAACTCTTATAGTGGTAGACTAGCAGATGTAGGGGATGTAGGTGGTACGGTCTACCCATTCGTAAGGTGCTAGCGCTTCTGAAAGACTATGTCTCGGTCATCCGTTTCTCAAACATCATGTAGTGCGAGAATCCCAACGGAGGAGATCGAGTCTTGTGGGGAAAAGTGCGCAAACCTCTGCAGAGTGTATAAACTAATCATGGTTAGCCATGTCCCCGGTTATGAACAACTTGAGTATCTAGTACTTGGATTATCATGTGAATCTTGTCATGTTACTTTAATTAATATTGTTGGGTTTTAATGATGATGCTTAATTGGGATTGAGAGGGTGTCTACACTCTCAATGTTTAACAACCACCATGATAGTTAAATAAAATTTATTCCTTTGCAGTAGGGAAAAATTGGCTTTACGCAAAAACTGTAACCATAGAGCTTTCCATCAGCCAAATATGCATGTAGTATAGTCTTATTCTTTTATTGCCCTCTATGTGTTACATTGCCAGCATATTCCATGTGCTGACCCGTTTCGGGCTACAACGTTCATGTTGCAGACTTTTCAAACGACGAGTAAGGTGCCTTTAGGTCGTGGTCCTATACTCAGTGATGCCATTGGAGTTGATGGACTCACTTATCTTCCAAGCCTTCCGATGTTATCGTTATTAGATGGCCTTAAGCCATATTTATTGTAATAAGTTCTCTTTTGAGACATTCGATGTAATAAGTGTGTGATTGCTACTCTGTTATAAATCCTTCAAGAACTGTGCGTGTCAGCATTACTGACCCAGGGATGACACTGAAGCACATAGATCAGACTGGTTGAGGTCTGGTCGCTACAAGATGGTATCAGAGCACACGCTGATTGTAGGACACGACCACTAAGCTAAAGCCCTAGAACACTACACACTCTTCTCATTTTTGACTCCTCATCTTTTCTACTCTTTTAGGATGGCGGATGCAAGGAACAAGTTCATGCAACCGGATGAAGATACACCCTTTGGACGTCACTTGAAGGAAGTCACTAGATACCTGAACATCAGAGTACCAAGCTTCACCGGAACCTACAATGCCACTTTACCTGAAGAGGAGCGCTGGATGATCCAAGTTCAAGTCCCAGGAAGAACGTTCATGCCAGTCACCAAGCCCATAGAGTTTTCCTTTGATGCACCAACCTGGAGTCTAGGAAAGAGCATGGCAGCTCACATCACCATGGGACGTATTGGAGAAGTTTACCGCAATGATCTCAAGGATACTATCTACCAGATTTGTGGGCGCCGAGATGAGCACTGGGAGATGATAAGCACCAAGAAGGATAGATCAATCGCAGCTTTCATCCAGGAGTTAAACCAGCACATTCGACAACAGGAGAACCAGATGTGCGCAGACATGATAGATCTGAAGAAGGCGAGGACAAGAATCACGGAACTGGAGGAAGAACTCAAGGCTACGCGTGAACATTATATGGAGGAAATTGAAGTATTAGTGGAGAAGAATGACGATCTGATCAAGAAGATCGGAATATTCATGGGAGGCCCTACACCAGTAGAAGAAGATGAAGAACCCAAGGAGATTCGCCCTGAAGACTACATCATCATCGACGACACCGACTCAGATCCAGATGATAGGGATGATGACTATGTTGATGAAGCTGGAGCAGATATCATGAAGTCTACAACTGAAGAATATTTCTAGTAGACCACCCCATCAGTAGTAGTAGACCACCATGTAAATATAGTAGTCTGAGCACTTTTGCGATAGTTAGACCGATTGTATGCCCTTGTTTGATTTGGATGAAGTGAATTGTTTGCAATTGCCTCATGTGCATATGGGTAGTGTTTTCTCTCTAGACCCCTCTCTATTCTTTAATCTCGTATTTTCTAAACCCATCAGATGCCTCCAAGATGTGACCCCAGATTTACCTTCCCACCGGAGCTCACTCAGTTGATCCAGCAACAGAATACGTTGATGCAGTTGCTAGTCTAGAATCAGAATCAGGGGAACAACAACAACCCACCACCACCACCACCTGTTGATCACTTAACCCGTTTTCATAGGCTGAATCCGCTGGTGTTCTCTAGTAGCACCGAGCCTATAGTAGCTGATGATTGGCTCCACAAGACAGCAAGGGAGTTGACCACGGCAGGATGCACAGATGCGGAAAAGGTGAAGTTCGCCGCACATCAGCTTGAAGGACCCGTAGCATCATGGTGGGAGAATTTCACAGCCACTTACCCTATCGACACTGTCACATGGGACCAGTTTCAGCAGGCTTTCTATACTGCCCATGTTTCAGCAGGAGCTATGGCCATGAAGAAGCGTGAGTTTCGCAACTTGCACCAAGGAGGACGGACAGTTGGCCAGTATGTGGATGGCTTTAGTAAGCTAGCACGTTCTGCCCCAGATGACGTTGCTACGGATGCATGTAAGCAGGAGAAGTTCCTGGAAGGATTGAATGATGAATTGAGCATGCAGTTGATGGTAGCAAGCTTCAACAACTACCAGGAGTTGGTAGATCATGCTCTTATGATTGAAGGGAAGCAGCAGCAGATTGAGAACTGCAAGAGGAAGTATGGACAAGGGAAGTACAATTCAGGAGCTCAGCAGAAGCCACGTTTTACCCCTAGACCAGGAGGACATTTTCAGCATACCCATGGAAGAGGTAGCTCGCACAATCATAATGGCCCCAAGAATGGTAATGGGAATGGAGGAAGCAACGGCCAGAACCATACCAACCCGTCAACCCCAACCAAGAGAGACCTGAGCCAAGTCACTTGCTTTAAGTGTCAGAAGACCGGACATTCTGCCAATGAATGTCCTAAATCCCAGAATGGAAATGGCAATGGACGCTCTGGGAAGAAGCCGAACCCTTTCAACAGGGGACAAGTGAACCACGTAAACATGGAGGAGGTTGAAGCTCAGCCAGATGCAGTAATAGGTAAGTTTTTGGTTAAGTCACTTACTCCACTCATTCTTTTTGATACTGGTGCATCGCATTCATACATCTCAAGGGGATTTGTGGATAAGTATAAACTGCCAACCCAAGCCCTTAGGTCACCCATGTTAGTAACCTCGCTTGGAGCAGAGTATATGGCTAGTCTATGGTGTGATCGGTTACCATTAAGGATTGGTAGCTATGTATTTCCCTCGGACCTAATAGTATTGGAATCGCAAGGATTGGATGTGATATTGGGCATGGATTGGTTATCAAAGTATGAAGGGAACATTGAATGCGCCAGTAAGTCAATTTTGCTTAGAACGCCAGAAGGAAGAAGGATCAAGTATGTATCCCAGCATGTGCCGAAGAGGACTCAAGTAAATTCCCTAACAGGAGTTATGCAGGAGGAAGTACCAGTAGTGAAGGATTTTCCTGACGTATTTCCGGAGGAGTTGCCAGGCATGCCACCGGATAGAGATATTGAGTTTTTGATTGAGCTTTTGCCAAGCACAGGGCCAATATCTAAGAGACCATACAGGATGCCCGCAAAAGATTTGGAGGAGATTAAGAAGCAGATTAAGGAGTTACTGGATAAAGGTTATATTTGCCCAAGTTCTTCACCTTGGGGATCGCCAGTACTTCTAGTGGAGAAAAAGGATGGATCGTTAAGGATGGTTGTTGATTATCGAGGATTGAATGAAGTAACAATCAAGAACAAGTACCCACTGTCGATGATCAATGATCTGTTTGATCGATTGCAAGGAGCTAAGGTATTCTCCAAGATCGATCTACGATCAGGATACCATTAGTTGAAGATTCGAGAACAGGATATACCTAAGACGGCCTTTACCACCAGGTATGGGCTATACGAGTATACCATTATGTCATTTGGTCTGACTAACGCACCTGCATATTTTATGAACATGATGAACAAAGTATTTATGGAGTTTTTGGGATAAGTTTGTCATAGTGTTCATTGATGATATTCTGGTTTACTCGAAGAATGAAGAGGAGCATAAAGAACATTTGTGTTTGGTACTTGAGAAGCTCAGAGAACATCAGTTATATGCCAAGTTTAGCAAATGTGAATTTTGGTTGAAGGAAGTTGGATTCCTCGGACACGTTATATCCGGAGAAGGTATAGCAATAGATCCCACCAAGATTGACACTGTGACAAATTGGGAAGCCCCAACAACAGTTGGAGAGATCCGGAGTTTTCTTGGACTCGCAGGATACTACCGGAGATTCATTGAAAATTTCTCGAAGATTGCAAAACCTATGACGGAGTTGTTGAAGAAGGATACCAAATTCAAATGGACTGAGGAATGTGAGGCCAGTTTCCAGGAGTTGAAGAAACATCTGGTTACATCACCAGTGTTGATTTTGCCGGATCAGAACAAGGATTATGAGGTGTATTGTGACGCTTCACGTCGAGGACTTGGAGCTGTGCTTATGCAGGAGGGAGGAGTTGTTTCATATGCCTCACGACAGCTTAAGCCTCATGAGTTGAATTATTCCATGCATGATTCGGATTTAGCAGCCGTAGTGCATGCATTGAAGACTTGGAGACATTTTCTCATTGGAAACCATTGTGAGGTGTACACGGATCACAAGAGTTTGAAATATATTTTCACGCAGAAGGAGTTGAATCTCAGGCAAAGGAGATGGTTGGAGCTCATCAAAGATTACGATATGAGATTGCATTATCATCCCGGAAAGGCTAACGTAGTAGCTGACGCATTGAGTCATAAGAGCCATGTCAACACCCTAATGACGGGAGATTTACCGAAGGAGTTAGCTGAGGACCTTCGTGAGCTATGTTTGGAGATAGTTCCGAGAGGCTATGTAGTAGCATTGGAGATTCAGTCTACCTTGATGGATAACATCAGAGAAGCTCGGAAGACTGACAAGGAGATTGCTTCTATTAAAGAGAAGATGAGCAAAGGAAAAGCTAAAGGATTTCGTGAGGATGAGCATGATACCTTATGGTTTGAAGACCGTGTTTATGTGCCTAATGACCCGGAGATCAGGAAGTTGATTCTGCAGGAGGCCCATGATTCACCATATTCGATTCACCCAGGAAATACCAAGATGTATTTGGATTTGAAGAATACTTTCTGGTGGACCAGAATGAAAAAGGATATTGAGGAGTATGTAGCAGTTTGTGATGTATGTCGGAGAGTAAAGGTAGAGCATCAGAAGCCAGCGGGATTGCTACAGCCATTGCCAATACCCGACTGGGAGTGGGATAAGCTAGGCATGGATTTTATCACAGGTTTGCCTAGAACACGTTCCGGCTATGACTTGATTTGGGTAGTAGTCGATCGTTTGACAAAGGTAGCTCATTTCATTCCAGTGAAGACTACCTACACCAGTGCTAAGTTGGCAAAGATATACATGACCAGGATTGTATGTCTGCATGGAGTTCGAAGGAGCATTGTATCAGATAGAGGAACCCAGTTTACCTCAAAGTTCTGGAATCAGTTGCACGAAACTTTGGGTACCAGGCTAGAGTTCAGTACAACTTTTCATCCACAGACAGATGGACATACCAAGAGAGTCAATCAGATTTTGGAGGATATGCTGAGAGCTTGTGCGCTAGATTACGGATCTAGTTGAGACGATAATTTGCCATACGTAGAGTTCTCCTACAACAACAGTTATCAATCCAGTTTGAAGATGGCCCCTTTCGAAGCCTTGTACAGAAGGAGGTGCAGGACCCCATTGTCGTGGGATGAAGTTGGAGACCGCCAGTTGTTTGGACCGGATTTGATTAAAGAATCTGAATAGAAGGTGAAGTTGATTCATGATAGACTCAAGGTAGCCCGGTCCAGGCATAAGAGCTATGCAGATTCTAAACGCAAGGAGACAGCTTACGAAGTCGGAGACCGAGTTTATCTTCGAGTATCTCCACTTCAAGGAGTTAAGCGTTTTGGAGTTAAAGGAAAGTTAGCGCCACGTTTTGTAGGACCATACAAGGTTTTGGAGCGTATGGGAGAAGTAGCCTACAAGTTGGAATTACCCAAAGGATTGTTAGGAGTTCATGATGTATTCTACGTTTCCCAGTTGAAGAAGTGCCACGCAGAGATGGCTGATATACCGCTGAGAGATACAGTGCCGCTGGAAGCAATTCAGTTGGACAGTGATTTGACCTATGAGGAGAAACCAGTTAAGATTCTTGAGTATGCCAGCCGAGTCACCCGCAGCAAGGTTATCAAGTTTTGCAAAGTTCAGTGGAGCCACCACACCGAGGATGAAGCCCTGGGAGCGAGAGGAAGATCTGCTGAAGGACCACCCTCACCAATTTTCTAGCCAACCCGAATCTCGAGGGCGAGATTCATCTTAAGGGGGGTAGGTTTGTAACATCCCAAATTTTCAATTTGGAATGTTATACATTAGATCATCACTGCATATCATATTTTACTTGCTTTTGGTTTGATCCTATAAGTTCTACGCAACTCAAGGACCCTCGGAGAGAGTTGGGACTTCGTTATTTTCATATTTGAGTTTCCTCAAATTTTGGAAATAGGATCATTTGATTTTATTTATTTTATCTTCAATTATTTCTATTATACAAATATGAGAGAGGGAATAAAATGACTTTCCCAAAAATAAAGAAATATTGAGGATTTAATATTAAAATCAAATAAGATTTTATTTTGGTTTTATTTGCTATTTTATTTGAATTTATGAAAAATGCGCGTTTTTCAAAATTGTATTTAGGCCCCAAATAACTGTTCATCCTGTGCGGCTTGATTTTAGAAGCCGGGGAAAATTTATTTTGGGATTTTTGGAGTCTGTTTAGTATTACTTTTATTTGTTTTTCTGTGCGTAATTATAAAAAAAGAAACCGATCTTGGGCCGTGTTCGGCCAGGACTCTGTCCGGCCGGGCCTTTATAAGCCGGAGAGCCCTGCCCGTGCCGCCCCAAACCTTAGCGCCCGCCGCCGCCGCCCTAGCGCCGCCGACGCCATGCCGCCGCGCCGCCGCACCCCGCTGCTGCCACACCCCGCCGCCGCGCCGAAGCCCCGCTGCCCCGCCGCCGTCGAGGTTGACTCCGCCCGCCGCTGGTTTTCCTTAAAAACCGTTCGGTTTTTCGTCGGTTTTTTTAGATCGGTTTTTTCGGTTTAGTTTATTTAGCGAGCGTTCGCTCGTTCATTCGTTTTAATGAACGCGTTCATCATTTAGTTCCAGATAATGAAGGTCCGTTCGTTAATCTGTTCATCATTTTTCTTTTTCTCGGATTTTCCGCGATTATTTCTGATCGCGATTTTTGATCCGATTTTTGTTCTAGTATAACTTTTCGCTCGTTTATCAGAATCAGGCGATTCAAGCGCTTGGAGTTTCGTCTCGAAAACCTCTTTACGTTTAACCAACTCAAACAAGTTTTTGCTTCTATAAAATTTGACCTAGAACCAGAATAGTAAATGAAGTTTGTTTCTTTCGTCGTTTGTCTTTCGTTGCTTCGTTCGATTTGATTCTTTTTGCCAACCGGAGTTCTTAAGTTGAACTTTCTGGTTAGATCTCTTATTTGAGTTTCACCTGTGTATTAGATGAGTACTTATTGTATGCTTGTTTGTTTGCGATAGAGTACCTGTAGTGCGTCGCTTGCTACTTCGAATCTCTAGGTTTCGCGGATCCTCAGCAAGGCAAGTAACACTTTGATCATACCTCCTACTACCCAGTTTTTATTGCATTAGATCAACCCTTAAACATTGCATGATTAGGATCTAATTAAATTGTGGGTTTTGGGAAGTAGATGAGATAGTACCTATTACCTGTTTTATTATCAAACCTTTGGGAGCTACTTCTACGTTTGCTTATTGCCATGCTATTGCTAGTAGACGTGGATTGGGTGAGTGAATCCATGACAGATGTGAGATTGATAAATTAATGGTTTATTTAAGGTGGCAACTTAAACACACGTCTGGGTGGATTGAGGCACCTGGGTGTTCCAGCGATTGCCTATTTTTCTTTCGGACCGCCACCCAGGCTCAAAGGGATCATGAGATTATTCATACTAGAAACTTCCATGTGCAGCCACAAGCTACTACGGGTCTAGCATAGTTGACTAAGTCGTGCGAACTCTTACAGTGGTAGACTAGCAGATGTAGGGGATGTAGGTGGTACGGTCTACCCGTTCGTAAGGTGCTAGCGTTTCTGAAAGACTATGTCTCGGTCATCCGTTTCTCAAACATCATGTTGTGCGAGAATCCAAACGGAGGAGATCGAGTCTTGTCGGGAAAAGTGTGCAAACCTCTGCAGAGTGTATAAACTAATCATGGTTAGCCGTGTCCCCGGTTATGGACAACTTGAGTATCTAGTACTTGGATTATCATGTGAATCTCATCATGTTACTTCAATTAATATTGTTGGGTTTTAATGATGATGCTTAATTGGGATTGAGAGGGTGTCTACACTCTCAGTGTTTAACAACCACCATGATAGTTAAATAAAATGTATTCCTTTGCAGTAGGGGAAAATTGGCTTTATGCAAAAACTGTAACCATAGAGCTTTCCACCAGCCAAATATGCATGTAGTATAGTCTTATTCTTGTATTGCTCTCTACGTGTTAAATGCCAGCTTATTCCATGTGCTGACCCGTTTCGGGCTGCAACGTTCATGTTGCAGACTTTTCAGACGACGAGTAAGGTGCCTTTAGGTCGTGGTTCTATACTCAGTGATGTCGTTGGAGTTGATGGACTCACTTATCTTCCAAGCCTTCCGTTGTTCTCGTTATTAGATGGCCTTAAGCCATATTTATTGTAATAAGTTCTCTTTTGAGACATTCGATGTAATAAGTGTGTGATTGCTACTCTGTTATAAATCCTTCAAGTACTGTGTGTGTCAGTATTACTGATCCAGGGATGACACTGAAGCACAGAGATCAGACTAGTTGAGGTCTGGTCGCTACACTCATGCCATGCTTAAGTAGCTAGGAGTGGATAATGATTTATCTTGGATGTCAATATTGCGTTAAAATGATTGTGATGTATTATGCTGATATGGTATCCTCCTCTGAATGTTTCAAGTGGCTTGACTTGGCACATGTTCATGCATGTAGTTGAATCAAAACCAACATAGCCTCTATGATATTTAGTTCGTAATGTCCATATCCTAATCATGCTAGTATCCAATGTTCATTATTCATAATGCATGTTCATGACCATTTTCGCTCTCTACCTGGCCGCTTCTCAACCTATTTGCTAGCCTTCACCTGTACTAAGCGGAAATACTGCTTGTGCATCAAAATCCTAAAACCCAAGTTATTCTGAATAAGTCCACCATATCTATCTATATGCAGTATTACCCTACCGTTCTAAGTAAATTTTCATGTGCCACCTCTAAAAACTTCAAATAAACATCTGTTTTTGTGTTCCTGGATTGTTCATAGAGCGCAGGGGGTGGTCGGTATCTTCCATGCTAAGCGGGTTATTCTCATGATGAGTGTTTATGCACTCGTCCTTGCACGAGAGGGGCGGTAATAGGGATTCCCAGTCCCGAAATCAAAAATTGCAAATAA
The DNA here is from genome assembly GCF_018294505.1 of Triticum aestivum. Taxonomy (NCBI): domain Eukaryota; kingdom Viridiplantae; phylum Streptophyta; class Magnoliopsida; order Poales; family Poaceae; genus Triticum; species Triticum aestivum. The sequence goes on along the minus strand of NC_057800.1, from coordinate 498,420,295 downwards.
TTAAACAAAACTCCCCTAGAACTGATGTTGGTATGGACGGTACCCGGGGATTCGACTAGCCGTGAAGTGTGTTTGTTGGTGGAGGGGGAGTAAATCTATACTTTTATCGCTTGGGAACTGCCACTAATGTGTTTAGCATGAAATATATTGATAACTTTCGGTTGTGGCGTAAACAGGAAGGGTGCATTTCCCAAAATTTCATTTATCTCTGTTTTAAAAATCTGAGCTCTGAGACCGCTGCAAATTCCTGCTTCCCTCTGCGAAGGGACTATCTATTTACTTTTATGTTGAGTCATCACCTTCTCAAATAAGCGCCAGATCTAAGAGCACTATTGCCCTCCTCATGCATTGTGCATAGTTAATGTTGGATGCATCATGACTGGATCTTTTCTACCATGAATTACAATGTTTAGTCGCTGCTTGAACTTTAGAGGTGCTCTGCATTCATGTTTTGCGGTCTCAGAAAGGGCTAGCGAGATACCATTGCTGTCATATTATATCATGATTGTTTTCACAAAGTGTTGGCATTTGAGATATCTTATTATTGCTCGCTAGTTGATTATGCAATTGATATGGGTTAATATGTTTTTTAAGAGTTATTGTTGACATGGTTAGTCATAATCTTTGCTGAAATCATGGGTGCTACTTAAGCTTATTTATGTTAACAAGAGCAAAAGAGTTCGTAAAAGTTTTTCTTTCTCACTTTCAGGTTGTCAACTGGATTGCTTGAGGACAAGCAAAGGTTTAAGCTTGGGGGAGTTGATATGTCTCTGTTGTATCTATTTTTCCTAATGCTTTTCCTCTTGTTTTGGACTCTAATTTGCATGATTTGAATGAAACTAACCCGAACTGGCGTTGTTCTCAGCGGAACTACCATTGTGTTGTTTTTGTGTAGAAATAAAAGTTATCGTAATGAAACGAAACTTTTTGGAGAATTATTTCAGAATACATACAAAAATACTGGAGCCAAGAACCACCGGAGGGGGCCCCTTGGGTGAGCACAACCCACCAGGCCCCCCCTTCCAAGCGCGCCCAGGTGGGTTGTGCCCACCTGGTGGCCCCGCAGACCCTGATTCCAACTCTATAAAGTCCTATTTTTGGAGAAAAAATCAGGGACGAAGTTTCATCGCATTTCCTGATACAGAGCTGCCTCCACCCCCTGTTCTTCATCGGAAGGCTAGATCTGGAGTCCGTTCGGGGCTCCGGAGAGGGGGGTCTTCGATCTGCATCATCACCAACTCTCCTTCATCGCCAATTCCATGATGCTCCCTACCGGGAGTGAGTAATTCCTTCGTAGGCTTGCTGCTCTGTGAGGAGTTGGATGAGATTCATCATGTAATCGAGTTAGTTTTGTTAGGGCTTGATCCCTAGTATTCATTATGTTATGAGATTGATGTTGTTATGACTTTTCCATGCTTAATGCTTGTCACTTTGGGCCCGGGTGCCATGATTTCAGATCTGAACCATTTATGTTCTAGATTCGATCTTGCAAGTCATATTCACCTATTACGTGTTATGATCCATAAACCCCAGTGTGACAGTAATTGGGATACTTTTCGGTGATGACCGTAATTTGAGGAGTTCATGTGTTCACTATATATCAATGATTTGTTCCAGATCTCTATTAAAAGGAGGCATTAATATCACTTAGTTTTCTTTAGGACCCCGCTGCCGCGGGAGGGTAGCACAAAAGATGTTATGTAAGTTCTTTTCCATAAGCATGTACGACTATTTACGGAATACATGCCTACATTATATTTATGAGCTCAAGCTAGTTTTGTATCGCCCTAGGTTATGACTGTTATATGATGAATATCATCCAACGAATCCACCGATCCAATGCCTACGAAATTCCTACATTACTACTTTTGTTGTTACTGTCACACTTGCTACAAAATCATTGTTATCACTGTTACGGTTACTATTGTTGTTTCTACTACTATCAAAACTATCATATTACTGTGCTACTGATAACCTTGCTGCACATATTTAATCTCCAGGTGTGGTTGAATTGATAACTCAACTGCTAATACTTGCAAATATTCTTTGCCTCCCCTTGTGTCGATCTATAAATTTGGGTTGAATACTCTACCGTCGAAAACTATTGCGATCCCCTATACTTGTGGGTTATCACGCCCGGTCACTAATAGGGCACGTCCACGTATGTATAGAGAGTAGAGTGTGACGCCCCCGATTCAATCGTACACTAATCATACACGCAAACGTGTATGATCAAGATCAGGGACTCACGGGAAGATATCACAACATAACTCTACAAATAAAATAAGTCATACAAGCATCATATTACAAGCCAGGGGCCTCGAGGGCTCGAATACAAGAGCTCGATCATAGACGAGTCAGCGGAAGCAACAATATCTGAGTACAGACATAAGTTAAAGAAGTTTGCCTTAAGAAGGCTAGCACAAACTGGGATACAGATCGAAAGAGGCGCAGGCCTCCTGCCTGGGATCCTCCTAAACTACTCCTGGTCGTCGTCAGCGGGCTGCACATAGTAGTAGGCACCTCCCGAGTAGAAGTAGTCATCGTCGACGGTGGCGTCTGGCTCCTGGGCTCCATCGTCTGGTCGCAGCAATCGAGTATAGAAAGGGGGAAAGGGGGAGCAAAGAAACCGTGAGTACTCATCCAAAGTACTCGCAAGCAAGGAGCTACACTACATATGTATGCATTGGTATCAAATGGAATAAGGGTATCATATGTGGACTGAACTGCAGAATGCCGGAATAAGAGGGGGATAGCTAGTCCTGTCGAAGACTACGCTTCTGGCAGCCTCCGTCTTACAGCATGTAGAAGAGAGTAGACTGAAGTCCTCCAAGTAGCATCGCATAGCATAATCCTAACCGATGATCCTCCCCTCGTCGCCCTGTGAGAGAGTGATCACCGGTTGTATCTGGCACTTGGAAGGGTGTGTTTTATTAAGTATCTGGTTCTAGTTGTCATAAGGTCAAGGTACAACTCCGGTCATCCTTTTACTGAGGGACACGGCTATTCTAATAGATCAACTTCCCTGTAGGGGTGCACCACATAACCCAACACACTCGATCCCATTTGGCCGGACACACTTTTTTGGGTCATGCCCGGCCTCAGAAGATCAACACGTCGCAGCCCTACCTAGGCACAACAGAGAGGTCAGCACGCCGGTTTAAATCCTATGGCGCAGGGGTCTGGGCCCATCACCCATTGCACACCTGCACGTTGCGTACGTGGCCGGTGAGCAGACCTAGCAACCTCCATTACAAAGGAAGTTGCGTTAGGCGGTCCAACCCGGCGCGCGCCGCTCAGTCGCTGACGTCATGAAGGCTTCGGTTGATACCACGACGTCGAGTGCCCATAACTGTCCCCGCGTAGATGGTTAGTGCGTATAAGCCAGTGGCCAGACTCAGATCAAATACCAAGATCTCATTAAGCGTGTTTAAGTATTCGCGAACGCTAACCAGGGCCAGGCCCACCTCTCTCCTAGGTGGTCACAACCTGCCCTGTCGCTCCGCCACAAAGTAACAGTCGGGGGCCATCGGGAACTCAGGCCCACCACTACCTGTATGGAGCCACCTGCCCCTTTAGCCCCCATCTCTGAACAGTACCATAGGTAATGTAACAGTGTAAAGTATATAGTATATGCCCGTGATCACCTCCCGAAGTGATCACGGCCCAGTAGTATAGCATGGCAGACGGACAAGAGTGTAGGGCCACTGATGATAAACTAGCATCCTATACTAAGCATTAGGATTGCAGGTAAAGGTAACAACAGTAGTAGCAAGGACAGGCTATGCATCAGGATAGGATTAACGAAAAGCAGTAACATGCTACACTACTCTAATGCAAGTAGTATAGAGAAGAGTAGGCGATATCTAGTGATCAAGGGGGGGGGGCTTGCCTGGTTGCTCCGGCAAGAGAGAGGGGTCGTCAACACCGTAGTCGTACTGGGTAGCAGCGGCGTTGGTCCCGGTGTCTAGCGAGAGAAGAGGGGGAAGAAACAATAAATATAATGCAAACAAAGCATCACAAAACATAATGAGGCAATACGCGGTGCTAGGTATGCCCTGATGCGGTAGGAGGTGACACCGACGAAGGGGGAAACATTCGGGAAAGTATCCCGATGTTTCGCGTTTTCGGGCAGATGAACCGGAGGGGGGAAAGTTGCGCGTTCACTATGCTAGGGATGTGTGGCGGACGAACGGGCTGCGTAACCGGATTCATCTCGTCGTTCTGAGCAACTTTCATGTACAAAGTATTTTCATCCGATATATGGTTTATTTTATATTAATTTTCAAAGTTTTAAAGAATTTTATGAATTTATTTTAATTTGAAATTAAATATTAAATTGCTAGGGGTACCAGCATAGTGTACACAGAATGTGCACCAGTTGACATGTGGGTCCAGGGGGTCCCTATTGACCAATCAACTTTGACTAGTCAACAGGGGGTGGGCCCCCTTGTCATTCTCACATTTCTAATGGCAGAAATTAGATTAGTCTAATCATCATCTAATTAATTAATTAACTAAAAATTTATTTTAATTATTATTATTAAAAACCCATCTTTTATTCCATTTTTTTGTTATAACTATTAGGCCATGGCCCACATGTCGGTGGCCCCAGCCAGCCAGCCACTGGCTGGACGCGCATGCGAGACGGCAGGGCCGTCGCTATGGCGCCGCCGACCAGCAGAGGTCACAGCGGGGGCGGGCCGACGGAGGAGGGGGGCGCGGGTGAGCGCGTGGCTCGGGTGGCGTGTCAGCCCACCGGCCACGATGGCCGGGGTGCGGCCGTGGGGGGGTGGCGCGTGGTGCGTGGCCACACTGAGCGCAACACGCAGCCAGGGCGCGGACACGGCAGCGAGCACGTGCGAGGAGGAGGGGATGTGCGCGAACGGCGGCGGTGGGTGCGGGGTGACCGCGACGGGGGGGAGGCACGGCGTGTGGAGAGAGAGCAAAGGGAGGGTTCGAGCGGCGGCGTGCTCACATTCGAGCAGGGGAACAGGGGTCGACGAGGCTCGAGGGAGTCCGATGGGGTGGAGGCAAAGAGGAGGCAGTTCGGCAGAGAGGGACGGCGGTCCCGCGACGGCCTCGTGGCGACGGGCGCATCGGATGCCGGAGATCGGGGGCGCCACCGCGGGTGGTGGCTCGGGCCGGGGTGGCCGAGGCCGGCACGAGTGACAGACCGGCGAGGGGAGGCGAGGTGGTGGCGACGGTGGCCGGCCAGGCTGCGGCCAACCGGCGAGCGGGGTGCCAGCGGATCGGGATCGAGAGCTCCTCTCCCGATCCGATCCAGGAGATATTTCGGGGAGGGGGTTGTGGTGTCGGTGGGGGTGGGGGTGTTGGTGGGTTCCGGACGTGGGGGATAAGGAGAGGAGAGGTGGGCCGGCCCGGTTGGATGGCCAGCTGGGCTGAGGCCCAGCGTGGCGGGGTCTTTCTTCCTTTTTTTGTTGTTTTGTTTTTGTTTAGATCTTTTCTATTTATTTATTTTCTTTTCTGTTTTAATTCATCTTTAAAATGTTTAGGCCTTTCTAAATAAGTGCCTCCTGCACTATAATTTCCTAGGTATTAATTTACACATCCCGAACAATTTTTTCTTTATTGTTTGAAAAGTTTTGTTGTGTGACAATATTTAAATTTTTTTTTGAATTTGAAACATTTCGATCAAAAACGTGATTTGCAACTGTAACAAAGGTGTCATGGCATCATTAGCAGACAGTTACTGTAGCTTAATTATCCGGGCATCACAATTCTCCTCCACTACAAGGAATCTCGTCCCGAGATTTACGAGGTGAAGGGGGGGGGCGGGATTTGATTACGACAATCTAACGAGCGTTGTCGGTGTCAAAACTGGCGGATCTCGGGTAGGGGGTCCCGAACTGTGCGTCTAGGCCGGATGGTAACAGGAGGCAAGGGACATGAAGTTTTACCCAGGTTCGGGCCCTCTCGATGGAGGTAAAACCCTATGTCCTGCTTGATTAATATTGATGATATGGGTAGTACAAGAGTAGATCTACCACGAGATCAGAGAGGCTAAACCCTAGAAGCTAGCCTATCATATGATTGTGTTATCCTACGAACTAAAACCCTCCGGTTTATATAGACACCGGATAGGGTTAGGGTTACATAGAGTCGGTTACAATGGTAGGAGATCTGCATATCCGTATCGCCAAGCTTGCCTTCCACGCCAAGGAAAGTCCCTTCCGGACACAAGACGAAGTCTTCAATCTTGTATCTTCATAGTCCAGGAGTCCGGCTGAAGGTATAGTCCGGCCATCCGGACACCCCCTAATCCAGGACTTCCTCAGTAGCCCCTGAACCAGGCTTCAATGACGACGAGTACGGCGCGTAGATTGCCTTCGGCATTGCAAGGCGGGTTCCTCCTCCAAGTACTTCATAGAAGATTTTGAACACAAAGATAGTGTCCGGCTCTGCAAAATAAGTTTCCACATATTGCCATAGAGAGAATAATATTTACACAAATCTAATCTGCTAATGTATTCCGTAGTGTGACACACCACGGCCAAGCCTTTATCCGAGTTGTTTCATTATCCCACCTTAGAGCGTCATGCGAGGCGGTTTCCTTGGCATGTCTTGTTAAAGCAGAGATTGTGTCCCCTTATTCCGGGATTCTCATCAATACGGGCGTGGGTAACCCAACCGCTTCTAGGACTCCTAGATTATAGGCAAGTCCAAACGGACATGGAGAGGACGCTTGATATTCACCCTCTTTATAAAGGGACAAGGCTTTTATTCTTCCCTCCCGTGCTCAATCAAATCCTTCCCCCCCTCGAGCTCAAATGCCTAAAGTTCAGGTCAGGTGTTCCGAACCTTCAGTCATGTCCGGATCTAGCCTTCAAGGCCGATGGGTGCCTTCCTCCGTCATGGAAGAAGACATCAAAAAGTTGAGGGAGGCCAGATATTTGACCGCCGAGATTTTGCATCGGCTGCCTCCCCGGGGGCAGGCCGTCCCCTCCCCCGAACCCAACAAGAGTGTTGTGTTCGTCTCCCACTTTCTCTGAGGTCTAGGCCTTGCTCTGGATCCTTTCGTTAGGGACCTGATGTTTTATTACGGGCTAGATTTCCATGACCTAGCTCTGGACTCCTTTCTTCATATCATGACATTTATTGTCGTGTGCGAGGCCTTCCTCCGGGTTACCCCTCACTTTGGCCTATGGCTCAAGACCTTTGAAGTAAAGCAACAGATGATCGAGGGGCAACATGCAGCGTGTGGAGGTGCCTCAATACGCAAGATGACGGGAGCTTCATGGCCCAAAGGTTCCATTCCAGAGGTGTCTGAATTATGGCAACAGGAGTGGTTCTACATCACGGCTCCTAGAAGTGCCAAGTGGGCGGCCACCCCCGTTTTCCGCTCGGGCCCTCCACCACAACTGATGTCATGGATTAGCAGAGGACTGAGCTGGGGTCCAGCCAAGGACGTGCCTATACTGCAAAGCCGCATTCGAGATCTCTTTAATGGAGATTTCAGTTTGGTTGCGGTAATACAAGTTATGTTGGTCCATCAAGTCCAGCCTTGCAAATGCCGGCCCCTTCGCTTATGGGAGTTCAATCCCGAGGGACCGCGTGTCATTCAAAATTTCCTCGGCCTGATGCACGAGGAGTTGTACAAGTCATTTTTCGGACCTCAAGTAGAGTTTCCGGAAATCACCGAGGACATGGGCCTGAGCAGTAACTGCGCCGCCGAACAGGTAAGGAATCTTCCGGCTGAACATACTATCTCTCATTTTTTATGAAGTTATCTCTGAGAGTTCGCTTTTTGACCAGGACTGGCTAACAAAGGCGAAGTTGATTCGGTGTTCGGCCCCCCTCCCTGAGAGTTTGGAAAATCCGGTACTGGAGAAGATGCTCCAGGTCGCACCCTGCCCGGAGCCCTGGAAGGAAGATACCGGGGAGGATAATACGGGCGAACATGGGCCCCCAACGCTGCCCATTCTAACCGAGGGAGCGAGCGTCTCCATGAAGGAAGACGACCGGAGGAGGAAAAGAACTGCGCCCGGGGATTCAGAAGCCGAGGCTTCCAAACGGGAGAAGAAGTCTCCCACAGAGGGTCCTACCTCGGGGGGTGCTTTAGCCGCACTAAATCCGCGGGGGGATCAATCCTCCAGCGAGTCGTAAGTGACCCGAAATACTTTAATAGTACAGGTATGCCATCTTTTTCTTCTGAGAAAATAACCACCGCGTATATTTGCAGTTTGGGCCTTAGCCCCTCTCAAATGAGTTCGTCTTCGGGGGATCTTCTTCCAGAGATGATGGAGAGCGAAACGCCTCCTCCGGACTCCTCCACTCCAGAAGCGGGTGACGCCGAAGTGTCGTCGCGGAGGGCCTCTCCGAATCCGGTGAGGCCAGAAGGTAATCCCATTGACCCCCGAAGGTCCCAGTGTCCGACTCCCGAAGAGAATAGACAAAAGAGTCCGGCACCGTCTGGTGCGTGATCGGATGTTCTGAGGGAGTTGGTGGGGCGAGCGGCCATCTCAGATGAACACCCTATGCTGATGAATACGGTGATGGAGAGAATCTTGTCCGCCGAAAGCGGTTTGCATAAAGCTTTTATGAGTCTACTGACAGGCTTTGAGGTACGTAAAATAATGTATAATAGTCCTGCACATGCTCGGTGTGCCCTGTGTAGATAGTAGCCCCTGAGACTCTGGTGGTCGTCGGAAACGACGATGGACAGAGGATCATATTCCCAGGTAATAATCATACTGCCTCTATGTGCAGGTGATGGAAGCTCCGGTGGCTAGCCGGACTAGCGAGTTTGCCTATTTAAAACGGCAGTTAGATGCGGCAGACGCCGACATCGAGCTTGTTAACAAAAGGCTTGACGAGGCACAGGGTAAGTGTCATTATCTGGTAAACGCCACATAGGAAGAGTAGCATGATGCCAGTATCTTTAATATGTTGTGACTGCAGATGGAGCTGCCACTGTGGAAGCCTTGCGGGCAGAACTTGCCCGAGCCAAGGAACAAGCGAGGTTGGGTAATGCGGCTGCTTTGAAGGCGGCCGAGGAGTTGCAAGCTGAGAAGGCCACTCATGGTGAGAGCCGAGATAAGATGGCCAAGATGGCCAAGATGGCCATAGAATTAAAAGCCACAGCCGACCGTTGCCGGGTTCTTGAAAAGGAAAACCAGGCGAAGGCATCGGACCTTGAGAAGGCTGCTGCGACGAGAAAAGACCTCCGCTCTGCTATGAGGGCAAAGAAGGAGGAGCCGCGGGAAGCCGGGGATATTGTAGCTGGGAAATCCTTTATGTTGCGGAGGAAGTTCGGAGATCCACGGTATGCCCCTCTAGATCGGCTGTGGAGTTCGGAGGATGTGTATATGGATTTGGCGGTGAGCGCTGCCGATGCGGTCAAGTACTTCCAGGGTCAAATGGATCGTGAAGTGGACCAGCTGTTTTGGACATAATTCCATTCTCCCGAGTGTCCACTTTCATTGACTGACCAACAAGCTGAATGGGCCGAACTGAATAGGTTGTCCGGACGCGCCATGAGGTGTGTTGTGGATCAGCTATGGCCGGAAAGGCCGAAACCAAACAGTTATTTCAGCTTGGTGCAGCAGTTCCTTGACGTGGTGCCGCGCATCAATGCGATGAAGAGGTCGGCGTGCATAGAGGGCTCACGGATGGCCTTTGCCCATGTTAAAGCATGCTGGGCGGAGATGGATGCCACCACTATTGCAGCGCGGGATTCGGCGATAGGCCGAATGGCTGCTGAGCACTACTTTGAAGAAGTTCTTGAGGGTGCTCATTTGATAGAGACCCAGTGCTCAAAAAATGTTATGTTTGAGTGATATGTAATCTCATTGTAAGCGAAAATGCTTTTATAAAGTTTTATAAGGCTACTTTTATACTTTTGCCTGAAAGTAATATGATTCCTCCTAGGCGGCCGTTTATGTATACATGTGTATAACCTGAAAGATTGCAGCCGTCGGCTTCAACCCCCACGCATATAATGCGAAGGTGCTCGCAAAAACACGCGTTCACACTTAACCCAACGTCTTGGACCTATTAAGGAGGTGATAGCGGAGCGAACGAGGCAACCGGACTATAATGCTTTAGCACTTTCACTTAGCCATATGAGTTTGATAGTGGGGCTACTAGATAGCCCCTGGTGGCTCCGCACTCTCCCGATCCCGGGGTGCGTACATGCCTGGCCGGAAAGCGGCCCTTCATTAAGGCGGAGGAATTCTAACATTCCAACAGGTCATCGAGTGGTTGACCAGTCTCACGCTATATCATGACAGTCAGTTTTCGGCTTTCTCTACTGAGGTGCTCGTCCGGATGAACCAGGGCACAATCGCAGTAGTTCTCCTGGTGCTACCTTAGCCGGTAAAGCGGAACGTAAGGCACCAAAACACAGGAGCCGGGCAAACCCAACATTTGACCAAAGACAATGATTCGGAGCTGATGCATATAGGGCCAAACTCGCGACGCCGAACACTCCCTAAGGTATTCGGTCTTTGTGGTATAAACCGGGCCTGAATGATGGCCTTTGTAAGAAGCCCCTTGTGTCCAGGTACGTGCATTGTTGTGGCGTCCACATGCCAAGACGTCAGCATCCTTCTCAATGGTGGATATGTATCAACAAGAGACAGTAAAAAGGTTTATGCAGGGTCTTAATATAAAAAGAATCCTTGGAGCGGGTCCCTGCTGCACGTTTGCGCCTGTGTCTCCGTTGTGCCGTATCCTGGATGAGTGTAGCACGATTATTGTCTGTAAAAGAGAGGAATTTAGGTGAAAAAGTTGTCGTGCAAAAAGATAGTTTTTAAAGAAACCATGTATAATTCAAGATGAGAAAAGATTGCCACTTGTCTGCGCGCGTTGAGCCCCTTGCATTGATGAACAGGGGTGTGACCGTTTATTCGGTATAAATAGCGGCGCCGGACTTGGTTAGTTGTGTCTGAGGTCTTGACGGCCTATTGGATGCTTTCGGTGGTCCGGGCGCCTTTAGTGTGCGGCTGCCAAGGCAGCCGCACTCTCTTCGGTGTGCAGAGATCGCTTGATATTTCCGTTCACTGAAATGATGCCACGCGGACCGGGCATCCTGAGTGTGAGGGAGGCGTAGTGTGGTATTGCATTAAAGCGAGCGAAAGCTTCACATCCGAGCAGTGCTTGATAGCCACTTCGGAATGGAGCGATGTGGAAGGTTAAATGCTCGCGAGGGAAGTTATCGGGGGAGCCGAATATAACTTGTAGTAGTAGGGAGCCCGTACAGCGAGCCCCTGGGCCTGGCGTTACTCCTTTAAAGGTAGTATTGCTATGGCGAATTGTCATTGGGTCTAACCCCATCCCGCGGATTGTATCCTGATATATTAGGTTTAGATTGCTGCCACCGTCCATCAATACTCGTGTGAAGTGATATCCGCCAATTACTGGGTCTAATACTAAGGCAGCCCATCCTGCACGCCGGATACTTGCTGAGTAATCGCAATGGTCGAAACTGATCGATTAAGACGACCAGTGGCAGGACTTTGCGGTGACAGGCACTTGGGTATATTTCTCTGGGAGTGCCGCACTGTTTTCCTTGATCATGTGTAACGCGTTTACTGTTTTGACTTCTGGTGGAAATTTCTTTTGTTCCCTAGTGTCTTGCTTGGGAGGCTCGTCCTCGTCTTCACTTGGTGTATCCTCCCCCTTGTGTACGGCGTTGAGCTTGCCGGACTGCTTGAAGACCCAACAATCTCTGTGGGTATGATTAGCAGGTTTACCAGGGGTACTATGGATCTGACATACTTGGTCCAGAATTTTGTTGAGGCTGGACAGTTCATCCCTGGTGCCTTTAGAGGGTGGCTTTTGCTGACCTGGCCGAGAGACTTTGAATCCGGCGTTTACTGTCGTGCCCTTCATGCTGTCTTCTTTATTCTGGCGTTTGTTATTGCTATTGCACCGTGATTTTCCCATTTCTATCTCTAACTTCAGATGTACTGGGGTTGCTGGTGCCGCATCTGGCTAGCCAGCTGTCCTCACCCGCGCAAAAGCGGGTCATGAGGTTTGTTAATGCGGCCATCGTTCTCGGCTTATTTTGGCCGAGGTGTCTGGCGAGCCATTCGTCACGGACGCTATGCTTAAAAGCTGCCAAGGCTTCGGCGTCCGGATAGTCGACAATCTGGTTCTTTTTAGTAAGAAACCTGTTCCAAAGCTTTCGGGCTGACTCTCCGGGCTGTTGAGTTATATGACTCAAATCGTCCGCATCCGGAGGTCGGACATAAGTCCCTTGAAAATTTGCCCGAAAGGCATCTTCGAGCTCTTCCCAACTTCCAATGGAGCTTTCGGGGAGGCCTTTAAGCCAGTGAAGGGATGGCCCTTTGAGCTTGAGGGGTAAGTACTTGATGGCGTGGAGATCATCTCCTCAAGCCATATGGATATGGAGGATGTAGTCCTCAATCCAGACCCCAGGGTCTGTTGTTCCGTCGTATGCCTCTATGTTTACGGGTTTGAATCCCTCTGGGAATTCATGGTCCAGCACCTCATCGGTGAAACACAGGGGGTGTGCGGCACCCCTGTAGCTGGGTGTGCCGCGTTGTTCGGATGTTTGTTGTATTGCATTGTATGCTGGGGTGCGCTTGCGTGGTCCATAGATGGATCTTGTTGCACCGTCCTTTGGGTGCGAGCCCTCGCCTGGGTCGCGTGTTGTATTGTGAGTGGCATTGTATGCCGCCGTGTGTTGGTAGAGGGGTCGTCTATCTGGCCAAGTGGCTGCTTTGATGTTTGGTTGTGGAGGGTCTGAGGCCTCCTCATCGAATTTGGGTAGCAGCTTCCGCTTTGGGTAGCTCTTGGAGGGGCGATTGTCGCCGTACCTTGCTGCTGTGTTGAGTATTTTACTCCATCATATTTGGAGTGTGTCTTGCATAGCCCTGAGCCTTTGCTTCTATTTTTTGAGACTCCTCGCGGTGGCAACAAGCCTTTTATGGGCATTCTGCTGCTCCGGGTGCCTTTCCGGCGTTATATCGTCCGGACTATTATCCTTGATAGAATTTGTTTGTTCGGTTTGATTATCCGGATTGCCGTTGTCCGGTAGCGGTTCGCCATGCTCCAGCGCTGGGTCTGTGTGATCGTTATTTCTGTCGAGGCAGGATTTGGGGTGGCGCTTACGTCGCCGCTTTGACTGCTTCTCGAGGGAACAAGCCTTCGGTGCGTCCTTCCGCTCCTCGTTGTCATCTTTTGGTGCGTCCACCATGTATACGTCATATGACGAGGTGGCTTTCCAGGGCCTTATAGGCGCTGGTTCTTCATTGTCTCCTTCATCGGCGTCCATACCGTCGATGTCTTCGGAATCGAAGTCGAGCATGTCGGTTAAATCATCGACAGTGGCTACAAAGTGGGTGGTGGGTGGGCTTTGAATTTCTTCATCGTCCGTACCCCAATCTTGCTGACCGTAGTCCGGCCAGGGCTCTCCTGATAAGGAGAGAGACTTCAGTGTCTTCAGAATATCGCCGAAAGGCGAGTGCTGAAAGATGTCTGCGGCAGTAAACTCCATGATCGGCCCCCAATCGGATTCGATCGGCAGGGGCGCGGAGGGTTCGGAGTCCGGAGAGGAGTCTGGCTCCCTGGAGTCATGAGTCTCGCGGAGTGCGGGGCTGGTGTTCGTCTCGATCGCCGTTGGGATCGCAGCCCCCGAGGCGGCGTCCAACCGCCCATCCTCGATCGGTGCAGTTGGCTCCGAGTTAAGGGTCGAAGCTGATGCGTGTGCGGCCTCCAGGGCACTGTTCGGCGGTAGAGCTAGATCATGCTCGTTGGGACAGTGCGGCGCGCTCGGCAGTGGCTCGAATATGTCGAAGATCAAGCCCCCGCGGATGTCACCAGTGTAGTTTAAACTTCCAAATCTGACCTGACGGCCAGGGGCGTAGCTTTTGATCTGCTCCAGATGGCCAAGTGAATTGGCCCGCAGTGCGAAGCCGCCGAAGACGAAGATTTGTCTGGGAAGGAAGGTCTCACCCTGGACTGCATCGCTATTGATGATCGTGGGAGCCATCGAGCCTGACAGCGACGACACAGAGGAACTCTCAATGAAAGCACCAATGTCGGTGTCAAAACCGGCGGATCTCGGGTAGGGGGTCCCGAACTGTGCGTCTAGGCCGGATGGTAACAGGAGGCAAGGGACACGAAGTTTTACCCAGGTTCGGGCCCTCTCGGTGGAGGTAAAACCCTACGTCCTACTTGATTAATATTGATGATATGGGTAGTACAAGAGTAGATCTACCACGAGATCAGAGAGGCTAAACCCTAGAAGCTAGCCTATGGTATGATTGTGTTGTCCTACAGACTAAAACCCTCCAGTTTATATAGACACCGGATAGTGTTAGGGTTACACAGAGTCGGTTACAATGGTAGGAGATCTGCATATCCGTATCGCCAAGCTTGCCTTCCACGCCAAGGAAAGTCCCTTCCGGACACCGGACGAAGTCTTCAATCTTGTATCTTCATAGTCCAGGAGTCCGGCTGAAGGTATAGTCCGGCCATCCGGACACCCCCTAATCCAGGACTCCCTCATGCGTCCTCAATCTTGGTTGCTCTTCTTGAAGCGGTCGATCCATTATGTTGATGTCTTCATTTCTCTGTTTCAGGTCATGATGATGTAGTACGCATCCTTCCTTCGGTATCTTCATCGTACTTACGAAAGAATAAAGGGTGGTTATTCTGGAAGAACGGACCTCTGCAAGGTTGACTATCTGGTCGATAACATCGAGGAAGGTGGCAGAAGTAACTCTCGAATTGAATCTTAAGAAAATATCAAGAGCAGAGTAAGGAGGTACCATGAGAAGTTTCAAACAGATAGTCAAGCGTTCGATGCCTAATCAGAAGGTGAAAGGGGTTCAGAGCAACGAGAATAAGTATTGTGTCTGATACCAGAATAGATCACTAGGCAGGTGGCCCGTGAATTACATATGAAGTCAAGTGTGAGGAATAACTTTGACAACATGGTGTACAGGAGAGTCAGGTTTCGATCCTATGGAACTGTGGGTTATGGGCCCACCATGTGGGTTAAAAGTAGGAATGGGGTGACGTCTTGCATGATCATGTCAGCAAGGCATGTCAGAGGATAGATTATCGATTATGTCGGCAACAACCATTGGTACCAAGGGCGAGGGACGAAGAGAACCATTTTCCTGCTCGTTGAACGAGGCGGACCAATAGGCAAAGTTCTCGTCCATCGATGGTTACCAGAATGCTATCAACAAAAGCAACATGGTCTTACTAACACGGTTGTACACCAAGGTGTTTACATAAGCAGAAGAATATTACTACTTAGATCATATAGATCACCAGAAAGGTTAAACAAAACAATGGAAAGGAAAATGTGATCTTCATATTAAATAGAACAATGGAAAGGAAAATGTGTTTAAACACAAATTTCAGGGGTATATCCTTCCCAAGGACAAGCGGAGCATGATATCCATGACAGGATATAACCTAGAAAACCCTTTTAGGATAGGGAAGAGAAATATCATGACATTACCCATACAACGGTGTTTGGGGTAATTAATAAAGAAATTTTAGCATTGTGCTTCAAATGTTCTTATTGAAAATCGGACTACCACAGACATGCTTCAAGATAGCATGGACATGGTCAACAGGTGAAGATCAGACTTTGGAAACACAAAGGATCCATCAGGAACAACTTATAGAATAAGTCTTACAATTTCCTCATGGAAGAATCGCTAACCTTGCTAAGAAGGGAACTATATCAATAGGTCCTACGGCCAGGTGTGCTAGGCAAGACATCATCTTACCGGGTCATATAAAAGACTAGTGTTATAATTCTTGGGAATATGTTCCAACCATCATATCTGACTGGTGTTGGGATACCTCAGGCTCAGGATGCCTGAGAAGAAAAGGTGCGACACAAATTAACGCGGTGACATCGTAAGACTCTCGGGGAACAAACTATGGAAGAGAGTTCTGAAACAAGAGTTCATCATTAAACCAAGGAGAGAATGAGGGGTGGCTGATGGTCTCAGCGACAATCCTTAAGATTTCCAAAAAGATGGATTTCCACAATTATGTGAACAAGGAGATAACATTTGTCAGATCAAATGATATAATGAGTTATGCTCGAGGAAAACATACACAATTAAGCATTGGTTGAAAAGTGGACCCAAAATATGGTCTTAGGTAGCATGATCAATGTTAGAAAGGTGATTCAACAAGCAATAGTCTAAGAATGAAATATCGACCATTAACTTGAAAGCAATAGGGTTGCTAGAAACACGAACAAGTTTGTGTTGAACGGAAGGCAATAAAGTGGTCGATGATAACACAAATCATCGAGGGCAAGGAGGGTACTTCTCATCATGAATTCAATTGATATCTTGGAAGGGGTCAAATGTTGATGATGATCACGACACATTTGTCGAGAGGTTTCAAGAAGATGTAACCGATCGGCGATGACATCAAGTTAACGGAATGATGAAGCGAGAAGTTATTGAAACCATAGGTACGACACAAACTTGAAATCAAGCTTGTCATTCAAGGACAATTGTTATGACGAGGAAGATCGACGTAAGATTAGCTCACCTCGAAAATTTTGCTCTAGGAAGAAGGACCAAGTAGCACAGTTAAAATCGGCATGACAAGGATATAGCCAAGCATGCTAGGAATGACATGATCGAATTCAAACTCGTAAGTCATGAAGGTTACCACGATTTGTTTAATCGCGGTGCAGACTTCAGTCAGTTATCAGTGTCTTTGAGTGTTTAATAACTCAGAGCCCGTGAAAAATTGGAACCAGTGAGAATGTAGCACTTGATGGAGAACTCATAAGAAGTTATGCAGTTCCATGATAATCTCAAGATACCAGGGGGGTAATACTCGAAGGTAGAACAAAATAGAGGTTGGGAAGGCGTACTGATCTGCAGAAGGCAAGTACTTTAACTTGTCCGAGAAATAGAATCAAAGGGGAACAATTATGGTTGGAACCACGGTTGCAAAGGATCAATTCACAGATACAAGATGATATTTATCAAGGAAATAGTTATTATTACAAGAAGCTTCCATGATAGGATCTACATCGTGCCCATGGGCATGAACACAAAGTTCAAGGTCGACTCCCACTTCTCCAATGCATAACCTTTCATTTACTTCTCGCGTTCGATGAAGTTGTAGTGTTGAAATTTTATCTGGCAAAATACCAGAAGAGTATGACTCGTGAAAACTTTCGAGTTAACACATATTAAGGAAGGCATAGGTTCATCCCGTCAGGGTATCATGGAAACATATACCACAAGCTTCGAGAGTAAGTATTACTAGCTCGAAGGCAAAGCATGGTTGGTCAAATCAAGGAATAGAATTTACCAATGGCATTATGTATCATGGAAAGACTTCCAAAGTGATTGAATATGAAGGACGATGTCGGATAAAATCCAACAAAGGATCTAGTGGTCCACAAGGGACGTGATGTGAGCATCGATACTCAACTAGAGGAAGAAAGAATGCAAGGAGATCAGATTATAAAAACAACTAACTAACTCAAAGCTCAAATGCAACGGAATTATGATTTCCAAATCAAGGGATCAGAAGCAATGCTCTGATTAGGGATGGATAAGTTGAATAGCCTTAGGGGTACAATCAATGGCAATCTGATTGGCTGAGAACCAGCTCATGTTTGAAAGACGTCTGAGACGGAAAGATAATTTATAAGGATCAACTAATGATTGTGTGCATCCGCACACATATAGAATCAACAGACTCAAAATGGTAGTGTCAAAGGATGCCAATAAGATTACTAGACTTATGGGATTAACCACAATGAAAGCAAGCAAGAATTTTAAGAGCCATAGGCTGCTCAGTATTTTTAGAAGACCGAATAGTATTTCGAAGACTTTTGTGAAATACATGAATCAACTGGGAATGAGTGAATCCTTGATAAGTGTGAAAAATTATTCGTAGGGGGTATTCAGGTGGCAAGGAACTGCAAGGCAGTAGGCACAAAGTATTCTCGGGGTATCTTGTAATAACAAGACCAACTGGGAATAAAAGTAAGAACGACAGGTGTAAGTATTTATCCATAGGGATTTTTCGGTGGTAGGGAATTGCAAAAGCAATGGCACAAAGTTTCAGGAGAACATCGGAGAGTATTATCAGAATCTTCTGTTGAAGCAGTCGATCATCTATAATGAAGGGCTCTCCGGGAGAAAGTGATAACGAGATCCTAATGTTAGATTTAGCAATATTCATTTAACCCGAATAGAAGAGAGTTCAGAGTCCCAGAGTAAGGATCGAGGAGTAAAAGATCCTAATACCACCCAGAGGGCGACGTGGGCCCGTAAGCCGCACAACCATGTTAGAAAAAGTTTTTCCATGACTAGACTCGACTTCGGCCAAGGAGTTGGAAAGGGGGATCCCTACAGGCAGTCGGCTCTGATACCAACTTGTGACGCCCCCAATTCAATCGTACACTAATCATACACGCAAACGTGTACGATCAAGATCAGGGACTCACGGGAAGATATCACAACACAACTCTACAAATAAAATAAGTCATACAAGCATCATATTACAAGTCAGGGGCCTCAAGGGCTCGAATACAAGAGCTCGATCATAGACGAGTCAGCGGAAGCAACAATATCTGAGTACAGACATAAGTTAAACAAGTTTTCCTTAAGAAGGCTAGCACAAACTGGGATACAGATCGAAAGAGGCGCAGGCCTCCTGCCTGGGATCCTCCTAAACTACTCCTGGTCGTCGTCGGCGGGCTGCACATAGTAGTAGGCACCTCCCGAGTAGAAGTAGTCGTCGTCGACAATGGCGTCTGGCTCCTGGGCTCCATCGTCTGGTCGCAGCAATCGAGTATAGAAAGGGGGAAAAGGGGGGCAAAGCAACCATGAGTACTCATCCAAAGTACTCACAAGCAAGGAGCTACACTACATATGTATGCATTGGTATCAAATGGAATAAGGGTATCATATGTGGACTGAACTGCAGAATGCCGGAATAAGAGGGGGATAGCTAGTCATGTCGAAGACTACGCTTCTGGCAGCCTCCGTCTTGCAGCATGTAGAAGAGAGTAGACTGAAGTCCTCCAAGTAGCATCGCATAGCATAATCCTAACCGATGATCCTCCCCTTGTCGCCCTGTGAGAGAGCGATCACCGGTTGTATCTGGCACTTGGAAGGGTGTGTTTTATTAAGTATCCAGTTCTAGTTGTCATAAGGTCAAGGTACAACTCCGGGTCATCCTTTTACCGAGGGACGCGGCTATTCGAATAGATCAACTTCCCTGTAGGGGTGCACCACATAATCCAACACGCTCGATCCCATTTGGCCGGACACACTTTTCTGGGTCATGCCCGGCCTCGGAAGATCAACACGTCGCAGCCCTACCTAGGCACAACAGAGAGGTCAGCACGCCGATCTAAATCCTATGGCGCAAGGGTCTGGGCCCATCACCCATTGCACACCTGCACGTTGCGTACGCGGCCGGTGAGTAGACCTAGCAACCTCCATTACAAAGGAAGTTGTGTTACGCGGTCCAACCCGGCGCGCGCCGCTCAGTCGCTGACGTCATGAAGGCTTCGGCTGATACCATGACGTCGAGTGCCCATAATTGTCCCTGCGTAGATGGTTAGTGTGTATAAGCCAGTGGCCAGACTCAAATCAAATACCAAGATCTCATTAAGCGTGTTTAAGTATTCGCGAACGCCGACCAGGGCCAGGCCCACCTCTCTCCTAGGTGGTCTCAACCTGCCCTGTCGCTCCGCCACAAAGTAACAGTCGGGGGCCGTCGGGAACTCAGGCCCACCACTACCTGGATGGAGCCACCTGCCCCTTCAGCCCCCATCTCCGAACAGTGCCACAGGTAATGTAACAGTGTAAAGTATATAGTATATGCCCATGATCACCTCCCGAAGTGATCACGACCCAGTAGTATAGCATGGCAGACGGACAAGAGTGTAGGGCCACTGATGATAAACTAGCATCATATACTAAGCATTAGGATTGCAGGTAAAGGTAACAACAGTAGTAGCAAGGACAAGCTATGCATCAGGATAGGATTAACGAAAAGTAGTAACATGCTACACTACTCTAATGCAAGCAGTATAGAGAAGAGTAGGCGATATCTGGTGATCAAGGGGGGGGGGCTTGCCTGGTTGCTCCGGCAAGAGAGAGGGGTCGTCAACACCGTAGTCATACTGGGTAGCAGCGGCGTTGGTCTCGGTGTCTAGCGAGAGAAGAGGGGGAAGAAACAATAAATATAATGCAAACAAAGCATCACAAAACATAATGAGGCAATATGCGGTGCTAGGTATGCCTAACGCGGTAGGAGGTGACACCGACGAAGGGGGGAAACATCCGGAAAAGTATCCCGATGTTTCACGTTTTCGGGCAGATGAACCGGAGGGGGAAAGTTGCGCGTTCACTATGCTAGGGATGTGTGGCAGACGAACGGGCTGCGTAACCGCATTCGTGTCGTCGTTCTGAGCAACTTTCATGTACAAAGTATTTTCATCTGATATACGGTTTATTTTATATTAATTTTCAAACTTTTAAAGAATTTTATGAATTTATTTTAATTCGAAATTAAATATTAAATTGCTAGGGGTACCAGCATAGTGTACACAGAATGTGCACCAGTTGACATGTGGGTCCAGGGGGTCCCTATTGACCAATCAACTTTGACTAGTCAACAGGGGGTGGGCCCCCTTGTCATTCTCACATTTCTAATGGCAGAAATTAGATTAGTCTAATCATCATCTAATTAATTAATTAACTAAAAAATAATTTTAATTATTATTATTAAAAACCCTTCTTTTATTCCATTTTTTTGTTATAACTATTGAGCCATGGCCCACATGTCGGTGGCCCCAGCCAGCCAGCCACTGGCTGGACGCGCATGCGAGACGGCAGGGCCGTCGCTATAGCGCCGCCGGCCAGCAGAGGTCACGGCGGGGGCGGGCCGGCGGAGGAGGGGGCGCGGGTGAGCGCGTGGCTCGGGTGGCGTGTCAGCCCACCGGCCACGGTGGCCGGGGTGCGGCCGTGGGGGGGAGGGTGGCGCGTGGTGCGTGGCCACACTAAGCGCAACACGCAGCCAGGGCGCAGACACGGCAGCGAGCGCGTGCGAGGAGGAGGGGATGTGCGTGAACGACGGCGGTGGGTGCGGGGTGACCGCGACGGGGGGGAGGCGGAGCGCGGAGTGCGGAGAGAGAGCAAAGGGAGGGTTCGAGCGGCGGCGTGCTCACATTCGAGCAGGGGAACATGGGTCGGCGAGGCTCGAGGGAGTCCGTTGGGGTGGAGGCGAAGAGGAGGCAGTTCGGCAGAGAGGGGCGGCGGTCCGGCGACGGCCTGGTGGCGACGGGCGCGTCGGGTGCCGGAGATCGGGGGCGCCACCGCGGGTGGTGGCTCAGGCCGGGGTGGCCGAGGCCGGCACGAGTGACAGACCGGCGAGGGGAGGCGAGGTGATGGCGACGGTGGCCGGCCATGCTGCGGCGGACCGGCGAGCGGGGTGCCAGCGGATCGGGATCGGGAGATATTTCGGGGAGGGGGTTGTGGTGTCGGTGGGGGTGGAGGTGTTGGTGGGTTCCGGTCGTGGGGGATAATGAGAGGAGAGGTGGGCCGGCCCGGTTGGATGGCCAGCTGGGCTGAGGCCCAGCGTGGAGGGGGGGTCTTTCTTCCTTTTTTTGTTGTTTAGTTTTTGTTTAGATCTTTTCTTTTTATTTATTTTCTTTTCTGTTTTAATTCATCTTTAAAATGTTTAGGCCTTTCTAAATAAGTGCCTCCTGCACTATAATTTCCTAGGTATTAATTTACACATCCCGAACAATTTTTTCTTTATTGTTTGAAAAGTTTTGATGTGTGACAATATTATTTTTTTTGAATCTGAAACATTTCGATCAAAAACGTGATTTGCAACTGTAACAAAGGTGTCATGGCATCATTAGCAGACAGTTACTGTAGCTTAATTATTCGGGCGTCACATAGAGTTAGCTCATTGTGGTCGGAGATGCTCTAAGGCCTCATTCTTGATGGGGTTGCTAGGTAAGGGCATCTCCAACGACAAACCGGAATCCGCATCCGTCCGAAGACAGGGGGACCAGTTCACGGACACGAATACGGGAGCCGCTCATCCAATGCTATTCGCATATATTTCAAATCAGATTTAAATAAATAAATGAATTACATGCAAACTGGATGATTTTCATTCAAAGCAGATGAAAACATTTACATTTCAGGCATATTTTTTAACTAAGCTATACTGGACTGCGGTACTAGTCTAGGGCCTGCCGCGGCAGATTTCCATTCCCACAACATGTCTTCCCCATGTCCGGCAGCCCGCTCATCGTATTGCCATTAGCCCTGGAGGGATATGCTTCGGCAAAAGGGAAGGAATAGCCTCCCTCGGCTTTCGTGAAACACGGATCAGGGTTGATTTTTGGGCAGGGCAAGACGGTTTTCGTGGTCTATGCCCTCACTTACCGGGCAAGACATCGGCTGTGTAAACCAGCGACGCGGTGGCAATGGCCTTTGTGGAACCCAAGCGGCAGCGGCCTCCCATGATATACTTTTCCTCGCTGTCCGCGGTGGTCGCGGACATGCCGGACTCCGCCGCCATGGCTTCTTTCCCCACCTGCTTGACGCGTTGCCACCATTGCTCGCGGAGGATTTGCCGGGAGACGACGTTGTCCAGCCTGGATGGGCAAGGAGCGTGTGGCGATGGTGGTAGCGTTGGATCCAAAGGGTTTGCGGGCAAGCCAACCTGTATCGGCGTGGCTCATCGGGCAACCTAGGCAGCAGCAATGTCGAAGAAATCCTTCTATTTGCCGGAGGCCATGGTGGGTGTTGTGCAAGGAGGAGATGGAGAGAGCAAAGGTGAGGTGTGGTTCTTTCCTGGCGCTTGGACATGTTTATATAGCGGGCGGATGCAAGGAGCCAGCCGAAGAGGTGTTTAATGGTCGTTGGCACAGGAACAGACTTGTGGTGCTCAGGCACCAGAGTAGGTTCCTTGACGCACATGTCGGTTTAACGGAGGTAGGTGGGCAGACGGATGCGTGCATATCGAGCGATCAACGGGCGGCGCTCTCGGCCTGCGAGCCGCTTCAATTCCGGCTCCAGTGAGCAGTCACGTCCGCTCTGGGCCGGCATGAATGCGGCCAGCTGGCTTTGAGCGGGAAAACGCGCGAGCGCGGAAAATGTGTTTTTGGTGGGCCCGGTTAATCAGACGCGGGCATGGCATCAGTCTGGACGCCAGCAACCCTCCCCCTAGTTTGTCTCCGCTTGCGGAAAAAAGTGTGTCCGGACCGCTGAACGGAGCGATGCAGAGTTGGATGACAAAACATGTCGACCACATGGTCCGGTCAGTTGCGGGAGGTTTGAGGGTCCGTGTTGAAGTTTTCCTAAGCCAGGTATCCATTTGGGAAGATCGAGGAGGATGAGAGCATGGCGTTCTAATTTCAAAAGTTCTTCAAAAAATTCTTACCCCTCGGAATGTCTTGATTCGTGAATGTCTCATTGCAGTAATCGTCGTGATGACACGGATGAGGCTTATTTGCTGTTTCATGCCGTCTTTCTTTGGGAGAAGAATGACGTTGTTGAATTAAGCTGCTGAAAGTTGCCTTTTTCAGGTCTGACACAAAATGGACTACATTCGTGATCTCTAGCCTACAAATTGGCTCGTCGATCTTGATGCATGTACACTGCTATACGTGATACTAGCTACTGCGTACACTGTTTTCAGCTAGAGAAAATAAAGATCTGTGGAGAAGCAATGAAATCTGCATTGGATTCGAGTCCCAACGAAATCTACCATGGTGAAGGGCCGGTGGATGCGCAATCAGGAAGCAATGTGAGCACTGCTAATGGTGAAGGGAGCAGAACTGAATAAAGAAGGTAAGAAAATCTAATCATCTATCATGGTCAGCACTGATTAGGATTTAGGAGAATACGTCGAGATTCGGAGAAACATTCAACTGTAGAGCCACATCTGTCGGTCAGTAATGCTAGCTTGCTACGCGGATCGCTGGACAGGAAGCCCCGAAACGCGGAGATGGACCGAGTGTGCGCCTGCGCGTGCAGAACGAAGCAACATCCACTGAAATTCCCTGCGTGCTGCTCCTATTCAAGACAACCCAGCACTCGATGGCACTACAAAACTCGTCCTGTAACCGTGAATTCACACAATAAGAGCAACTCAGCATATACCGCAAAATCTCGTTCTGCAAAATCGGTACTCCCTATATATATAGGGCCTAATATGTTTTTTCGAGACTGCCTTTGACTTTTGATACGATTAAATAGTATATATGATGTATGATGTAAAAATTATATTATTGAAAGCTCATTTCACGTATTAATTTGACTGTATAGTTTATGTAACTTGCATGTCATATATTATTGCTCTAATATGTGGTCGAAGTGAGCCTTGAAAAATGCATTAGACACTGATAGAGGGAGTATATAACATACTGCAAAACGTCTTTAGGGATGGCACATGTTCCGCAAAACAAATCATGTAAAAATGAGCCCACTAGTTAGCGATTGAATATACAATAGGGTTCCTGAAAAATAGCACAAAGCCTCCTAAAAGAAAAAGGTAGATTATAATTGGGTCTTGGCCGGTGCCAAGGCATTGGCCAAGAGCGGCTCCTGATCAGCCGGCGGCCGCAGTCGTCTAGCAACGGCCGCGAGGAGGCGGCGCCGAGCGCAAGGGGTGCAAGGGGTGCAAGGGGTGCCTTTGACATCTTGTCTAGTCCCCTGCCCATGAGCAAGAGCAACGCGAGCTACACCGTAGGTTATGGCGTTATGCGGCTGATCCGCTGTGTTGGTGTATTTCTATTATTATTTCTAAAACCGAGACAAAAAACCTGCCTCATCAATTAAGGAATGAGAGTTTTATAAATGACACTGTTACAACTAATCGCTCACTCTTCCAACATGATTTCCCCAAGTGTTTGGCTCCTGCAATGGACCAAATGGTGTCTTCTTCCTTGATTCTAGCAAGGAGTATAGGTGGACGCGCGGACTTGTGGCAGAAAACTCGCATGATGTGCTCGTTCCAGATAGTCTAAAATGAGAGCATGCTGAGAGAATCCATGGCCTTCTGATTTGGTATATGCGCTTCTGACATGCTGCTCCACACTCCTTGATGGAATGCATCACGCCCCACGAGGAGATGCCGACGGCGTGAAGGTTGAACCATGCTTTAATCATGCCCCAATGCCTGACAGAGAACCGGCACTTGAAGAAGAGATGCTTACCGATTTCATCAACTGGGCCCTAAAACACAATTTCATACCCACACTTTTCCATCGATGGTTCAAACTCGATTTTGGATGGCCAACCATGCACAAAACAGACCATCAAAGGTTCCCAACCTTCCAAACCATGTGCTCGAGGATGGGGCGTGTCCACTAGGAGTTTGCTTCCAAATTATGTCATCCTCAGTGCCCTCATGGGTCGCAGAAAATCCCACAACTTGACACAAAGATAGACAACTAGGCAAATATGGTCCATCTTCCAAAGGGTGGGAAGCTTTATTCTAGAGGGCCAAGCACCATCTTTCGAAGCCTCGGCTACCTTGCAATGCTTGCAACAGGACTCAAAGATCAAGGGTGCAATCTCGTTAGGGCATATGCCATTAACCCATGGAGAATCCCAAAAGGAGGCATGCTCCGCATTACTGATGCTAATGATAGTGGATGCGTACAACAAGTCATGTTTCAAGTCATCACAAGGGCTTCCATACCAACCTATATCTTGGTCAGCTGCTTCCATTTGAACCAAAGCCATTGTAAACAAAGAACAGAGACTGACTTGAATAGGTTTTGCACACCTAGCCGCCCAAAGCCACACGGGAGGCAAATGGTGTCCCAATTGACCTTGCATTGAGCACCTATAGTCTTGTTCTTTTCATACCAAAGAAATGCCCGCTCAGCTTTGTTAATTCTATGAAGCCTAAGGTGGAATGAGTGGAGTGATACGGTAGATATCTTGGGAGGTAAGCACGGACTTGACAGGCGCACCAAGGGGCCATGGTGGTGATGTTCCTTCTGTCCCAAGGAGTGAACCTCTTAGAAATCTTGTCATCAATGAACTGAAAATCGGTTCTCTTAAGTTCCCAAACTGAGAGAGGAAGGACCAAGTACTTGATAGGGAAGGAGGCACAGGTGGTCGAAAGACTAGTGAGGATGCCATAAAATTTTCAATTAGAGCAACG
Organism: Triticum aestivum; assembly: GCF_018294505.1. Taxonomy (NCBI): domain Eukaryota; kingdom Viridiplantae; phylum Streptophyta; class Magnoliopsida; order Poales; family Poaceae; genus Triticum; species Triticum aestivum. The sequence goes on along the minus strand of NC_057800.1, from coordinate 498,394,141 downwards.
AATGGGGGCGACGACACTATTGGAAGTTGATGGATAGACTGGTGACCTCCCCGAAGCAACAGAGTATGCAAGCAAAGTTATCAATGTTGTTCTTCATTTGTTCCATAAATATGGTGTGCCGTCTGCATATAATCAAGATCTCATGATGGCTCCCTGACCCCTAACCTTGTGAAGGAGGCCATGCGATGTTACCAAGTCAAGGATGTGTTTAAGGTGGTCGATAGCAATGACGAAATGGGGATAGTGGATCCACGATGTAAGCCTCGGCCATGCTTGATGGGGGTTGGCCACAACATTGAGAAACACTCAGGATGACGAGGAGCACAACAAAGCAGCAATCCAGTCTCTGAACTTTCTAGTAAAGCCCCTACATTGGAGTACATCAAGAAGGTGCTCCCAACGAACCGAGTCAAATGCCTTTCAGATGTCAATCTTGAACAATAGGAAGGTTTTTTCTCTTGTGAAGCCTATGCTCGAGATTGCGCACATACATGAATTTATCATAGATCCTCCTCCTCTTGATGAAATCACTTTGGGCTTTGAAAATGAGGGTGCTCATGTGAGGACCTAGCCGCATGGCTAGAATTTTGGCTATAATCTTTGCAAATGCATGAATGAGGCTAATAGGTCTATAATCGTCCACGCCCTCTGCGCCCTCGTTTTTAGGCAACATCATGATGTTGGCGGAGTTGAGCCAAGAAAGGTTAGCATCATGCAGGTTGTCAAAGTGGTTGATAGCCCTCGGGAAATCATTTTTAATGATCACCAAACATTGCTTTAAGAAATCACCGGTGAAACCGTCTGGTCAGGAGCCTTGTCACTAGGCATATGGTGAATAGCATCACACACCTACTTCTCGGTGAATGGTGCAACAAGGTCATGCAAGTTGCAAGTATCGAGATTGAGATCCTGCCAGTTGAAATCCGTTTGGCTCATCGGAGCCTTACCAATGATATCAGAGAAGTGCCCGTGAATGTTCTCAGTGCATATCTTCTACGTCCAAATGGTTAGCCCCCATTAAACTATTTCCCTTAACATGCAAGCATGGCACCTCATCATGAATATGCATGGAAAAGGGTTCAACATAACACGGAACCAATCATAGAAAAGTCACTTCAACATGCAAACATGAATGAAAATCCACATTTGATTATGATATTTATATTTAATATAAGTATTTTACAACTATACAATAATCAAACACAATAAATCATATGTATTTTACGTTTTAGTTCTCATATTATTACTCTGAATATCTTCCAATTTCATTGAAGTATATTACAAAACATCCCCGCAACAACGTGCGGGGTGTCATATACTCCCTCCGTTTCATAATGTAGTATTTATAGATTATTATTTTAAAGTCAAACTTGACAATCTTTGACCAGGTTTATAGAGAAAACTATTTATATCTACAACATCAAATATATACAGTATGAAAGTATGTCTTGTGATGCATCTAATGAAATGTATTTGGTATTCTAGATGTATATGTTTTTATCTACAAATTTGGTCAAAGTTATTAAAGTTTGACTTCTCAAAATATCTATACTTACTACATTGTGGAACAAGGGAATAGTAAAGAATTAAATATTAGATCCCGAGTCATGGTGACCACACGACAGGTGTGGCCAGCTATCTGAAGTTAATGAGTATTTGGATCGTGTAAAATGAGAAGAGCGAGAAGAGAAGAATGAATCATTGTGGGTTGTTCGCTCTTGATATTACATCACTCTTTAGAAAGGATAAAAAATGTTGATTAGAGTGGAGGTAAATAGGCAACTAGCAAGTTTTAAACTAGAGTGGAGCTAAATAGGCAACTAACGAGTTTTTTTAATTCTTTAAGCATAATTATAAGTTCTCTAAATATGTAACTAAATGAATTGTCCTATATGACTAGATACAACTGGTACAAACAATTCCACGAATAAGCAATTGCGTGTCATTTAATTGATGCAAGTAAACTTCCTAGGAGGTTGTTTTAAGTTAGCTGATGGGAGGACTATGAGTTTCTATGTGAGTATTCAACGCTGTGGATACATCTTTAGCTTTATAATACTCAACCTTGATAATATTGTGCAACAAAAAAGGGAATTATGTTCATATAGTATTAGAGACAAGTTCGTTCAATATATAGTTTTGACGTGCCTTAGTCGGGGATAAGTGGGTGACATGGCTAGATTTAGTTCAACTATTGATGTCAACCAACTTAACTAATGAGCCGAATTCCTTCCACTCGTGTATACATTCTTCTAGTGTATTCTTGTTTATATCCATGTATATTAATCTTATTGAATATCTGAATTGTCTTCCGTAGACACCATATTTGGAAAACTAAGGTTCTGGTAAAGATTAAAAAAACGGTTTTGACACGGACGTGTTTTCTTAACAAGGATAATGTGGCAAACCAAAATTAACAAGGTAGTAGAAAATGTTGATTTTGTGATGAAGAGGAAAAAATCATCATATTTTTATTACTTGTTCCTTTACCGCTCTTATTTCATGTATACTCCTTGTTGCCTTTAACTTGTCGCCATTAACTAGTGTAGCAAATTTGTTCCATAACTTGTTGTGTGGGACTAGATCTAAATTTAAGGCACATCCAGGTCAAAAAAATTTAAGGCACACATCCATGAGGAAGTGTGTGTTTTTCTTTGGGCATTATGGAACTTGCATAAATGGTTGTGTTTTCAATAGAGTGACGATCCACACTTTTTTGCAGGTCATTTACATGGCTACGTACCAAATGGATCCATACATGATCCTTACTTCAGAGTGCTGAAGGGCAGGCACATATGATGTTTGAGTGCAACTGATAGGAGACAATAGCACATGATAATTCAACTGGTTTAGATTGTTGTCCAATCATAGGCTATGTTTGTAGGCATATTTTCCTATTATGCGTCAATCATGGCCTTTTATCTTCCCGGTGTGTTTGTGTTGTGCTGAATGTTGATACACATACTCTTTAATAATCAATAAATATGGTTGTGTGCATTACTATGACGCAGAAGCCGGGGGTTGTGTCCTCCTTTTCTTAAAAAAAGATACATGAGCTGGCTAGCAACATAAGCTGAAAGTAAAGGTTAGGGAATTAAGTGACCACAGTTTCACATCCTTTGGTGGATGCTAATCTCCACTGGAGAGTCTGATCTTCGCGACATACAATATCGTCGCCTTCTTCTTGAACCTTGGCAAAATAAGCCCAAACACAAATCACTAGTGGTTGACCATGAGGTTGGCACTAAACCATTATAGAACTTTCCGGGAGAACAAAAGAACACTTTGAAAGCTTATAGGCGACACAAAACCAACTAGGGTTATCTTGCATGTGATCTTTGCATCGCCCTTGTTTAACTTGTTGATACATGTCAAGCACTTGTGCAATGTATCCTTGCATTATGTGCTTTCACTCATAATTATTGCACTTATCTATTGATGTAGGGGGGCTCCTTGTATGTTTGTATTTTGCATTTCAAGCTTATTTGAATAAATGCACATACCAAGGGGGAGCTTCTTCTATGGTCATAGTGTTGCATGTATTCATTCATTGTGCCATGCACCAACCTTATTGTCATCAATTGACCAAAAAGGGAGAGATTATAAGTGCACTTTAACCCCTAATGGTATTTTGGTGTGATGTAATGTGGTTAGTGAGACCAACGACGATTACTAAGCATATCTCAAGTCATTGGTTTCTCAAGGGGTTTTATATGGAGATGATTGAACCCCACTTCAAAAATAAAAAATAAATGTGGTTATCCGACGACTCGAGATTTTTGTTTTGGTTCCTATTAAGTCATAGAACAATCCCACTATTAAGAGGCGTTGAGTTTCTTGGATTAAAGTGTGGGATCGTGCAAAATATATAGACTAGCCATCCTACACCCATCACAAAGAGAATAGCCTTAAACCCTCCCTCCTTTGTGTTTCGGCTTGCCCGCCTTGTGCCCACTAGGTATAGGGGGCGTGCCCACGGAGACCATGGAAATATCTCTAGACACACCCCATGTGCACGGTGCTCGTAACCCCAGTGCCCATGGGGTTTGATGGAAAACCTTCTAGACACTACATGCGCACGACATCTCTGACCCCCGTGCCCACGAGGTCTATGGTTTTCTTCTTTGATGGCCCCAGCCTCATGAGTCCTCATAAATTTAGTGCTAAGTAATATAGTACTGTATATGATTTCCTTCTTCCAATTGCCTAAAGGAGTTTTACATAGATTGGATTATTTTCGATCAATATTCTTTTGGCAAGGAGATGGCGAAAAGAAGAAATATCGACTGGCTAAATGGAGTGTGGTTCGCCGTCCCAAAGACCAAGGAGGGTTGGGTATTCATGACCTTGAGGTTAAAAACATGTCCCTACTTGGCAAATGGTTGTTTAAGTTACTTACGAAAGATGGTGTGTGGCAAACCCTCCTAAGAAGAAAATATGTTGGCTCAAAGGTGGTGTCTCACGTATATTGGGAGCCTGGGGACTCACACTTTTGAGCTGGTCTAATGGCTATGAAGAAACATTTCTTCCGCCATGGATCCTTCACCATTAAAGACGGACAGAAGATTGGGTTCTAGGAGGATAAGTGGCTATGCAATACCACTCTCCGGGAACAATTTCCTGCCATATACAATATTGTGCGTCATAAGGGTGGTACTATCGCCACGCTTATGGAACCCTTTTCACCGAATGTGACGTTCAGGACAGATTTAATTGGTCCTAGACTTGAATCATTGAACAGATACAACGCCTGTCCATGATGCAATTGTTGCAAGAGACCGATGTATTTCGTTGGAACCTACACGTGATTGGTAATTTCTCGGAGGAGTCCATGTATAGAGCGCTGATCCAGTCATATATACCAGTTGATAATAATAAAATGATTTGGAAGATGAAGATACCACTGAAGAATAAAGTCTTTGCGTGGTACCTTCGACTCGACGTGTCATTCTTACCAGAGATAACCTTATTAAGAGGAACTAGCATGGAAGTGTGCATTGTGTTTTTTGTCACCATGATGAGACCATAAAAGACTTGTCTTCCTATGCAAAATGGTCATTCTAAAGTCATCCAAGTAACTTCCAGCTTGTATCCTTCATGTAGTGTTGCTAATATTTTTGGCAACTGGTTACATGGGATCAATAACAATTTTAGAATTCTTCTCAAGGTGGGAGCACTTACTGTGATACGGTGGTTTTAGCTATGTAGAAATGATAAGATTTTTAACGATAAAAGTTCTTCTCTACTACAGGTTATCTACATATGTACGGGTACGCTCCGTTTAGGGTTGTCTCTACAGCGTGTGGAGAATCGAGACATTTTTACGATGGTGTGCACACGCTTGGAGGCTGTCGTGGATTTGTCACGGTAGATGTCCTTAGTGTGAAGACTTAGTCGTGAGGCCAGCGCATCTATGTGGTAGCTTGAGAGGGGTTGAGCGGAACGAGAGACGCGAGGTTTTTACCCAGGTTCGGCCCCTCATGATGGAGGTAAAAGGCTACATCCTGTTTCATTGATATTGATGATGATGCTCACGATTACAAGGGTGCTCGTTGGCTACCCCTCTCTCGAGAGCTATTGACTTGTATGTCTTAACTTGTAAAACTTGTCCCTCTTGGGGTGCCCTGCCCCTCCTTATATAAGTTGAAGGGGTGGGTTACATGACTAGTCCTAGTTGGATTAGGATTACTCTATTACAAGTGGAGTCCTAGTCTTGCTTCCTTCATAAGAAAATATTCCTTATGCTTTCCTCTTAAGCCGGCCCACCATAACATAAGCCGACCTTACCACGAGCCGGCTTCAGGGCCGTTGGGTCTTGTCGATCGTCTGACCCTCCCACCGGGTTACTAATGAATCGCCGAGGTTCGGGCGGGTCTCCAGTGAGTCGCCAAGTATCAGCCAGGTCTCTGGTGAGTCGCCAAATCCGACCTGGTCATATTTCTGGCCGAGTCATACCGCGGGGTATATCTCCGACAGAGGCCATGGGGAGGGATATTTTTACCCGACATGGATGGCAACATGATCTTCGGATTGGCCCTCCTACGTCTTGGGCATTATACAGTCTCTGCATCATTACTTGTATTCCGCCTTTTTCTATTTTTTTTTGGAACTTGGACTTGGTTATGGATGCATGCATCTCAGTTATGCAGATGCTAGGTGTAATGCTTAAACCTTTTAAGTAATAATGCACCCTATATCGAAAGAGGCATGTAACAATCACATTTGGATAGTTGGGGTTAATAATATGCCTTCTTTACCCCTCCCTCTAGTCAGCATCGTGAACCGCGACCCATCGGCTGAGCAAGCTCCCGACAAAAGGTTTCACCCCGACTAAGAGAGAGGCTCTGCAGCTCCCCGAAGCTAGGTCCTTGTCCCGTCCTTGTCCCGGCGACGTCAAGCTCGGAGTATGAGGTCAATGACGCCAATGTGCAAGGCCTCGTATGCCCCAGATGCGGCCACTATGGCGGACCGTCAGAGGTCGAGGCACGGCGTGCTCATTGTGAGAGTGCTTGTACACGCGGTGCCACGGAGAAAGAAGTTGTAGCCGGATCTGGGACAAGCGCCACGCCCGGGCGGTCCATTCCCTCAAGGCGGACCATGGTTGGGCCGTCAGTGCCCCGCCAAGCCTTCCACAAAGGAGGACATCTACGGTGAGGCTCCGATCCATCAAGCTCTAGCGCTGAGCAGATTAGCATTGATCTGTATTGCATCTCTCAGGGCTACTTCCGCGACAACGACGATAAAGGAGGGAAGGACAAGGGCGGCGGTGGATGAATTTCCTCTATAATCCTATGAATTAGTAGAACACATACCGAATTTTGGTAGTCCGATGATATTATATGAACTATATCCTACGTCATGTATGAACTATATCCTTGCTCACAACTCCCCTATGCTATGCTCCTAGTTTTTTTTTACGGGAATAACTTCCGATCTATTTATCAACTGTCAAGGTAGTACAAAGAACACCAGAAGTAAAAAACACATCTATGTCCGTAGACCACCTAACGACGACTACTTGCACTGGAGCGAGCCGAAGGCGCGCCGCCGTCTTTGCCCCTTCCTCATCGAAGCCGGGCAAACCTTGTTGCAGTAGACAGTCGGGAAGTCGTCGTGCTAAGACCCCATAGGACCAGCGCACCAGAACAGCATCCGCCGCCGATGAAGAGAAGCGTAGATCAGAAGGATCCAATTTGTAGACACATGAACACGGACGAACGAAGACAAGATCCACATGGATCCACCGAAGACAAACGCCGACCGAATCCTGTGAGATCCGTCGGAGACAAACCTCCACACGCCCTCCAACAATGCTAGAAACACCATCGAAACGGGGACAAGGCGGGAAGAACCTTATTCATCAGCAAAGAGCCGCTGCCTCGCCTCGCCTCTCTGAGGAGGACACAAACCCTCAATGAACAAACGACCCTTTGGGAACTGGTGCGGGTTTTCCTGCTTGCGTTGCAGGCAGCTCACATGTTCCCGTCCCAAAATAGGTGTTGCAATTTTAGTACAACTTTGGACTAACATTAGTATTAAATTTGATACACTATATATATGTTATCCCCATGAACTGGCAATGACACTGTAAGTGGCACAAATACAGATACCAGCCGTGCAAGACTGCAAGCAACAAGCCGCGCATGAGTGTTCCCTCCGGCAGAATGCCGTGGCACTCTCAGCTGATATTTCCCAACCCGTGGCAATAAGCGAGTCCCCGCTGCTACTGCGACGAGGTGACTGGTGGGGTGCGCGGGATTGAGTCGCCTATATGAGCCGCCTCATCAGCACGATCGGCAGCGGCGTCCGCTCACCGATGGCGTCCGCGGCCATCGCCGCCGGCGGCGGCACACATAAGCGCCCGCGATGGCCCAGTGTGCGCATGGAAAGGACAAGAGTCAGGGGTTGTTGCAGCTGCAGCTGTAGCGGCACCAAGACGGAGGCAGAACGTGGGGACACGAGGCTCGTGGTGATCGTGGGGGCAACGGGCACCGGCAAGACCAAGCTGTCCATCGACGCGGCCCTAGAGCTCGATGGCGAGGTGGTGAACGCCGACAAGATCCAGCTTTACCGCGGCCTCGACGTCACCACCAACAAGGTGATGCCCGCCGACCGCCGCGGCGTCGTCCACCACCTCCTCGGCGCCATCCGCGCCAACACCGGCGAGCTGCCCGCCTCCTCGTTCCGCTCGCTCGCCGCCGCCACGGCGGCCGACATCGCGGCCCGCGGGCGCGTGCCAGTGGTGGCCGGCGGGTCCAACTCCCTCATCCACGCCTTCCTCGCCGAGCGATTTGACGACCACGCCCCTCGGGACCCATTCGCCGCTGCGGCGACCGGATACCGGCCGGCGCTCAGGTTCCCCTGCTGTCTCCTCTGGGTCGATGTCGACGAGGCAGTTCTGGACGAATACCTCGATCGGCGCGTCGACGATATGCTGGGTGAGGGCATGGTCGAGGAGCTCCGCGAATACTTCGCGACAACGTCGGCCTCCGAGCGGGCCTCGCACGCCGGGCTGCGCAAGGCCATCGGAGTACCGGAGATCGGAGACTACTTCGCCGGGCGCAAGAGCCTCGCCGCCGCAGTAGACGAGATCAAGGCGAACACGCGGGTGCTCGCGGCGGCGCAGGTCGGCAAGATCCGGCGCATGGCAGACGGCTGGGGCTGGCCCGTTCGGCGCCTCGACGCCACCGGCACCGTCCTTGCGCGGCTCGCGGGCGCCGGGCGCGACGCCGAGGCCGCGGCGTGGCATCGCGACGTGCGCCGGCCGGGCCTCGCCGCCATGCGGCAGTTCCTACGCAGCCAAGGACTGTCCAGAGACGACGACGCCGACGAAGAGGACGGAGTAGTGACACGGAGACAATGCCATGGCATGGTGGGGTAAGAAGAACAGGAAAAGGCTTCGGGTTCGGGCGCGATGCCGAGGCCGCGGCATGGGATCGCGACGGGCCTCGCCTCCATGCGGCCGTTCATGGCAGGCAAGGACTGTCCGGACACAAGGACGACGCCGATGACGAGGACGGGTCAGTCGCCCGGAGACAATGCCGTGGCATGGTGGGGTGAGAAGAACAGGGAAAAGCTCGAGAGCTTTTTCGGGTTCAAAATTTTCTGATCCGCCGCCGATTTTGGAGGGCCCGGCGGCTGACCGGACAGGGCCGGTGGGGGCCATAGCGGTGCCACGGCGAACGGCGCGACGACAGAACACGGAGACAAGACAAGAGAAGTGTCAAGTTTTGCAGGGGGGCTGTGAATTCTCTCTCCCCCCCTCCCTCCCTCCCTGGATCGAGAGGCTCTTCTCCTTCCTCTTCTTCGTTCTTCAGAATCTGCTCTGCTTAGCTAGCGACACCACACCACACCACTGTACAATACTACAGTGCAATCTAGTCCGCTATGTTCAAAATTTGAACTAGTTTTGCTTTTTGGCAGCTGCCTATCTTGAACAGTGTTGTTGAGGAGCGTGTGGTTTTTGTTGGGGCTGGCTTTTCCTTTGCTGGCCCTCCTTTTCCTCTGCATCACAGATTGGCGTCTCTAGAGTCTGGACAAGTGCCTTTTTTGACCTGGCTTTGCATCTTGCATGTTATGTGCCGATTGATCATTTGGAGCCAGATTTTACTTCACCCTACCATGTTATGTTGGTCGTTTCTGGTTGATTCATTCCTCTTCTTTTTTCTATGTAATAAACAATAAATAAGCGTGGATCGCTTGTTCTGGTTTGAAAATATTCCTGAGGGTGCGTGCGAGGGCTGATTAGATTGTAATCTCATGCTTAGTGTGTGATTATGGGGGAGGGGATTGTGCTGGACGCGTGAGTTGGTGTTCTTGTTGTGCCAGCTAGGAAGACAGTTGGAGTCCAGACGTGTGCTCTTCTCCATTCATTTCTTTTTCATTTTACTATTTTCTGTCTACATACTGCGTGTCAGGGTATGTGCGATCCACTATACCGGCATCCCCGGTTTCTGGCTGCGGGCCTTTGCGTTGCTACGGTCCACCGGTCTCGCCGCTTTTAATCTTCCCGTTTATGCTAAATAATTATGGACTCCACTACAAATCTGACGACAGATTTTAACCATGCAAATTCGAATGTTTCTTAGGCAAATTATGTTGTTTGAAGATGGCAGGTTTAGTTGGCGAGAATGACAAATCTGTCTCAGCTCATTTTTTTGTTAGAAATTTGCCGTGCTTGCAAACTAAATTTGTGACCATCACGTCAATATAAATCGTCATGAGAAACGTTAGATTTGTCATGATACGTCAGATTTTTAGTGTTTCCGTTAATAAAAATGAACTTACGTTGCTTCTAATAGGATTTATTATTTATATATATAGGCACAGTACTACCAGTTCAACGTCGATCCACATTTAGCTCTTGTATACAACCATTACATGTCGCTGAGTGAGAGCTTACACTGATGTAACGACGTGCTTGCGTTTGGTCTCGTCTTTTCTTTTTCAAGGATTGATATCTTGACTGAGTTCTCCCTGATTGGGTGTCTTAAGCTTGCTCACAGCTCATTATCCTGTCAAGTGGTGTTCCCCTGCGAAAATATCATTACCTCGGCAGTAGTCCGCCAATGCCAATTCATTATCAAGATGATTAAAAAACCCACAGGAAAACAAGTACACCATGAAATCCATGATCGTACTATCTTAGGGAAGCTATATCTTAAGTTCTTAGATATCGAATCACGATAAATAAAAGAACATGGATATACAACTGTATAGGCGAGTCTTACAATCTATACTATTAGAATATAGCCACATGGTTAACATCAACTACTCAACAATCAACATAGGGGTGTAGAGGAGTCCAATCTTTAGGCGGCGACACCACTAAGGAGGAACACAACTCGCATAGTCGGCAACTACTAAAGGTCGAGGAGAGCGCTGGTGGGGGTGGGGGGGGGGGGGGGGGGGGGGGGGGGGGGTACTGCTTTATGATCCTTACTTTGAAAATTACAAAACATAAAGGTACATATAAACTGTTGTGCATTTGTAGTTTTGATGATTCCCACATCGGTGAACTTAAAAATAAAAGAGCAAACTACTAAGGCCTCTTTGGTTCACACAATTTCGAAAACGTAAAAATACAAAAAACATAGGATTATATAATATTCTGGATATATGAATCCATGTATTTTGCTTTGTTCGATTGCTTCACGAAAGAGAAAAAATGATTACTTGCAATAAGTTTGAGTGGATGTTAAAATTCGTATGAAATGTATAAAAAGGGAATCCTTGGAGAAAATATCTCGTAGAATTCGATCCTACAAATAAGAGGACCAACATAGTAAATAGGACCACAATATCTGCTGGATGCTCTTCAGGAAAAGATGTCATTGAACGTTTTCTCTATCAATTTTAGTTATACAGGGATGGCATTTTCTTCATAAGAGGATGTCCGTTTTTTGTATATAAGGCAACTGCCACTGTGTGATTTTGGTCAGACGACTATGGAGGCGTTCTGTGGGACCTCCTCCCTAGGGAACGTAACAATACCGTAGAAAATATTCAAAAGGACTCCAATCATTTAAAGGGTAAAATTCCATGATTTAAAAATGGGGTAAAACTTAATTGAAAATCCAATCAAAGAGGCAATACAACGATAGAAAATCCATAATGATAATATCTCTCTTACGACACGAGTTGACACAGAGACGAAGGCGAACCAACAAGTGATTGGAGCTCACCGGGTTTCAATTCCTAGACTCGACACTGGTGCTCATATTTTTCTAGATTTATTCCAGGCTTTTCAATGATGTGCGTTCAGTGGGAGGAAATTTCTTCATCGATTACGAAGGCGTCTGTGGCAACTTTGTCTATATCAAAATGATGTGCCAGTTCAGTCTCTCGAATGTGGTCATAGGGATATGATGTGTGTGTGCGCTTGCGTTTATAGAGATGAGTGTATATGCGTATGTACGATAGAGAAAAATCAAAATTTTAAAACTGATAGAGAGTTTCGTATGGGAGTTCAATGTCATCTTTTCCTGGAGACGGAGAGTATGGGAGTTCCTGTTCCGTCGCTTCTTAGGGCGGTATGCACTAACTGCAGGCGTGCTTCTCTCATGTCATGTGGGGAAGTATCAGGTGATACCGGCCCTCAAATGCTCCCATGCTACTAGTTCAATTGTAATTTTTTTAAAATATTCTAAAAAATCATGGATGTTCACAAACACATGTTCAAATAAGCCCTATTCAGACCAAAATTCAAAATATACCTCGAGATACAAAAGAAAGAGAAATCCGTCATGAATAGTGCCAAAAGAAGATAAAAGCAGAAATGACACTATTCACATCTGAATTTGTCTTTTTTGTTTCTCTATGTGTATTTCAAATTTTGATCTGAAATTTTTAGGGGTTGTCGACATGTGTTCTGTGAACATTCATATTGTTTTCAGATTTTTTTTTGAAATGTTTAAATTTGAATTTTTCAAGTTGGTAGGATGGGAGCATGTGAGTGTTGGTAACTTGGTATCACTGGTTTTTTTTTTCCATGTCATGTGCACCTTGCTTGATGATGTGGCTCGCCTGCGCTTGATTGGACGCGGCACCATATATTCGTGCCAGTATTATCCTCTGCAACAGCCAAGCTGTTTCTCTCATGTTTACTTAATCCAATCCCACGACTAATAACACCTGCGTGTATATTCTAATATTGCCCCCTGTCCGGATGCCATTTACTTAGTATAGATGTCTAGCTCGCTACTCCTTCCTTTCCGGTTTATAAGGCTTAATTTAAAAATCTCACCGACCAAGATAGATGATGAGTGGTGGAATATTTTTTATAGTTTGCAAAAGCACCCAATTAATGCTCTTATTTTTCTCAAAAAAAATATGTTTACGAATGCATTAATTGCAATGCATGCATGCATAAAGTGCATGCATGGGTCATTTTTCTCTTACGTGCAATGATTTAATGCACCTTAAAGTCTGAACATGTGATGGGAAACAATCAAATTGAGCCTTATAAAATGAAAAAACTAAAATTTTAAGATAAGCCCTATAAACCGGAAAGGAGGGAGTAGTAGCTACTACTACTAGTAGTACCTTGAGCAGAGGCTAGTCTTCTGTAACAAAAGCATCTGAAACAATCTTCTCGAAACAGAAGCCTCCTTTGTTTGGAGGCTTTTTGTGTGGAGAAAACAAGGCCTGTGCATGTAGTGTAGGTGAACCTACGAACAGCAACACAAGCAACGGAGCCGTAGAGAGACCCTATCCCTTCAACCTACACAGACCCGTACCGCGCGTGCACGCACGTTTGACCAAAATAGAACAGCTGAACAGCAGGGTGGCACGCAAAAGAATGCAGGCCGTGTACAGGGGGCAGAGACATCGAGACCCGAAAGCGCCCACAACAACAATCATGGCCAACTGCTGCCGCATTACTGTATGTTAATCAGTTCATTCATTCAATCGCGGCCGGTTTGGCGTTGGACGGGTCGCGGCTCCAGCTCCGATGGATGGCGAGAGCACCTGCATGCACCTGCTCGCGTTGGTAGCTGTTGCGGCTGCAGGTCTCTAGGGATGGGAGGGAGGGGAGGCCCCTTGAGACGGCAAAGGGCATCGCTGAAAAGGGTCCCTTGGTTTTGGGCGCTCGAGGTCGAGGGGACGAGGCTTCTCCCGCTGCGCGTGCGTGCATGTACTTGCCCACAGACCCATCCAGCATCGTAACCATATACAAAGCGGTCGAGTACTAGCCCTGCGTTTAGCTGTTCTCCCCGGGCTCAACCATGGCCCCCAGGCCCTGTCTGCCTGTCCCTCCGTCTCTAACAACTTGCCAAAACCAAGCTATGGCCATCTTAGAATGATTAGAGAGCCCCATCTTTCTGGCTAAGGTTGTGTTGTTGCGTGGGGAGTCAGGCCGAACAACTGACACTAGTGCCCCGACCTCCTAGTAGTCTTTTAGTTGGTTAGCCTGCTGGTGTTTCAGTTTCAGCCAACACACTCCCCCTTTACGGTCTCCGCTCGATTTATGCCTTCTTCCATGGATATCTCATGTTGCCATATTAGTGCCATGCCATAATATACAGAAAGAAGTCCTACAAGCAATTATGTTATGCCAAAAGGCTTCCATGGAGCATGATCTCTGATTCGCTCTTCTCTACATCTAATCCCACTTGGGCTCGTGTTCTGCCTCAGGTGCATGCATGGGGCAAATCGAAGCAAGCAGCACATGATCTTAAACTTTTCGCGCCGGTTCTCCTGGTGGTAGATCTATTTTTGCCTGGACAAGAATTTAGCTTTGCTTTCCCTCTGCTGTGTACGCATTAGGACAGGGCTGATCATTAACTGCCCCACTGGCTCGCCTAGTTAGTGCTTAGATGCTTCTGCTCCTGGTACCAGGAGTAGCTTAAGAGCAATGATGCGCTAGTGCGCCCTTTCTATCCCTAAACGAATTTCGGTCCAGCCTGGGCTTGTCTAGCATGTGTGTGTGTGGTGCACTCGAATTTGACTGTCAGTTTGGTTTTGGTAGTACATGTTCTGTTCCATCTTTTCCCATACAAAAACTGATCAACAATGTGCTACCATAGCGCCAGCGTACTGGAGGTTAGGGTAATCCAAAAACATTGCATTATAGTTTTTGGATTCCTTGCACTTCGACTACAGAAACAGCAGGCGACAATGAGGCCAGGGAGTGCTGCTATCCCCAGACCAAGAGGCCAGGGAGACATGGACTGCTCTGTTAGTTGTAACGGTTTGGACTCAAGAGTTTGGCTCTACATGACATGCGTAGTTCGTACTCCAGACACACTCTCGACGTACTGTACGTATTACAATTAAACTCAAGGTATTTTTTTTCTATCTATATCTATATATAGACAAAACTTGCATCCACGCGCGTTAGAGCAACTCCAACGAGAGTAACTAGTTGCTGAGCGCTTCTTCGGGAGCCTCACAACAATCACTTGCGGTGGGCCGAGAGCATGTCACTTGACGCGCTCTCAGCCATCGTCACATGTCGCGTCCTGGACGCTCTCTCCAGATTTTGTTTTTTATTTTATTTTTCCGCACGCGTTTTTGGGGTTTTAGATGATTTTTTGATTATTTTTTAACTTTTCAGTTATTCACCGGTCTTTTTTAGTTTTTTGAAAAAAATCAAAAAAACATTCATGAAAAACATGTTTTTTCCTCCTTAAGAGGCATGGTTTTGCTTCTCAGAAACGAAAAAAACGTGTTTTCACTTTTTTTTCACGCACGGTTTTCCTTCCACGAGAGGCACGACCGTGCCTCTCGGAAACAAAAAAAAAAACGTGTTTTCTATTTATTTTTCTTTCGTGAGAGTCACGTTTTTGCTTCCGCGAGAGGCACTGTCGTGACTCTCGGAAACAAAAAAATCCGATTTTTTTTCTTCCACGAGAGGCACGGTCATGCCTCTCGGAAACGGCTTCCGGAAAGGGAAAAAATGCTCCCCGTTCGGTTTTTTCGTGAAAAAAAGTTCATTAAAACCTATCAACATGGGATCTTAGTTTCGAGATCCCGGCGAGAGAAATCCAACGATGAAAACGATTCGAGATTTGGACGCACGGTCTAAGAGATAAAACGTCTTGAATAAACAGATATACGAAAAAAGGAAAAAAACTCTCAGGTTGCGATAGGTGGCGCACATGAAGCGCGCCACTTGTCACAACATTGAGAGATGGGAGTGATATTTGGAAGGAGTACTTGTCATTAAGTTATTTCAAACTCCAATGCGCCGACCCATTTTGTCAGCGCGTGTATGTTTGGTTCAAAACAGACACAAAAGTCGGCCCAATGCGCCGATCCAAACGGACACGCATCCACTTTTCGTCTGCTGGCTGACCCATTCCAGGCCCAAATTTGGGCCTCATTTACATCGGCGCGGACACGACACGGACATGTGATGCCCGCATACTCCTCCCCTTGGCCCGCCAGTCAGACACACATAGGCCATTCTCTTATTCCCATCGATAGCAAGCACCCGGCCGCCCCACCCCGTCGCCGCCGTCGCCGTCGCCCAGTTCTGGTGCCTGAGAGAGTCCTGGATAAGGGGTCCTTGGACGTCCGGCCAGTTATCTATGGGCCGGACTGATGGACTGTGAAAACATGAAGACCGAAGACTGCACCGTGTCCGGATTGGACTCTACTTGGCGTGGAAGGCAAGCTTGGCGACCGAAGATTCCTTCTTATGTAACTGACTCCATGTAAACCCTAGATCCCCTCGATGTCTATATAAACCGAAGGGGATAGTCCGGAAAGGACAATGCATATACTCATTACCATACCCACATAGGCTAGACTTCTAGGGTTTAGCCATACGATCTCGTGGTAGATCAACTCTTGTAATACTCATATTCATCAAGATCAATCAAGCAGGAAGTAGGGTATTACCTCCATAGAGAGGGCCCGAACCTGGGTAAACATCGTGTCCCCTGTCTCCTGTTACCATCGATCCTAGACGCACAGTTCGGGACCCCCTACCCGAGATCCGCCAGTTTTGACACTGACATTGGTGCTTTCATTGAGAGTTCCACTGTGTCGTCGACAAAAGGTTCGATGGCCCCCTCGATCGTCAATAATGACACTGTCCGAGGAGGAACCTCCCTCCCCGGACAGATCCTCGTATTCGACGGCTTCGTACTGCGGGCCAACTCGCTTGGCCATCTGGAGCAGATTGACAGCTACGCCCCCGGCCATCAGGTCGGATTCGGAAGCTTGAACTACGCCGCAGATATCCGTGAAGATTTGATCTTCGAAGGACTTGAGCCCGCGGTGATCGCTCCCCCTCATCCCGATGAACATGACTTAAACCTGTCATCGGATCACACCTAGGAGATGGTTCCTGCGGCTGCAACGACCTTAGAGCCAAAGCAGACCGAGCCATCCGAGGCCTCAGAGTCCGCGATGTTGGAGCCGCACGTGGACTTGACGCCCTGCAATATTCTCTTTAACGGAACTTCAGACTCGTCTCCGGCTACAAGTTCCGAACTGTGTACACCCACGGACACCGAGCTAGATCGGTTATCGATCCTCGAGTTCAGCGCTGCTGACGTGTTCCAACACTCGCCTTGGGGTAACGTGCTAAAATATTTAAAGAATTTGTCCTTGGAAAAGGACTCACAGCCGAACTATGTCCCGTTCGAGCTCGAGACGGATGATGAGGAATTTCACTTCCCACCCGCCACCCACTTCATAGCCACCGCCGATGACTTAACCGATGTGCTTGACTATGGCTCCGAAGACATCGACGTTATGGACGACGATGCCGACAAGGAGCAAGGCCAAGACCCGCCATTCACTGGATGATGGACGACCACCTCTTCATACGACATGTACATGGTTGATACACCTAACGGATCTGGCAGCGACAAAGAAGAGCCAGATATGAACAAAACCTTCGAAACACAGTCCAAGCGCCGGCGGCCCAAACGCCGCCCAAAGCCTCGCCGCTCAAAGGACGGCAACACTGGCACCGGAGAAAATAGTACTTCGGGCGACGCCGATAACAGTAAAGACCCCGCCGGGGCTACATCCGAACAGGAACACGACAGCAGGCAAGACAACCCTGACGAACGGATAGTTACCATCCGCCCTCCGAGGAGGATACAAGCCTCGGCAATGAAGACTTCATCGTGCCTGAGGATCCTCTAGAGCAGGAGCGCTTTAAGATTCAGCTCATAGCCATTACAAGGAGCCTGAAAAAGAAACACCAGCAGCTTCAAGCTGAACAAGACCTGCTCGTCGACAGATGGACGGACGTCCTGACAGCCGAGGAATGGCCTCAACCGCCCAGCCAAGAGCTACCCGAAACGCAGACTGCTACCTCAATTCGATGAGGAGGCGCTGGAGCATATATCTCCCTCGCGCAATGCGGATCGACCACCATGCGGTCGGGACAGGGCGGCGGAACGGCCACCCCGCGGTCGAGATAAAGCGGCAACTCAGGCCGAACAGCAGACCGCCCCACCACCCTGTCAAAATAGGGATAGAAGAGTCCGGAGTCATCCGTATGACCTCCGACAGACCCTGGATAATAGAGCAGAACACACCAGATCCATATACGGATCGCGAGGACGCTCCCATACTCAGGACGACGGCTACCTACTCGGACGTGACAAACTTAATCACATCCGGTCCGATAATCACAGATGAACGTCATCGGAGATACGCCGTGACATGACCCGTTATAGAGGCGCCGCACACCCTCTCTGCTTCACAGACGAGGTGCTGGATCATCAATTCCTCGAAGGGTTCAAGCCTGTCAATATTGAATCATACGACGGAACAACTGACCCCGCAATATGGATAGAAGATTTTATTCTTCACATAGACATGGCCTGAGGAGATGACCTCCATGCCATCAAATACCTCCCATTAAAACTCAAAGGACCAGCTCGACACTGGCTAAATAGTCTGCCTGAGAACTCCATCGGCAGCTGGGAGGAATTGGAATAGGCCGTCCTCGACAACTTCCAAGGTACATATGTCCGGCCACCCGATGCCGATTGATACGTCCATTTTGCATCATGCTTTTATATCGATATTTATTGCATTATGGGTTGTTATTACACATTATGTCACAATACTTATGCCTATTATCTCTTATTTTACAAGGTTTACATAAAGAGGGAGAATGCCGGCAGCTGGGATTCTGAGCTGGAAAAGGAGCAAATATTAGAGAGCTATTCTGCACAGCTCCAAAAGTCATGAAACTTCACGGAAGACGTTTTCAGAATATATAAAAAATACTCAGCGGAAGAAATTCACCAGGGGGGCCACACCCTGCCCATGAGGGTGGGGGGCACGTCCTACCCCCTGGGCGCGCCCCCTACCTCGTGGGCCCCCTGGTGGCCCTCCGGTGGCCATCTTCTGCTATATGAAGTATTTCGATGGGAAAAAATAACAATCCATCTTCTCGGACGAAACTCCGCCGCCACGAGGTGGAACCAATCTAGGGCTCTGGCGGAGCTGTTCTGCCGGGGAAACTTCCCTCCCGGAGGGGGAAATCATCGCCATCATCATCACCAACGCTCCTCTCATCGGGAGAGGGCAATCTCCATCAACATCTTCATCATCACCATCTCCTCTCAAAACCCTAGTTCATCTCTTGTATCCAATTCTTGTCTCCTAGTCCGAGATTGGTGCTAGTAGGTTGCTAGTAGTGTTAATTACTCATTGTAGTTGATGCTAGTTGGTTTAATTGGTGGAAGATCATATGTTCAGATCCTATATGCATATTAATACCGCTCTGATTATGAACATGTTTATGCTTTGTGAGTAGTACTTTTGTTCCTGAGGACATGGGAGAAGTCTTGCTATTAGTAGTCATGTGAATTTGGTATTCGTTCGATATTTTAATGAGATGTATGTTGTCTCTCCTCTAGTGGTGTTATGTGAACGTTGACTACATGACACTTCACCATTGTTTGGTCCTAGAGGAAGGCATTGGGGAGTAATAAGTAGATGATGGGTTGCTAGAGTGACAGAAGCTTAAACCCTAGTTTATGCGTTGCTTCGTAAGGGGCTGATTTGGATCCATATGTTTCATGCTATGGTTAGGTTTACCTTAATACTTTTGTTGTAGTTGCGGATGCTTGCAATAGAGGTTAATCATAAGTGGATGCTTGTCCAAGTAAGGGCAGTACCCAAGCACTGGTCCACCCACATACCAAATTATCAAAGTATCGAACGCGAATCATATGAGCGTGATGAAAACTAGCTTGACGATATTCCCATGTGTCCTCGGGAGTGATTTTCTTTATATAAGAGTTTGTCCAGGCTTGTCCTTTGCTACAAAAAGGATTGGGCCACCTTGCTGCACTTTATTTACTTTTGTTACTTGTTGCTCGTTACAAATTATCCTATCACAAAACTATCTGTTACTACTTATTTCAGTACTTGCAGAGAATACCTTGCTGGAAACCGCTTATCATTTCCTTCTGCTCCTTGTTGGGTTCGACACTCTTACTTATTTAAAGGACTACGATAGATCCCCTATACTTGTGGGTCATCAAGACTCTTTTCTGGCGCCGTTGCCGGGGAGTGAAGCACCTTTGGTAGGTGGAATTTGGTAAGGAAAAATTTATATAGTGTGCTGAAATTTACTGTCACCTGTTACTATGGAAAGTAATCCTCCGAGGGGCTTGTTCGGGGTATCTTCACCCCGACCAGTAGAGCAAAGAGTTGCTCCTCAACCTACTGAACCTACTGAAAATGAAAATGTTTGCTTTGAAATTCCTTCAGGTATGATAGAAAAACTGCTAGCTAATCCCTTTTTAGGAGATAGAACAAAGGATCCTGATGAGCATCTAATATATGTGGATGAAGTTTGTGGATTATTTAAGCTTGCAGGTGTACCCGGAGATGTTGTTAAGAAGAAGGTCTTCCCTTTATCTTTGAAGGGAGATGCATCGACATGGTATAGGCTATGTGATGATATGGGGTCTTGGAATTACAAACGATTGAATTTGGAATTTCATCAGAAGTTTTATCCCATGTATCTTGTTCATCGTGATCGCAATTATATATGTAATTTTTGGCCTCGTGAAGGAGAAAGCATCGCTCAAGCTTGGGGGAGGCTTAAATCAATGTTATATTCATGCCCCAATCATGAGCTCTCAAGAGAAATGATTATTCAAAAGTTTTATGCTCGGCTTTCTGATAGCAATCGCACCATGCTTGATACTTCTTGTGCTGGCTCTTTTATGATGAAGACTATTGAATTCAAATGGGATTTATTGGAAAGAATTAAACGCAACTCTGAAGATTGGGACCTCGACAAAGGTAAGGAGTCAGGTATGACACCTAGTTTTGATTGTGTTCAATCTTTTATGGATACCAATATTTTTCATAAATTTAGCACTAAATATGGACTTGACTATGATATAGTAGCTTCTTTCTGTCAATCTTTTGCTACTTATGTTGATCTCCCCAAGGAGAAGTGGTTTAAATATCATCCTCCCATAGAAGTAAAAGTAGATGCACCTTTTAAAGTTGAAGAAACGATTGTCACTTATAATGATCCTATCGTTCCTACTGCTTATGTTGATAAACCACCTTTCCCTATTAGGATAAATGATCATGCTAAAGCTTCAACTGTGGTTCGTAAAAAGCAATATTAAAACATATACACCTCCTGAGCAAGTTAAAGTTGAACCTAATATTGCTATTGTTAAAGATCTCTTGTCTGATAATATTGATGGGCATGTTATTTATTTCCGTGATGAAACTGCTAGAATTGCTAAACCCCGTGCTAAAGATAAACCTAGACGTGTGGTAGGCATGCCTGTTATTTCTGTTAAAATAGGAGATCATTGTTATCATGGCTTATGTGATATGGGTGCTAGTGCTAGCGCAATACCTCATTCCTTATACAAAGAAATTATGCATGATATTGCACCTGCTGAGATAGAAGATATTGATGTCACAATTAAACTTGCCAATAGAGATACTATTTCACCAATGGGAATTGTAAGAGATGTCGAAGTCTTGTGTGGGAAAACTAAATATCCTGTTGATTTTCTTGTTCTTGGTTCCCCACAAGATAGCTTTTGTCCCATTATATTTGGTAGACCCTTCCTGAACACTGTTAATGCTACCATAGATTGCAAAAGGGATGTTGTTACTATCGGTTTAGATGATATGACTTATGAATTTAATTTTTCTAAATTTAGTAGACAACACCGTGAAGAAGAATTACCTAGTAAGGATGAAATTATTGGTCTTGCTTCTATTGCCATACCTCCTAGTGATCCTTTAGAACAATATTTGCTAGACCATGAAAATGATATGTTTATGAATGAAAGAAGGGAAATAGATGAAGTATTCTTTAAACAGGAACCTATTTTGAAACACAATTTGCCTGTTGAAATCTTAGGGGGTCCTCCTCCACCCAAGGGTGATCCCGTGTTTGAGCTTAAACCGTTACCTGATACTCTTAAATATGCTTATCTTGATGAGAAAAAGATATATCCTGTTATTATTAGTGCTAACCTTTTAGAGCATGAGGAAGAGAGATTACTGAAAACTCTGAAGGAGCACCGTGCTGCTATTGGGTATACTCTTGATGATCTTAAGGGCATTAGTCCCACTCTATGTCAACATAAAATTAATTTGGAAGAAGATGCTAAACCAGTTCGTGATCATCACCGCCGGCTGAATCCTAAAATGAAAGAAGTGGTAAGAAAGGAAATACTAAAGCTCCTTGAGGCAGGTATAATCTATCCCGTTGCTGATAGTCAGTGGGTAAGCCCTGTCCATTGTGTCCCTAAGAAGGGTGGTATTACTGTTGTTCCTAATGATAAAGATGAATTGATCCCTCAAAGAATTATTATAGGTTATAGGATGGTAATTGATTTCCGCAAATTAAATAAGGCAACTAAAAAGGAACATTACCCCTTACCTTTTATCGATCAAATGCTAGAAAGATTATCCAAACATACACATTTTTGCTTTCTAGATGGTTATTCTGGTTTCTCTCAAATACCTGTGTCAGCCAAAGATCAATCAAAGACTACTTTTACATGCCCTTTTGGTACTTTTGCTTATAGACGTATGCCTTTTGGTCTATGTAATGCACCTCCTACCTTTCAAAGATGCATGATGGCTATATCTCTGACTTTTGTGAAAAGATTTGTGAGGTTTTCATGGACGATTTCTCCGTCTATGGATCTTCTTTTGATGATTGCTTGAGCAATCTTGATCGAGTTTTGCAAAGATGTGAAGGAACTAATCTTGTCTTGAATTGGGAAAAGTGCCACTTTACGGTTAAAGAAGGTATTATCTTGGGGCACAAAGTTTCCGAAAGAGGTATTGTGGTTGATAAAGCCAAGGTTTATGCTATTGAGAAGATGCCATGTCCCAAGGACATCAAAGGTATAAGAAGTTTCCTTGGTCACGCCAGATTTTATAGGAGGTTCATCAAGGACTTCTCAAAAATTTCTCGGCCTTTGACTAATTTATTACAAAAAGATATACCATTTGTTTTTGATGATGATTGTGTAGAAGCATTTGAAATACTTAAGAAAGCATTGATCTCTACACCTATTGTTCAGCCACCTGATTGGAATTTACCCTTTGAAATTATGTGTGATGCTAGTGATTATGCTGTAGGTGCTGTTCTAGGGCAAAGAGTTGATAAGAAATTAAATGTTATTCAATATGCTAGTAAAACCCTAGACAACACTCAAAGAAATTATGCTACTACTGAAAAAGAATTCTTAGCGAGTGTATTTGCTTGTGATAAGTTTAGACCTTATATTGTTGATTCTAAAGTAACTATTCACACTAATCATGCTGCTATTAAATATCTTATGGAAAAGAAAGATGCTAAACCTAGACTTAGATGGGTTCTCTTGCTACAAGAATTTGATTTGCATATTGTTGATAGAAAGGGAGCTGAGAACCCCGTTGCATACAACTTGTCTAGGTTAGAAAATGTTCTTGATGACCCACTACCTATTGATGATAGCTTTCCTGATGAGCAATTAAATGTCATAAATGATTCTCATAATGCTCCATGATATGCTGATTATGCTAATTACATTGTTGCTAAGTTTATACCACCTAGTTTCACATACCAGCAAAAGAAAAAGTTCTTCTATGATTTGAGGCATTACTTTTGGGATGACCCACATCTTTATAAAGAAGGTGTAGATGGTGTTATTAGACGTTGTGTACCTGAGCATGAACAAGAACATATCTTACGCAAGTGTCACTCCGAAGCTTATGGAGGACACCATGATGGAGATAGAACTGCACATAAGGTATTGCAATCTGGTTTTTATTGGCCTACTCCCTTCAAGGATGCCCGTAAGTTTGTCTTATCTTGTGATGAATGTTAAAGAATTGGTAATATTAGTAGACATCAAGAAATGCCTATGAACTATTCACTCGTAATTGAACCATTTGATGTTTGGGGCTTTGACTATATGGGACCCTTTCCTTCCTCTAATGGATATACACATATTTTAGTTGCTGTTGATTATGTTACTAAGTGGGTAGAAGCTATTCCAACTAGTAGTGCTGATCATAACACTTCTATTAAAATGCTTAAAGAAGTTATTTTTCCAAGATTTGGAGTCCCTAGATATTTAATGACTGATGGTGGTTCACATTTTATTCATGGTGCTTTCCGTAAAATGCTTGCTAAATATGATGTTAATCATAGAATTGCATCTCCTTATCATCCTCAGTCTAGTGGTCAAGTAGAATTGGGTAATAGAGAGCTCAAATTAATTTTGCAAAAGACTGTTAATAGATCTAGAAAAAATTGCTCCAAGAAACTTGATGATGCATTATGGGCCTATAGAACTGCATATAAAAATCCTATGGGTATGTCTCCGTATAAAATGGTTTATGGAAAAGCATGTCACTTACCTCTCGAACTAGAACACAAGGCATATTGGGCTATTGAAGAGCTCAATTATGATTTCAAACTTGCCGGTGAGAAGAGGTTATTTGACATTAGCTCACTTGATGAATGGAGAACCCAAGCCTATGAAAATGCCAAGTTGTTTAAAGAAAAAGTTAAAAGATGGCATGACAAAAGGATACAAAAGCGTGAGTTTAATGTAGATGATTATGTGTTGCTATACAACTCTCGTTTAACATTTTTTGCAGGAAAACTTCTCTCTAAATGGGAAGGTCCTTACGTTATCGAGGAGGTCTATCGTTCCGGTGCCATAAAAATCAACAACTTCGAAGGCACAAATCCGAAGGTGGTGAACGGTCAAAGAATCAAACATTATATCTCAGGGAATCCCATAAATGTTGAAACCAATATTATTGAAACCGTTACCCCGAAGGAATACATAAGGGACACTTTCCGGAACGTTTCAAACTCCAAAAAGGAATAGGTATGTGGTACGGTAAGTAAACCGACTCCAAAACAGTTTTTAAGGCAATATTTCTCCGTTTTGGAATATTTAGAAAAATAGAAAAATAAGAAGCAGTCCGAGAAGGACACGAGGGTGGAGGGCGCGCCCTACCCTACTGGGCGTGCCCCCTACCTCGTGGGCACCTTGTGTGGTCTCCGGACTCCGTTTTCGTACATGACACATATTTTCGTTCGTAAAAATTCATTATATAATCTCCTGAAGGTTTTGACTCCCGTATCACGCAAAAATCTCCTGCCTTTGTTTCGAGCTGTTTTCTGCCAGGGTTGTCAAGGCCAGGCACTATGTCATCTCCCTCCTCCTCCAACCATGAGGGCAACGATGCTAGGCTAATGAAGATAGAGCTGAAGAGAGAAGAACCCATGGAGATCAACAAGGATGAAGGGATCAAGAAAGCCATGGGGGAGCAAGTGCCGGCAATAGAAGACACCATTCAACTTGATCACAATCTTCTTACCCCAACAGAGATCGAAGCTTTCAAGATGATTGAGTTGGCTCGTATACAAAATAAATATCTCACACATGAAAATATTTTGTTGAAGGAGCATATTATCTCACTCAAGGGCATTATCCACAAGTTAGAAGACCTCCTGCGCTCGATGTGCGACTATCCATCATCAACAACTCCACCTTCTTCACCAACAAAGGAGACATAATCATATGGGTATGGGCACTTCCCTTGGCAACTGCCAAGCTTGGGGGAGTGCCCCGGTATCGTATCACCATCACTTTTATCTTTACCGTTTTTCTTAGTTCAATCCTTTTGGTAATATCTTGATCTAGTAGAATAAAAGTTCTTAGTATGATCTAGTAGTGAGTTTTGCTTTATAATTCTTCTATGTAATCGAGTTCGTGAGCTATATAATAAAGATTAGTGTTGAGTCAAGGGCTTGATTATTTTGCCATGATCTTAAGTGAATAAAAGAAAAGAGAAAGAAATAAAAAGAAACAAAGAGATCATGTGAGTCTTATGGAGAGTAATGAGCTCACATAGAAAAAGTATGATGAATAAAAGTTGTTGAGGGTTGACAAACATATCTTTTGGTCATCGTTGCAATTAATAGGAAGTAATAAATAAAGAGAGGTCTTCACATATAGATATACTATCTTGGACATCTTTTATGATTGGGAGCACTCATTAAAATATGACATGCTAAAAGAGTTGACGTTGGACAAGGAAGACAACGTAATGGGTTATGTTTTCTTACATCTGAGATAAATTATATTGTCATGGATCATCCAACCTGGTTGAGCTTGCCTTTCACCCTCGTGCTAGCTAAATTCATCGCACCAAGTAGAGATACTACTTGTGCTTCCAAATACCCTTAAACCAGTTTTGCCATCAGAGTCCACCATACCTACCTATGGATTGAGTAAGATCCTCTAAGTAAGTTGTCATCGGTGCAAGCAATAAAAATTGTTCTCTAAATATGTATGACTTATTAGTTTGGTAGAAAATAAACTTTATACGATCGTGTGATATGGAAGAAATAAAAGCGACAAACTGCATAATAAAGGTCCATATCACAAGTGGCAATATAAAGTGACATTCTTTCGCATTAAGATTTTGTGCATCCAACCATAAAAGCGCATGACAACCTCTGCTTCCCTCTGCGAAGGGCTTATCTTTTACTTTTATCTCCTACATTGCATAAGAGTCATGGTGATCTTCACCCTTCCTTTCTACATTTTATCCTTTGGCAAGCACAGTATGTTGGAAAGATCCTGGTATATATGGCTAATTGGATGTGAGTTTTCATGAACTATTACTGTTGACATTACCCTTGAGGTAAAACGTTGGGAGGCAAAACTATAAGCCCCTATCTTTCTCTGTGTTCGATTAAAACTCCATACCCGTAAGTATTGCGTGAGTGTCAGCAATTGTGAAAGACTATATGATAGTTGAGTATGTGGACTTGCTGAAAAGCTCTTATATATTGACTCTTTCCTATGTTATGATAAATTGTAATTGCTCCAATGACTGAGATTATAGTTTGTTAGTTTTCATTGAAGTTTATGATTCATACTTGAAATTGTGATTGAATTATTACTCTAGCATAAGAAATTATATGACAAGAATTATATAAGTTGCTGTTCTAAGAATGATCATGATGCCCTCATGTCCGTATTTTATTTTTATCGACACCTCTATCTCTAAACATGTGGACATATTTTTCAATCTCGGCTTTTCGCTTGAGGACAAGCGAGGTCTAAGCTTGGGGGAGTTGATACGTCCATTTTGCATCATGCTTTTATATCGATATTTATTGCATTATGGGCTATTATTACACATTATGTCACAATACTTATGCCTATTCTATCTTATTTTACAAGGTTTACATAAAGAGGGAGAATGCCGGCAGTTGGGATTCTGGGCTGTAAAAGGAGCAAATATTAGAGACCTATTCTACACAGCTCCAAAAGTCCTGAAACTTTACGGAAGACGTTTTCAGAATATATAAAAAATACTCACCAGAAGAAATTCACCAGGGGGGCCACACCCTGCCCACGAGGGTGGGGGGCACGTCCTACCCCCCTGGGCGCGCCCCCTACCTCGTGGGCCCCCTGGTGGCCCTCCGGTGGCCATCTTCTGCTATATGAAGTCTTTTGATGGAAAAAAAATAGCAAGCCATCTTCTCGGACGAAACTCCACCGCCACGAGGTGGAACCTTGGCGGAACCAATCTAGGGCTCTGGCGGAGCTGTTCTGCTAGGGAAACTTCCCTCCCGGAGGGGGAAATCATCGCCATCGTCATCACCAACGCTCCTCTCATCGGGAGAGGGCAATCTCCATCAACATCTTCATCAGCACCATCTCCTCTCAAAACCCTAGTTCATCTCTTGTATCCAATTCTTGTCTCCTAGTCCGGGATTGGTGCTAGTAGGTTGCTAGTAGTGTTAATTACTCCTTGTAGTTGATGCTAGTTGGTTTAATTGGTGGAAGATCATATGTTCAGATCCTAATATTAATACCCCTCTGATTATGAACATGTTTATGCTTTGTGAGTAGTACTTTTGTTCCCGAGGACATGGGAGAAGTCTTGCTATTAGTAGTCATGTGAATTTGGTATTCGTTCGATATTTTGATGAGATGTATGTTGTCTCTCCTCTAGTGGTGTTATGTGAACGTCGACTACATGACACTTCACCATTGTTTGGGCCTAGAGGAAGGCATTGGGGAGTAATAAGTAGATGATGGGTTGCTAGAGTGACATAAGCTTAAACCCTAGTTTATGCGTTGCTTCGTAAGGGGCTGATTTGGATCCATATGTTTCATGCTATGGTTAGGTTTACCTTAATACTTTTGTTGTAGTTGCGGATGCTTGCAATAGAGGTTAATCATAAGTGGGATGCTTGTCCAAGTAAGGGCAGTACCCAAGCACCGGTCCACCCACATACCAAATTATCAAAGTACCGAACGCGAATCATATGAGCGTGATGAAAACTAGCTTGACGATATTCCCATGTGTCCTCGGGAGCGCTTTTCTCTATATAAGAGTTTATCCAGGCTTGTCCTTTGCTACAAAAAGGATTGGGCCACCTTGCTGCACTTTATTTACTTTTGTTACTTGTTGCTCGTTATAAATTATCCTATCACAAAACTATCTGTTACTACTTATTTCAGTACTTGCAGAGAATACCTTGCTGGAAACCGCTTATCATTTCCCTCTGCTCCTCGTTGGGTTCGACACTCTTACTTTTTGAAAGGACTACGATAGATCCCCTATACTTGTGGGTCATCACCGATGACTTAAGCCACATAGTTCAACAATCTGGAGAATCAGGCAAAAAATTCTGGACTAGATTCCTAACCAAAAAGAACCAGATAGTCGACTGTCCGTACGCTGAAGCCCTAGCGGCCTTTAAGCATAGCATCAGGGACGAATGGCTTGCCCGCCACCTCGGCCAGGAAAAGCCGAGATCCATGGCAGCCCTCACGGCACTTATGACCTGCTTTTGCACGGGAGAGGATAGTTGGCTGGCTCGCAGTACAAACACAGCCAATGAAACAGGCCCCTCCGAGGCCAAAAACAGCACCGGCAAGCTCCGGCGCAACAAACACAAACGCCGAAGCAATGGCAATAACGCTGATGACACTACAGTTCAAGCCGGATTCAGTGGCTCCAAGTCCAGCCAGCAAAAGAAGCCCTACAAAAGGAATAGCGGAGGACCATCCAGCTTGGACCGCATACTCGATCGTCCGTGCCAAATTCATGGCACCCCGGATAAGCAAGCCAATCATACCAACAGGGATTGTTGGGTCTTCAAGCAGGCTGGCAAGTTAAATGCCGAAAACAAAGAAAAGGGATCACAAAGTGAGGACGATGATGAAGAGCCCCGGCAGCCGAACACCGGGGGACAGAAGAAATCCCCCTCCCCCCCCCCAAGTCAAAACGGTGAACATGATATACGCCATACACATCCCCAGAAAGGAGCGCAAACGAGCACTCAGGGACGTCTACGCGGTAGAGCCAGTCGCCCCCAAGCTCAATCCATGGTCGTCATTTCCGATAACCTTTGATCGACGAGATCATCCGACTAGTATCCTCCACGGCTGTTCGGCTGCACTGGTCCTTGACCCAATCATTGACGGATTCCACCTCACACGAGTCCTGATGGATGGTGGAAGCTGCCTTAATCTGCTGTACCAGGATACAATACGGAAGATGGGCATTAATCCCTCACGAATCAAACCAACAAAGACTACCTTTAAAGGAGTCATACCTGGTGTAGAGGCCCGCTGTACGGGCTCAATCACGCTGGAGGTGGTCTTCGGTTCTCCGGACAACTTCCGAAGCGAAGAGTTAATCTTCGATATCGTCCCCTTCCACAGCGGCTACCACGCACTGCTCGGACGAAAAGCGTTTGCTAGATTTAAAGCAGTGCCACACTATGCTTATCTCAAGCTCAAGATGCCCGGTCCACGCGGCGTCATAACAGTCAATGGCAATACGGAATGCTCCCTCCGAACAAAGGAGCAAACCGCCGCCCTGGTAGCAGAAGTATAGAACGGCCTACAAGAGATCCCGGACACTATCAAGAGGGTCCAGACTACACTGCAACAGGACAGCGTGGCTCATCAAGAGATCGACTAGCAATTCGGCCTCTGTCCCAGCCCCAATGAGGTGGTGGTATTCATACCATGCGTATACAATTACGCACTCAAAATTCCATGGACATCGACAGAGGCACGAGACAACCCGGGGGCTACAATTCGGCAAAACCGATCCCGGACACACATACTTTTACTTATTTTTCTCATTACAGGCACCTTTTTTCGCAGGCCTGATATCAAGTCCTCTAGACGGACTGGAACGCAGCGGAGGCAAGCAACACAGGTGTGTAGGGTAACCTTTACACGTTCTTCTTGACGGTATTCACACTTATTTCTCAGGACCCACACGCTGCGTCATACTGATTTCGGCACGTTAAATGGCCGGATACTTCTAGCACCATCTGTACAAGACAAGCCTTGACGTATCCATCTAGTTATAATAAAAATGGTTCGTGGCCCAGTCCTTGTGTTTTTTGCTTCTTACTTCGTTTTATTTCTATGTACAAACTGCTGCATCGACACTATTTTACGCTTCATATTCGCCAGGGGCTACCTATCGCCCCACAATACGACAGCACAGTGCGAACACTTCTTATATATAAGTTCAGCACCTCAAATCTAGCATTATATGCATTGGCTCCGAATCATGTCTTTGGTCAATAGTTGGGTTGCCTGGCTCCTGTGCTTGCTACCCTACGTTCCGCTCCATCGGCTAGGGTAGTAAAGGGAGAACTACTACGATTGTGCCCTGGCTTGGACCGGACGAGCACCTCAGTAGAGAAAGCCGAAAACTGACTGTCATGATATGGCGAGAGCCGGTCAGCTATCCGAGGGTTACAAATCGTTGGAGATTTTATCCGCATTATGCGAAAGATCGACACTTCCCGATCAGATGATGACAGCACTCTGGCTCGAACCAGGGGCTGCACCCATGCTTTATTATAAAACTCCTATGGCTAAGTGAGGGCGTTCAAGCCGTATAGTCTAATTGCCTTGTTCGTTGCGCTAAACAACTCCTTCGAGGACCATGTAATTGGATCAAGATTTTTTAGATTCCATCCCGAACACCTCCGCACTATCTACGTGAGGGTAGAAGCCGACGACTGGCCAACCCTCAGACTACATATAACACGACCACACAGGAGGAAACAATCAAAGCATAACAAAATTGCATTAACAAAACATGCTTTGTTTCTCATAATACAAGGCAAAGGCAAACATGAATACATTCATTCAAACACAATGTCCTGTGAACATTGTGCTACCGCAAGGCGAGATCCCTCCAGGACATCCGCAAAAT
This sequence comes from Triticum aestivum, assembly GCF_018294505.1. Lineage (NCBI taxonomy): Eukaryota > Viridiplantae > Streptophyta > Magnoliopsida > Poales > Poaceae > Triticum > Triticum aestivum. Next base: position 498,362,935 of record NC_057800.1, on the reverse strand, counting down.
ACCATTCCGGTGTACGGTGCTCCTTGCCCTCCAGTGGCCCCATGGTCACCTCGACGGCATCCATCTTCCCCCACCACATCTTGCAACGGGCGAAGGCCATGCGCGCACCTTTAATACAGGCCAAGCGCTTCACGACGTCCAGCCAAGGACATGCGTTCACCACCCGCCTCACGAGTCCGAAGTAGCTGCTGGGCATAGCTTCGACTGGCCATAGCCGGATTATCAAATCCTTAATGGCTAGTTCAGCCACCCTATGCAGCTCCACCAGCTGTTTCAACTAATCGGTGAAGGACACGGGATGCTCCAGCGCCGCATACTGCGACCAGAATAGCCTCTCCATGGAACCCCCTCCTTCGGCTCGATAGAACTCCGTGGCATCGGATACACTACGTGGCAAATCCGCGAAGGCCCCTGGGGAACTCCGAACTCGAGTTAGTAAAAGGTACTGCTTCTTCACATACTTGCTTTGCATCTTAAATGCCTTACCCTCCGTGATCTTCTTGGCCTCCTGGATCTCCTGGAGGGCGGCCTGGGCCTCATTCTGGGCAGTCTCCGCACTTTGACGAGCCTTGGTGAGTTCGGTCCCTTGAACCGACGCATCATGCTCCAAGGTCTCGCATTTTTTCACCGCATCCTGGAGCTCCTGCTAGACTTCTTTGAACCGGGCCTTGAGCTTCTTACGGGCGGCCTGCTGTTGGAAAGCCTTCTCCTTGGCCTCGCCCAGGGCCTTCTTCAGGGCCTCGACCTCGGTGGCGGCTTCTACACATATAACAATACCGCTGTAACTACACATCGCTTATCCTTTCCCGAACATATAGCAAGTCGTTCCTCACCTTGCTTCTCTTGGAGCCGAACCTTAATCTCGCTGAGCTCGTTCTCGGTCCGCTCCAGCTTCCGCTTCAGCTCGGAGACCTCGGCAGTATGCGAGGTTGCGACCAACAGCGACGCCTGCTTATTCATACATATTCTGTTACTCTCCTACAATAAGAGGTTGATCCTCTGTCTAGTTCTTCTTGCTGAACTCCAGACAGTGTCTCAGGGGCTACTGAATACATGGGGTTTTCCTCTTTCTATGTCACTTACTGCTACCTCTTGAGCACCGTGTTGGATTTCCCCGAAGAGGAAGGGATGTTGCAGCAAAGTAGCGTAAGTATTTCCCTTAGTTTTTGAGAACCAAGGTATCAATCCAGTAGGAGGTTGCGCACGCGTCCCCTAGTACCTGCACAAAGCAAATAACTCCTCGCAACCAACGCGATAAGGGGTTGTCAACCCCTTCACGGTCACTTACGAGAGTGAGATCTGATAGATATGATAAGATAATATTTTTGGTATTTTTATGATAAAGATGCAAAGTAAAAAAGGAAATAACTAAGTATTGGAAGATTAATATGATGAAGATAGACCCGGTGGCCATAGGTTTCACTAGTGGCTTCTCTCAAGAGCATAAGTATTCTACGGTGGGTGAACGAATTACTGTTGAGCAATTGACAGAATTGAGCATAGTTATGAGAATATCTAGGTATGATCATGTATATAGGCATCACGTCCGAGACAAGTAGACCGACTCCTGCCTGCATCTACTACTATTACTCCACTCATCGACCGCTATCCAGCATGCATCTAGAGTGTCAAGTTAATGAAAATAGAGTAACGCCTTAAGCAAGATGACATTATGTAGAGGGATAAATTCATGCAATATGATAAAAACTCCATCTTGTTATCCTTGATGGCAACAATACAATACGTGCCTTGCTGCCCCTACTATCACTGGGAAAGGACACCGCAAGATTGAACCCAAAGCTAAGCACTTCTCCCATTGCAAGAAAGATCAATCTAGAAGGCCAAACCAAACTGATAATTCGAAGAGACTTGCAAAGATAACCAATCATACATAAAAGAATTCAGAGAAGATTCAAATATTGTTCATAGATAGACTTGATCATAAACCCACAATTCATCGGTCTCAACAAACACACCGCAAAAAGAAGATTACATCGAATAGTTCTCCACAAGAGAGGGGGAGAACATTTTATTGAGATCCAAAAAGAGAGAAGAAGCCATCTAGCTAATAACTTTGGACCCGAAGGTCTGAGGTAAACTACTCACACTTCATCGGAGAGGCTATGGTGTTGGTGTAGAAGCCCCCCGTGATCGATGCCCCCTCTGGCGGAGCTCCGGAACAGGCCCCAAGATGGGATCTCGTGGATACAGAAAGTTACAACGGTGGAATTAGGGTTTTGGCTCCGTATCTAGTCGTTTGGGGGTACGTACGTATATATAGGAGGAAAGACTACGTCGGTGGAGCAACAGGGGGCCCACGAGGGTGGAGGGCGTGCCTGGGGGGTAGGCGCGCCCCCTACCTCGTGGCCTCCTCCCTTGTTTCTTGACGTAGGGTCCAAGTCTCCTGGATCATGTTCGGTGATAAAATCACGTTCCTGAAGGTTTCATTCCATTTGGACTGTGTTTGATATTCCTTTTCTTCAAAACCCTAAAATAGGCAAAAAAAACAACAATTCTAGGTTGTGCCTCCGGTTAATAGGTTAGTCCCAAAAATAATATAAAAGTGTAAAATAAAGCCCAATAATGTCCAAAACAGTAGATAATATAGCATGGAGAAATCAAAAATTATAGATACGTTGGAGACGTATCAAGCATCCCCAAGCTTAATTCCTGCTCGTCCTCGAGTAGGTAAATGATAAAAACAGAATTTTTGATGCGGAGTGCTACTTGGCATAATTTTAATGTAATTCTTCTTAATTGTGGTATGAATATTTAGATCCGAAAGATTCAAGATAAAAGTTCATATTGACATAAAAATAATAATACTTCAAGCATACTAACAAAGCAATCATGTCTTCTCAAAATAACATGGCCAAAGAAAGTTATCCCTAAAAAATCATATAGTCTGGCTGTGCTCTATCTTCACCACACAAAGTATTTAAATCATGCACAACCCCGATGACAAGCCAAGCAATTGTTTCATACTTTTGACATTTTCAAAACTTTTTCAATCTTCACGTAATACATGAGCGTGAGCCATGGATATAACACTATAGGTGGAATAGAATGGTGGTTGTGGAGAATACAAAAAGGGAGAAGATAGTCTCACATCAACTAGGCGTATCAACGGGCTATGGAGATGCCCATCAATAGATATCAATGTGAGTGAGTAGGGATTGCCATGCAACGGATCCACTAGATATATAAGTATATGAAAGCTCAACAAAAGAAACTAAGTGGGTGTGCATCCAACTCGCTTGTTCACGAAGACCTAGGGCAATTTGAGGAAGCCCATCATTGGAATATACAAGCCAAGTTCTATAATGAAAAAAAACCCACTAGTATATGAAAGTGACGAAATGAGAGACTCTCTACGATGAATATCATGGTGCTACTTTGAAGCACAAGTGTGGTAAAAGGATAGTAGCATTGTCCCTTCTCTCTTTTTCTCTCATTTTTTTATTTGGGCCTTTTTTATTCTTTCTTTTTTATGGCCTCTTTTCTTCCTTTTTTTATTTTTCGTCCGGAGTCTCATCCCGACTTGTGGGGGAATCATAGTCTCCATCATCCTTTCCTCACTGGGATAATGCTCTAATAATGATGATCATCACACTTTTATTTTCTTAGAACTCAACAATTACAACTCGATACTTAGAACAAAATATGACTCTATATGAATGCCTCCGGCGGTGTACTGGGATATGCAATGACTCATGAGTGACATGTATGACAGAATTATGAATGGTGGTTTTGCCACAAATACGATGTCAACTACATGATCATGCTAAGCAATATGACAATTATGGAGTGTGTCATAATAAACGGAACGGTGAAAAGTTGCACGGCAATATATCTCGGAATGTCTATGGAAATGCCATAATAGGTAGGTATGGTGGCTGTTTTGAGGAAGGTATATGGTGGGTGTATGGTACTGGCAAAAGGTGTGCGGTATTAGAGAGGCTAGCAATGGTGGAATGGTGAGAGTGCGTATAATCCATGGACTCAACATTAGTCATAAAGAAATCATATACCTATTGCAAAAATCTACAAGTTATCAAAGCAAAGTATTACGCACATGCTCCTAGGGGGATAGATTTGTAGGAAAAGACCATCGCTCGTCCCCGACCGCCACTCATAAGGAAGGCAATCAATAAATAAATCATGCTCCGACTTCATCACATAACAGTTCACCATATGTGCATGCTACGTGAATCACAAACTTTAACACAAGTATTTCTCAAATTCACAACTACTCAACTAGCACAACTTTAATATCACCATCTTCATATCTCAAAACAATTATCAAGCATCAAACTTCTCATAGTATTCAACACACTCATAAGAAAGTTTTATTATTCTTGAATACCAAGAATATTAGGATTACTTAAGAAAATTACCATGCTATTTAAGACTCTCAAAATAATCTAAGTGAAGCATGAGAGATCAATAGTTTCTATAAAACAAATCCACCATCGTGTTCTAAAAGATATAAGTGAAGTACTAGAGCAAAACTATATAACTCAAAAGATATAAGCGAAGCACATAGAGTATTCTAACAAATTCCAAATTTATTTATGGCTCTCTAAAAATGTGTGTACACCAAGGATGATTGTGGTAAACTAACAAATAAAGACTCAAATAATACAAGACGCTCTAAGCAAAACACATATCATTTGGTGAACAAAAATATAGCTTCAAGTAAAGTTATCGATAGAAGTAGACGAAAGAGGGGATGCCTTCCGGGGCATCCCCAAGCTTTGGCTTTTAGGTCTCCTTAGATTATACTGGGGGTGCCATGGGTGTCCCCAAGCTTAGGCTCTTGCAACTCCTTGTTCCATAATCCATCAAATCTTTACCCAAAACTTGAAAACTTCACAACACAAAACTTAAAGTAGAAAATCTCGTGAGCTCTGTTAGCGAAAGAAAACAAAAGACCACTTCAAGGTACTGTAATGAACTCATTATTTATTTATATTGGTGTTAAACCTACTATATTCCAACTTCTCTATGGTTTATAAACTATTTTACTAGCCATAGATTCATCAAAATAAGCAAACAACACACGAAAAACAGAATCTGTCAAAAACAGAACAATCTGTAGTAATCTGTAGCTAGCGCAAGATCTGGAACCCCAAAAATTCTAAAATAAATTTCCGGAAGGTAGGAAATTATCTATTAATCATCTGCAAAAAGAATTAAATAAATAGAACTTTCCAAATAAAATGGCAGCAGTTCTCGTGAGCGCTAAAGTTTTTGTTTTTTACAGCAAGATATCAAGACTTTCCCCAAGTCTTCCCAACGGTTCTACTTGGCACAAACACTAATTAAACACAAAAAACATAACCAAAACAGATGCTAGATAAATTATCTTTACCTAATAATAAAGCAAATTTGGTTTCTTTCGTCTGTCATGGCATTTTTTAGAAAAGTCCCTCTATTTCAGAGAATTCAACCCGCAGTCCTGTTTTAAGTTAAAACGAATCGTTATTCTCATATTTTACACAAAAGTCAAACAAAAACCCTGATGTTTTAGATAATTCATCCGCGGATCATATTTAAGTCAAACAAATGCTTTTTAAAATCATCCATATCTTTTAAACCGTAACTCCGATTTGAACATGTTATATATGAAATTTGATTAGAAAAATATGTAGAATATGAATATGAGATTATTTTTACCTGTTAAGTATTTTTAAATATTATTTTGGAATATATTTGAGTCAAACCAAATGATTTTCTAAATTATCTGTATCTTTTAAACCGTAACTTTGATTTTAACATATTATATATGAAATTTTATTAGAAAAATGTCAAGAATCTAAATATGATGTTAATTTTACCTGTTAAATATTTCTAAAACATTGTTATGGAAGCAAACTTATAATTTATAGCGCAAGATCCGTTTTTTTCATACCAACGGTGATCCAGATTCCAAATAAACACCCCACTATAATCATATAGGGAAAAGAAAACATCGATAACTACACATGCATACCTCTGAAAAATGTCGCAGGAGAAAACAATAGATTTCTCATCGCGAGAATGAGAGAAAGCGAGAGAGAGAGAGAGGGGGGGAGAGACGTCTTAGGATTAACCATATTCAACAGATGTTTTTTGTTGTTTTGTGTGAGCATCAAGGCCATCGCCGGCGAGGGTGAGAAGGAGGATAAGCGACAACACAAATATGATGCCTCGCAAAAGTAAAGAAGATGGACCTATTGTGGTCTTGAGTGATGGTTGTTGAGTCAAGAGCGTGTGTTATGTTTTCTCTCCCATTGCAACACATGGGCTCTTTTGCTAGTTTATTACTAAACAGGAGCAAAAAGCAAGGAATAATAATAAAATTGGGCTGCCTCCCAACAAGCGCTATCATTTAACGCCCCTAGCTAGGCATAAAAAGCAAGGATAGATCTAGGTATTGCCATCTTTGGTGGGCAATCCATAAGTGGCTCTCATAATAGATTCATAAGGTAATTTAATTTTCTTTCTAGGAAACTGTTCCATGCCTTTCCTTAATGGAAATTGGAATCTAACATTTCCTTCCTTCATATCAATAATTGCACCAATCGTTCTAAGGAAAGGTCTACCAAGAATAATAGGACATGAAGGATTGCAATCTATGTCAAGAATGATAAAATCTATGGGCACATAATTCCTATTTGCAACAATAAGAACATCATTAATTCTTCCCATAGGTTTCTTAATAGTGGAATCCGCAAGGTGCAAGTTTAGAGAGCAATCATCAAAATCACAGAAACCTAACAAATCACACAAAGTCTTTGGAATCGTGGAAACACTAGCACCCAAATGACATAAAGCATAGAACTCGTGATCTTTAATCTTAATTTTAATAGTTTGTTCCCACTCATCATAAAGTTTTCCAGGGATAGACACTTCCAATTCAAGTTTTTCTTCATAAGATTGCATCAAGGCATCAACGATATGTTTAGTAAACACTTTATTTTGACTATAAGCATGAGGAGAATTTAGCACGGATTGCAATAAGGAAATACAATCAATCAAAGAGCAATTTTCATAATTAAATTCCTTGAAATCCAAAATAGTGGGTTTAGCAACATCTAGGGTTTTAATTTCTTCAATCCCACTTTCATCAATTTTAGCATCAAGATCTAAAGACTCCGAATTTTTGGAACACCTTCTAGGTAAAGGTGGATCATATTCAGTCCCATCATTATTAAGATTCATATTGCAAAACAAAGATGTAATAGGGGACACATCAATAACTTTTAGATCTTCATCTTTATTTTCATAGGAACTGGAAGAACACGCTCTTATAAAGGCACCTTTCTTAGCACGCATCCTAGCGGTTCCTTCTTTGCACTCATCAATGGAAATTCTCATGGCTTTGAGAGACTCATTGATATCATGCTTAGGTGGAATAGATCTAAGTTTCAAAGAATCAATATCAAGAGAAATTCTATCAACGTTCCTAGCCAAATCATCAATCTTAAGCAATTTTTCTTCAATCAAAGCATTGAAATTATTTTGCGAAGTAATAAATTCTTTAATATTAGATTCAAAATCAGAGGGCATCTTATATAATTTCCATAAGAATTGTTGTAGGAATTACCATAATTATTAGAGGGATTACTAGGATTAGGCCTAGGATTAAAATTTCCTCTATACGCGTTGTTACCAAAATTATTCCTACCAACAAAATTCACATCCATAGATTCATTATTATTCTCAAACAAAGTAGACAAGGGCATATCATTAGGATCAGAAGAAACACTCTTACTAGCGAATAATTTCATAAGTTCATCCATCTTTCCACTCAAAACATTAATTTCTTCTATCGCATGCACCTTTTTATTAGTAGATCTTTCAGTATGCCATTGAGAATAATTAACCATAATATTATCTAGGAGTTTAGTAGCTTCTCCTAAAGTGATTTCCATAAAAGTGCCTCCTATGGCCGAATGTAAAATATTTCTGGAAGCAAAATTCAATCCGGTATAAATTTTTTGTATAATCATCCACAAATTCAAACCACGTGTAGGGCAATTACGTATCATTAATTTCATCCTCTCCCAAGCTTGTGCAACATGTTCATGATCAAGTTGCTTAAAATTCATAATATCGTTTCTAAGGGAGATGATCTTAGCGGGAGGAAAATACTTAGAGATAAAAGCATCTTTGCACTTGTTCTAAGAATCAATACTATTTTTAGGCAAAGAAGAAAACCAACCTTTAGCACGATCTCTAAGCGAAAAAGGAAATAGCTTCAATTTAACAATATCATTATCCACATATTTCTTCTTTTGCATATCACACAAATCAACGAAGCTATTTAGAGGGTAGCGGCATCTTCACTAGGAAGGCCGGAGAACGGATCTTTCATAACAAGATTCAGCAAAGCGACATTAATTTCACAAGATTCAGCATCGGTAAGAGGAGCAATCGGAGTGCTAATAAAATCATTGTTGTTGGTATTGGTAAAGTCACACAATTTAGTGTTATCTTGAGCCATCGTGACAAGCAAGCAATCCAACACACAAGCAAACAAAAAGCAACCGGAAAAAAGGCAAATAGAGAAAGAGAGGGAGGATAGAGAGAGAGGGCGAATAAAACGGCAAGGGTGAAGTGGGGGAGAGGAAAACGAGAGGCAAATGGCAAATAATGTAATGCGGGAGATAAGGATTGTGATGGGTACTTGGTATGTTGACTTTTGCATAGACGCCAGAAGTGGCTCGTTGTTGGAAGTCAAATCTTGACTTGCACGAACCTCCCCGGCAACGGCGCCAAAAATCCTTCTTGCTACCTCTTGAGCACTGCGTTGGATTTCCCCGAAGAGGAAGGGATGATGCACCAAAGTAGCGTAAGTATTTCCCTCAGTTTTTGAAAACCAAGGTATCAATCCAGTAGGAGGTTGCGCGCGCGTCCCCTAGTACCTGCACAAAGCAAATAACTCCTCGCAACCAACGCGATAAGGGGTTGTCAATCCCTTCATGGTCACTTACGAGAGTGAGATCTGATAGATATGATAAGATAATTTTTTTGGTATTTTTATGATAAAGATGCAAAGTAAAATAAAAGCAAAGTAAAAAAGGAAATAACTAAGTATTGGAAGATTAATATGATGAAGATAGACTCGGGGGCCATAGGTTTCACTAATGGCTTCTCTCGAGAGCATAAGTATTCTATGGTGGGTGAACGAATAACTATTGAGCAATTGACAAAATTGAGCATAATTATGAGAATATCTAGGTATGATCATGTATATAGGCATCACGTCCGAGACAAGTAGACCGACTCCTGCCTGCATCTACTACTATTACCCCACTCATAAACCGCTATCCAGCATGCATCTAGAGTATTAAGTTAATGAAAACAGAGTAACGCCTTAAGCAAGATGACATGATGTAGAGGGATAAATTCATGCAATATGATAAAAACCCCATCTTGGTATCCTCGATGGCAACAATACAATATGTGCCTTGCTGCCCCTACTGTGACTGGGAAATGACACCGCAAGATTGAACCCAAAGCTAAGCACTTCTCCCATTGCAAGAAAGATCAATCTAGTAGGCCAAACCAAACTGATAATTCAAAGAGACTTGCAAAGATAACCAATCATACATAAAAGAATTCATAGAAGATTGAAATATTGTTCATAGATAGACTTGATCATAAATCCACAATTCATCGGTCTCAACAAACACACCGCAAAAAGAAGATTACATCGAATAGTTCTCCACAAGAGAGGGGGAGAACATTGTATTGAGATTCAAAAAGAGAGAAGAAGCCATCTAGCTAATAACTATGGACCCGAAGGTCTGAGGTAAACTACTCACACTTCATCGGAGAGGCTATGGTGTTGATGTAGAAGCCCTCCGTGATCGATGCCCCCTCCGGCGGAGCTCCGGAACAGGCCCCAAGTTGGGATCTCATGGATACAGAAAGTTACGGTGGTGGAATTAGGGTTTTGGCTCTGTATCTGATCGTTTGGGGGTACGTAGGTATATATAAGAGGAAGGAGTACGTCGGTGGAGTGATACGTCTCCAATGTATCTATAATTTTTGATTGCTCCATGCTATATTATCTACTGTTTTGGACTATATTGGGCTTTATTTTCTACTTTCATATTATTTTTGGGACTAACCTATTAACCGGAGGCCCAGCCCAGAATTGTTGTTTTTTTTGCCAATTTCAGTGTTTCAAAGAAACGAAATATCAAATAGAGTCCAAACGGAATAAAATCTTCGGGAACGTGATTTTCTCACCGAACGTGATCCAGGAGACTTGGACCCTGCTCCAAGGAACAAAAGAGGCGGTCACGAGGGTGGGGCGCGCCCCCTGCGTCGTGGGCCCCTCGTTGCTCCTCCGGCGCACTTCTTCCTCCTATATATACACACGTACCCCCAAACGATCAGAACAGGAGCCAAAAACCTAATTCCACCGCCGCAAATTTCTGTATCCACGAGATCTCATCTTGGGGCCTGTTCCAAAGCTCCGTCGGAAGAGGGCCGTCATCACGGAGGGCTTCTACATCACCATAGCCCCTCCGATGAAGTGTGAGTAGTTACCTCAGACCTTCGGGTCCATAGTTAGTAGCTAGATGGCTTCTTCTCTCTCTTTGAATCTTAATACAAAGTTCTCCCCCTCTCTCGTGGAGATCTATTCGATGTAATCTTCTTTTTGCGGTGTGTTTGTTGAGACCGATGAATTGTGGGTTTATGATCAAGTCTACCTATGAATAATATTTGAATCTTCTTTGAATTCTTTTATGCATGATTGGTTATCTTTGCAAGTCTCTTCGAATTATCCGTTTGGTTTGGCCAACTAGATTGGTAGTTCTTGCCATGGGAGAAGTGCTTAGCTTTGGGTTCGATTTTGCGGTGTCCTTTCCCAGTGACAGAAGGGGAAGCAAGGCACGTATTGCATCATTGCCATCGAGGATAACAAGATGGGGTTTATTTCATATTGCATGAATTTATCTCTCTACATCATGTCATCTTGCTTAAGGCGTTACTCTGTTTTTAACTTAATACTCTAGATGCATGCTGGATAGCGGTTGATGAGTGGAGTAATAGTAATAGATGCAGAATCGTTTCGGTCTACTTGTCACGGACGTGATGCCTATATACATGATCATGCCTAGATATTCTCATAATTATGCTCAATTCTATCAATTGCTCAATAGTAATTTGTTCACCCACCGTAGAATACTTATGCTCTTGATAGAAGCCACTAGTGAAACCTATGGCCCCCGGGTCTATTCTCATCATACCAATCTCCATCACTTTTATATTGTTTTACTATTTACTTTGCCTTTACTTTTTACTTTGCATCTTTATATCAAAAATACCAAAAATATTCTATCTATCAGATCTCACTCTCGTAAGTGACCATGAAGGGCTTGACAACCCCTAATCGCGTTGGTTGCGAGTAGCTATCGTTTTGTGCAGGTACGAGGGACTTGAGCATGGCCTCCTACTGGATTGATACCTTGGTTCTCAAAAACTGAGGGAAATACTTACGCTACTCTACTGCATCATCCCTTGCTCTTCGGGGAAAACCAACACAAGCTCAAGATGTAGCAAGAAGGATTTCTGGCACCGTTGCCGGGGAGTCTACGCAAAAGTCAACATACCAAGTACCCATCACAATCCTTATCTCTCGCATTACATTATTTGCCATTTGCCTCTCGTTTTCCTCTCCCCCCATTTCACCCTTGCTGTTTTATTCGCCCTCTCTCTCTATCCTCCCTCTCTGTTTACCTCTTTGTTTGCTCGTGTGCTAGTTTGTTTGCTTGTCGTCATGGCTAGTCTCATATCTTCTCCGTTGTCTCCCAAGAGTGAAGTTCTAAATTTTAAACAAAGGGAGGGAGAAAATCTAAAAGATGCTTGGTATAGGATTTGCAATGCTCAAAATAGATCTACCAGGAAGCAATCTACCTTAGTTATTCTCTGCAATTTTTATGTAGGTATTAATCCTTGGAATAGATATATCCTCGATACCATTACCGAAGGGAACTTCTTGGGTAGCCATACTTTTGATTCTTATAATTCTATGTTTGATTTATTTAGCTCACCACCTCTTTTGGTTAATGGAACCATGTTAACTTTGGAGCATGTTATGCAAAGACTTGAAATTATTGAAAATAAAGTTGCCACTATTGAATCAATTGAAAATCTAGATAAAAAGATCCACAATCAAATTACTCAATATGGATCTAAGGTAGGAATGACTTTGAAAAATATTAAGGAAAAGGAACCCATAGTTAATGAGAAGATGAACTTAGATTCTATTAGAATTGATAAACTTGAGGGTATCATTACAAATTTGGGAACCGCTTTTTCTTCCGTAAAGAATACTCCTAGTCCTCCTACTAAAATTTCCAAGCTTATGTATGTCCCTAAAAATAAGGGTGAATCATCTAGTAGAGAAACTGCGGATCTTAAATCTATAAGTATTCATCCCAATCTTTTTGCTATCATTAAGGAACCATTTATTGCAAATGATTTTTTCGATCTTGTGCATAAAAGTTTGATAATTAATAAAAATAAAGAAATTACTAAAGATGGTAGATGCCTAATTGAAGAATTACCTACCAAAGATGGCAATACCTAGATCTATTCTTGCTCGTTATGCCTAGCTAGGGGCGTTAAACGATAACGCTTGTTGGGAGGCAACCCAATTTTATTTTTATTCCTTGCTTTTTGCTCCTGTTTAGTAATAAATAAATTATCTAGCCTCTGTTTTGGTTGTGTTTTTTGTGTTTAATTAGTGTTTGTGCCAAGTATAACCGTTGGGAAGACTTGGGGAAAGTCTTGTTGAACTTGCTGTAAAAAGCAGAAACTTTAGCGCTCACGAGAACTGCTGCCATTTTTATTTGGAGAGTGATATTTAGTTAATTATTTTTGAAGATGATTAATAGATAAATTCCTCACGTCCAGAAATTTATTTTAGAATTTTTGCGGTTCCAGATTTTGCGCTAGCTACAGATTACTACAGACTGTTCTGTTTTTGACAGATTCTGTTTTCGTGTGTTGTTTGCTTATTTTGATGAATACATGGCTAGTAAAACAGTTTATAACCCATAGAGAAGTTGGAATACAGTAGGTTTAACACCAATATAAATAAAGAATGAGTTCATTACTGTACCTTGAAGTGGTCTTTTGTTTTCTTTCGCTAACGGAGCTCACGAGTTTTCTATTTTGAGTTTTGTGTTGTCAAGTTTTCAAGTTTTGGGTAAGAATTTGATGGATTATGGAACAAGGAGTGGAAAGAGCCTAAGCTTGGGGATGCCCATGGCACCCCCAAGATAATCCAAGGACACCAAAAAGTCAAAACTCGGGGATGCCCGGAAGGCATCCCCTCTTTTCGTCCACTTCCATCGGTAACTTTACTTGGAGCTATATTTTTATTCACCAACATGATATGTGTTTTGCTTGGAGCGTCTTGTATTATTTGTGTCTTTGTTTGCTAGTATACCACAATCATCCTTGCTGTACACACCTTTTGAGAGAGCCATACATGAATTAAAATTTGATAGAATACTCTATGTGCTTCACTTATATCTTTTGAGCTAAATAGTTTTGCTCTATGTGCTTGACTTATATCTTTTGAGCGTTATAATTTTTCTCTATGTGCTTCACTTAGATCTTTTAGAGCATGGTGGTGGATTTGTTTTAAAGAAACTATTGATCTCTCATGCTTCACTTAAATTATTTTGAGAGTCTCTTAATAGCATTGTAATTTTCTTAATAATAATATGCTTGGTATTCAAGATTTGTGAAACTTTCTTTTGAGTGTGTTGAATACTAAGAAAAGATTCAAGCATGATAATTGTTTTGAGATATGGAGGTGATAATATTAAAGTCATGCTAGTTGAGTAGTTGTGAATTTAAAGAATACTTGTGTTGAAGTTTGTGATTCCCTTAGCATGCACGTATGGTGAACCGTTATGTGATGAAGTCGGAGCATGATTTATTTATTGATTGTCTTCCTTATGAGTGGCGGTCGGGGATGAGCGATGGTCTTTTCCTACCAATATATCCCCCTAGGAGCATGCACATAGTACTTTTCTTTGATAACTTCTAGATTTTTGCAGTAAGTATATGAGTTCTTTATGACTAATGTTGAGTCCATGGATCATACGCACTCTCACCCTTCCACCTTTGCTAGCCTCTCTAATACTACGCACCTTTCGCCGGTATCATACACCTACCATATACCTTCCTCAAAACAGCCACCATACCTACCTATTGTGGCATTTCCATAGCCATTCCAAGATATATTGCCATGCAACTTTCCACCGTTCCGTTTATTATGACACACTCCATCATTGTCATATTGCATATCCCGGTACACCGCCGGAGGCATTCATATAGAGTCATATTTTGTTCTAAGTATCGAGTTGTAATTGTTGAGTTGTAAGAAAAATAAAAGTGTGATGATCATCATTATTAGAGCATTGTCCCAGTGAGGAAAGAATGATGGAGACGATGATTCCTCCACAAGTCAGGATGAGACTCCGGACGAAAAATAAGAATAATAATAATAGAGGCCAAAGAAGCCCAAATAAAAAAAGAGAAAGGCCATAAAAAAGAGAAAAAAGGCCCAAATAAAAAATAAAAAAAATAGAGAAAAAGAGAGAAGGGACAATGTTACTATCCTTTTACCACACTTGTGCTTCAAAGTAGCACCATGATCTTCATAGTAGAGAGTCTCTCATGTTATCACTTTCATATACTAGTGGGAATCTTTCATTATAGAACTTGGCTTGTATATTCCAATGATGGGTTTCCTCAAATTGCCCTAGGTCTTCATGAGCAAGCAAGTTGGATGCACACCCACCTAGTTTCTTTTTGAGCTTTCATATACTTATAGATCTAGTGCATCCGTTGCATGGCAATCCCTACTCACACACATTGATATCTATTGATGGGCATCTCCATAGCCCGTTGATATGCCTAGTTGATGTGAGACTATCTTCTCATTTTTGTCTTCTCCACAACCACCATTCTATTCCACCCATAGTGCTATATCCATGGCTCACACTCATGTATTGCATGAAGATTGAATTTTTTTGAAAAAGTTAGAGTATGAAACAATTGCTTGGCTTGTCATTGGGGTTGTGCATGATTTAAATACTTTGTGTGGGGAAGATGGAGCATAGCCAGACTATATGATTTTGTAGGGATAACTTTCTTTGGCCATGTTATTTTGAGAAGACATAATTGCTTTGTTAGTATGCTTGAAGTATTATTATTTCTTATGTCAATATAAACCTTTGTCTTGAATCTTTCTAATCTGAATATTCATACCACAATTAAGAAGATTTGCATTGAAATTATGCCAAGTAGCACTCCGCATCAAAAATTCTCTTTTTATCATTTACCTACTCGAGGACAAGCAGGAATTAAGCTTGGGGATGCATGATACGTCTCCAACGTATCTATAATTTTTGATTGCTCCATGCTATATTATCTACTGTTTTGGACTATATTCGGCTTTATTTTCATTTTTTATATTATTTTTGGGACTAACCTATTAACCGGAGGCCCAGCCCAGAATTGCTGTTTTTTTTGCCTATTTCAGTGTTTCGAAGAAACGGAATATCAAACGGAGTCCAAATGGAATAAAATCTTCGGGAACGTGATTTTCTCACCGAACGTGATCCAGGAGACTTGGACCCTGCTCCAAGGGACAAAAGAGGCGGTCACGAGGGTGGGGGCGCGCCCCCCCCTAGGGCGCCCCCTTCCTTGTGGGCCCCTCGTTGCTCCTCCGGCGTACTTCTTCCTCCTATATATACACACGTACCCCCAAACGATCAGAACATGAGCCAAAAACCTAATTCCACCGCCGCAACTTTCTGTATCTACGAGATCCCATCTTGGGGCCTGTTCCGGAGCTCCGCCGGAAGAGGGCCGTCATCACGGAGGGCTTCTACAGCACCATAGCCCCTCCGATGAAGTGTGAGTAGTTTACCTCAGACCTTCGGGTCCATAGTTAGTAGCTAGATGGCTTCTTCTCTCTCTTTGAATCTCAATACAAAGTTCTCCCCCTCTCTTGTGGAGATCTATTCGATGTAATCTTCTTTTTGCGGTGTGTTTGTTGAGACCGATGAATTGTGGGTTTATGATCAAGTCTATCTATGAATAATATTTGAATCTTCTCTGGATTCTTTTATGCATGATTGGTTATCTTTGCAAGTCTCTTCGAATTATCCGTTTGGTTTGGCCAACTAGATTGGTAGTTCTTTCCATGGGAGAAGTGCTTAGCTTTGGGTTCGATCTTGCGGTGTCCTTTCCCAGTGACAGAAGGGGCAGCAAGGCACGTATTGCATCGTTGCCATCGAGGATAACAAGATGGGGTTTATTTCATATTGCATGAATTTATATCTCTACATCATGCCATCTTGCTTAAGGCGTTACTCTATTTTTAACTTAATACTCTAGATGCATGCTGGATAGCGGTCGATGAGTGGAGTAATAGTAGTAGATGCAGAATCATTTCGGTCTACTTGTCACAGACGTGATGCCTATATACATGATCATGCCTAGATATTCTCATAATTATGCTTAATTCTATCAATTGCTCAACAGTAATTTGTTCACCCACCGTAGAATACTTATGCTCTTGAGAGAAGCCACGAGTGAAACCTATGGCCCCCGGGTCTATTCTCATCATATCAATCTCCATCACTTTTATATTGTTTTTCTATTTACTTTGCCTTTAGTTTTTTACTTTGCATCTTTATACCAAAAATATTCTATCTATCAGATCTCACTCTCGTAAGTGACCGTGAAGGGCTTGACAACCCCTAATCGCGTTGGTTGCGAGTAGCTATCGTTTTGTGCAGGTACGAGGGACTTGAGCGTGGCCTCCTACTGGATTGATACCTTGGTTCTCAAAAACTGAGGGAAATACTTACACTACTCTGCTGCATAATCCCTTCCTCTTCGGGGAAAACCAACGCAAGCTCAAGACGTAGCATGGAGCAACAGGGGACCCATGAGGGTGGAGGGCGCGCCCGGGGGGGGGGGGTAGGCACGCCCCCTACCTCGTGGCCTCCTCCCTTGTTTCTTGAGGTAGGGTCCAACCTGGATCATGTTCGGTGAGAAAATCACGTTCCTGAAGGTTTCATTCCGTTTGGACTCCGTTTGATATTCCTTTTCTTAGAAACCCTAAAATAGGCAAAAAAATAGCAATTCTGGGCTGGGCCTCCGGTTAATAGGTTAGTCCCAAAATAATATAAAAGTGGAAAATAAAGCCCAATAATGTCCAAAACAGTAGATAATATAGCATGGAGCAATCAAAAATTATAGATACGTTGGAGACGTATCACTTACCTCGAAACCCGTCAACAGATTGCTGCAGGCTTCATCTAGTCCACTCTTGGCGGACTGAATCTTCTTGATCACCGCACCCATAAGGACACGGTGCTCGTCCACAACGAAGGCCCCTCGTAGCGCCTCCATCAGGTCATCCGGCGCCCCTGGGTGGACAGGGGCCACCAGTGGAATTGGCAAACCTCTCTCCTTCGAAGGAGGGTGCTCGCCTGATTCCGGAGCCATATGAACCTCCGAAATCATATCCAGCTGAGGGCCGAACTGAATACGGCCCTCTTCGCCTGTCTCCTTGGGGATCTGCTCCCCCATCTGTCTGGCAGCGGAGGTCCCGCCTTGTGGCGCCCCCTGGACAATTTCCTAATCTCCTCCCTTCGGAGCGGCCCTCCGGGATAACACTTTGGTGTCGTCCCTGGCCTCGGGGGAGCAAGCAGGCGGTGGCGACATGCTCGCCATCTCCGATGGAGCCAGCGAACCTCCAGATGAGGACCGCTGGATAAGGTCACGGGCCGGACTACAAAAGTGTGGATTAACCATGTCAGCATAATAAAAGAAAGGGCTGGATGTGCGCGTAAATGAGCCATGTCGCTTACGGTGCAGGCTGAGGCCTAGTGCGGGGGCGTTGTTCCGGACTACTGTCAACGTCCCACGCGGTGTTGACCGATGGGGCGCCCTTCCCCTTTTTGGGCGCTTTCGCCTCCGGATGTTCTAGGGCCACCCTCTTCTTATTCTCCTCGGGAGGAGGGTTGATTTGCTCCTCCTCCTCTTCCTCGTCATTGTCCTCGAGGACGGAGGAATGGGCCTCGTGGTCTTCGGACGTCGCGTCCGAAGCGCCCTTGCGACGGGGGCCACTCTTGGCCCCCTTGGCCTTCTTCTTGGCCTTCTTCTCCGGCACCGTATATGGCACCGGCACCAGCATCCTCGCCAGGCGCGGGATGATCGGTTCCTCGGGCAGCGGCGCCGGACACTGGATCCGCTGCGCCTTCTCCACCCAGTCCTGAAGGAGCAATACCCAATCTCAGACATCATCCTCGAAACATTCAAGTTGTGAATACGTCAAAATAAACATACCTTGTTGGTGGGGCATTTCCAATTGTGACCATGGTCTGAGTCCGTGGCCGGTGGCTTCTCGTTGCCCTTAAAGAGCAACTTCTAGGCCCCTTCATGAGAGGTGTCGAAGAGCCTTCTCAGGGGCTGGTGCTTCTTCGAATTGAACTCCCATAAAGGGCGGCTTCGACGCTGGCACCGAAGAATCCGGCGGACCAGCATCACCTGGATAACGTCAATGAGCTTGACGTCCTTGGTCACCATGCTTTGAACACGCGTCTGTAGCGCTATCAGCTCGTCAGGTGAACACCAGTTCGGACTCTTCTCGACCCAAGAGGTCAGCCGCGTGGGAGCACTAGAGCGGAATTCGGCAGCTGTGGCCCAGGTGGTGCCACGAGGTTCTGTGATGTAGAACCACTGCTTTTGCCATTCCTTTACTGTCTCTATAAAGGTGCCTTTGGGCCAGGAGACGTTGGATAGCTTGCTCACCATGGCCCCTCCACACTCCGCGTGCTGACCATCCACCACCTTCGGCTTCAAGTTGAAGACTTTGCGCCACAGCCCGAAGTGGGGATGGATGCAGAGGAAGGCCTCGCACACGACAATAAACGCCAAGATGTTGAGGAAGGAATTCGGGGACAGATCTTGGAAATCTATCCCGTAATAGTACATCAGCCCGCGGACGAAAGGGTGGAGTGGAAACCCTAGCCCGCGGAGGAAATGGGGGGTGAAGACTACTCTCTCTGTGGGCTCCGACGTGGGGACGACTTGTCCCTCGGCTAGCAGTCGATGGGCGATCTCCTTTGCCAAATATCCGGCCGCCCGGAGCTTAGTAATGTCCTCCTCCTTGACGGAGGAGACCATCCACTTGCCCTGACCACCAGATTCGGACATGGTTGCTTGAGTGGAAAAGGGATGGGAACTTGGGCGCTGGAGCTTGAGATCGGAAGGGCAAAGATAGAGAGAAGGCGTGAGGAGAGGAAGGGGGAATCCTTATCCCCTTATAAAGGCAGCAGATATTAAACGCCTCCTCACTCGCCTTAGGATTCGCCTGTTCCCTAGGGCTGTATGAACGGCACGGTTGAGTTACCCATGCCCGCATTGATGAGAATCCCGCGATAAGGGGACACGATCTCTGTTTCGACAAGACGTGCCAATAGCAACCGCGTCTCAAAACGTGGGATGACAGAAGAAAAACGATTCGAAATTATAACCGGACAGACACGATGCCGTGTTGGAGAGAAGCTGTCAACAGATTGGATTCGTGCAAATATTATATTCTCTCCGTGGTTGTGTATGGTATGCGTAATAGGTCCAGATGCACTTATTTCGTCCGAAGACTATTCTGGAGTTCAGAAGGAGGGAACCCGCCTTGCAATGCCGAAAACAAATCTACGCGCTGGACTCCTCGTCATTGAAGCCAGGTTTAGGGGCTACTGACGAAGTCCTGGACTAAGGGGTCCTCGGACGTCCGGCCTGTTATCTATGGGCCGGACTGATGGGCTGTGAAGACATGAAGACTGAAGACTGCACCGGGTCCGAATTGGACTCTACTTGGCGTGGAAGGCAAGCTTGGCGACCGAAGATTCCTTCTTATGTAACCGACTCCATGTAAACCCTAGATCCCCTCGGCGTCTACATAAATGAAGGGGATAGTCCAGAAAGGACAACACATATACTCATTACCATACCCACATAGGCTAGACTTCTAGGGTTTAGCCATACGATCTCGTGGTAGATCAACTCTTGTAATACTCATATTTATCAAGATCAATCAAGCAGGAAGTAGGGTATTACCTCCATACAGAGGGCCCGAACCTGGGTAAACATCGTGTCCCCTGTCTCCTGTTACCATCGATCATAGACGCACAGTTCGGGACCCCCTACCCGAGATCCGCCGATTTTGACACCGACAGTGCCCTCGCTAGCTGATACGTCTCCGTCGTATCTATAATATTTGATTGTTCCATGCCAATATTCTACAACTTTCATATACTTTTGGCAACTTTTTATACTATTTTTGGGACTAACATATTGATCTAGTGCCCAGTGCCAGTTCCTATTTGTTGCATGTTTTTTGTTTCGCAGAATATCCATATCAAATGGAGTCCAAATGGGATAAAAATTGACGGAGATTTTTTGGAATATATATGATTTTTGGGAAGAAAAATCCACGCGAGACGGTGCCCGAGGTGGCCACGAGGCAGGGGGGCGCGCCTGCCCCCCTGGGCGCGCCCGGACCCTCATGGGCCACCCGTAAGGCGGTTGATGCCCTTCTTTCGCCGCAAGAAAGCTAATATCCGGATAGAGATCGTGTCAAAATTTCTGCACAATTGGAGATACGGATCTCTGAGAATATAAGAAACGGTGAAAGGGAAGAATCTGGGAACGCAGAAACAGAGAGAGACAGAGAGACAGGTCCAATCTCGGAGGGGATCTCGCCCCACCCGTGCCATGGAGGCCATGGACCAGAGGGGAAACCCTTCTACCATCTAGGGAGGAGGTCAAGGAAGAAGAAGAAGGAGGGGGGCTCTCTCCCCCTCGCTTCCGGTGGCACCGGAGTGCCACCGAGGGCCATCATCATCACCGCGATCTACACCAACACCTCCGCCATCTTCACCAACATCTCCATCACCTTCCCCCCTCTATCTATAGAGGTCCACTTTCCCGCAACCCGCTGTACCCTCTACTTGAAGATGGTGCTTTATGCTTCATATTATTATCCAATGATGTGTTGCCATCCTAAGATGTCTGAGTAGATTTTTGTTGTCCTATCGGTGGTTGATGAATTGCTATGATTGATTTAATCTGCTTGTGGTTATGTTGCTGTCCTTTGGTGCCCATCATATGATTGTGCGCATGGATCACACCCTAGGGTTAGTTGTATGTTGATAGGACTATGTATTGGAGGGCAAGAGTGACAGAAGCTTCAACCTAGCATAGAAATTGATGCATACGGGATTGAAGGGGGACCAATATATCTTAATGCCATGGTTGGGTTTTACCTTAATGAACATTAGTAGTTGTGGATGCTTGCTAATAGTTCCAATCATAAGTGTATAGAATTCCAAGTTAGGGATGACATGCTAGCACTGGCCTCTCCCACATAATACTTGCTATCGGTCTAGTAAAGTAGTCAATTGCTTAGGGGCAATTCCGCAACTCCTACCACCACTTTTCCACACTCGCTATATTCACTTTATTGTTTCTTTATCTAAACAGCCCCTACCTTTTATTTACTTGCTCTTTATTATCTTTCAAACCTATCCAACAACACCTACAAAGTACTTCTAGTTCCATACTTGTTCTAGGTAAAGCGAACGTCAAGCGTGCGTAGAGTTGTATCGGTGGTCGATAGAACTTGAGGGAATATTTGTTCTACCTTTAGCTCCTCGTTGGGTTCGACACTCTTACTTATCGAAAACTGTTGCGATCCCCTATACTTGTGGGTTATCACTAGCCAGGCACCCACATACCTCTCCCACAGCATGCCACCTTCCTGTTGGGAACGTAGCATGCAATTTCAAAAAAATTCCTACGATCACGCAAGATCTATCTAGGAGATGCATAGCAACGAGACGGGAAGAGTGTGTCCATGTACCCTCGTAGACCGAAAGCGGAAGCGTTAGGTTAACGCGGGTGATGTAGTCGAACGTCTTCATGATCCAACCGATCCAAGTACCGAACGTACGACACCTCCGTGTTTAGCACACGTTTAGCTTGATGACGTCCCTTGAGCTCTTGATCCAGCAGAGGGTCGAGGGAGAGTTCCGTCAGCACGACGATGTGGTGACAGTGATGGTATGTGATCTGCGCAGGGCTTCGCCTAAGCACTACGATGCTATGGCTGGAGGAGTAAACTGTGGAGGGGGGCACCACACACGGCTAAGAAACAACTATTGTGTCTTTGGGGTGCCCCCTGCCCACGTATATAAAGGAGGGGGAGGAGGAGGCCGGCCCAAGGGGGGGGGGTGCCCCAAGAGGGGGAGTCCTACTAGGACTCCGTTCCTAGTAGGATTCACCCCCCTTTCCTTCCAATGGAGAGGGGAAAGGGGAAAAGAGGGAGAAGGAGAAGGAAAGGGGGGGGGGGCGCCCCCTCACCTTGTCCAATTTGGATAGGGCAAGGGGGGCGTGCCTCCTCTCCTCCACTACGGCCCATTAGGCCCATTAACTTTCCCGGGGGTTCCGGTAGCCTCCCGGTACTTTGAAAAATCCCCGAACCTTATCAGAACCATTCTGGTGTCCATATATAACCTTCCAATAAATAAATCTTTACCTATCAACCATTTCGAGACTCCTTGTCATGTTCGTGATCTCATCCGGGACTCCGAACAAACTTCGGTCACCAAAACACATAACTCATATTACAAATCATCATCGAACGTTAAGCTTGCGGACCCTACGGGTTTGAGAACTATGTAGACATGACTGACACACATCTTCGGTCAATAACCAATAGCGGAACCTGGATGCTCATATTGGTTCCTACATATTCTACGAAGATCTTTATCGGTCAAACTGCATAACAACATACGTCATTCCCTTTGTCATCCGTATGTTACTTGCCCGAGATTCGATCGTCGGTATCTTCATACCTAGTTCAATCTTGTTACCGACAAGTCTATTTACTCGTTCCGTAATGCATCATCCCGCAACTAACTCATTAGTCACATTTCTTGCAAGGCTTATGGTGATGTGCATTACCGAGAGGGCCTAGAGATACCTCTCCGATACACGGAGTGACAAATCCTAATTTTGATCTATGCCAACTCAACAAACACCTTTGGAGACACCTGTAGAGCATCTTTATAATCACCCAGTTACGTTGTGACGTTTGATAGCACACAAGGTGTTCCTCCGGTATTCGGGAGTTGCATAATCTCATAGTTAGAGGAATATATATAAGTCATGAAGAGAGCAATAACAATAAAACTAAACGATCATTATGCTAAGATAACAAATGGGTCTTGTCCATCACATCATTCTCTAATGATGTGATCCCGTTCATCAAATGAGAACACATGTCTATGGTCAGGAAACTTAACCATCTTTGATTAATGAGCTAGTCAAGTAGAGGCATACTAGGGACACTCTATTTGTCTATGTATTCACACATGTACTAAGTTTCTGGTTAATACAATTCTAGCATGAATAATAAACATTTATCATGATATAAGGAAATAAAAATAACAACTTTATTATTGCCTCTAGGGCATATTTCCTTTAGTCTCCCACTTGCACTAGAGTGAATAATCTATATTACATAGTAATGATTCTAACACACATGGAGTCTTGGTGTTGATCATGTTTTGCTCATGAGAGAGGCTTAGTCAATGGGTCTACAACATTCAGATCTGTATGTATCTTGCAAATCTCTATGTCTCCCTCCTTGACTTGATCGCGGATGGAATTGAAGCGTCTCTTGATGTGTTTGGTTCTCTTGTGAAATATGGATTCCTTCACCAAGGCAATTGCTCCAGTATTGTCACAAAAGTTTTTTCATTGGACCCGATGCACTAGGTATTACACCTAGATCGGATATGAACTCCTTCATTTGCTGCTTCCGAAGCAGCTATGTACTCCGCTTCACACGTAGATCCCGCCATGATGCTCTGATTGGAACTGCACCAACTAATAGCTCCACCATTCGATATAAATACGTGTACGGTTTGTGACTTAGAGTCATCCGGATCAGTGTCCAAACTTGCATCGACGTAACCATTTACGACAAGATCTTTGTCACCTCCATAAATGAGAAACATATCCTTAGTCCTTTTCAGGTATTTCAGGATGTTTTTGACCGCTGTCTAGTGATCCTCTCCTGGATTACTTTGGTACCTCCCTGCTAAACTTATAGCAAGGCACACATCAGGTCTGGTACACAACATTTCATACATGATAGAACCTATGGCTAAGGCATAGGGAATGACTTTCATTTTCTCTCTATCTTCTACAGTGGTCGGGCATTGAGTCGGACTCAACTTCACACCTTGTAACACAGGCAAGAACCCTTTCTTTTACTGATCCGTTTTGAACTTCTTCAAAACTTTATCAAGGTATATGCTTTGTGAAAGTACAATTAAGGGTCTTGATCTATCTCTATAGATCTTGATGACCAATATGTAAGCAGCTTCACCGAGGTCTTTCATTGAAAAATTCTTATTCAGGTATCCTTTTATGCTATCCAGAAACTCTATATTATTTCCAATCAACAATATGTCATCCACATATAATATTAGAAACACTACAGAGCTCCCACTCACTTTCTTGTAAATACATACTTCTCCAAAAGTCTGTATAAAACCATATGCTTTGATCACACTATCAAAGCGCATATTTCAACTCTGAGAGGCTTGCACCAGTCCATAAATGGATCGCTGGATCTTGCACACTTTGTTAGCACCTTTAGGATCGACAAAAACTTCTTGTTGTATCATATACAACTCTTCTTTAAGATATCCATGAAGGAATGCAATTTTGACATCCATTTGCCAAATTTCATAATCATAAAATGCAACAATTGCTAACATGATTCGGACAGATTTAAGCATCGCTACGGGTTAGAAGGTCTCGTCGTATCAACTCCATGAACTTGTCGAAAACCTTTCGCAACAAGTCGAGCTTTGTATACAATAACATTACCGTCAGCGTCAGTCTTCGACTTGAAGATCCATTTATTCTCTATGGCTTGCCGATCATCGGGCAAGTCAATGAAAGTCCACACTTTGTTCCCATACATGGATCCCATCTCAGCTTTCATGGACTCAAGCCATTTTGCAGAATTTGGGCTCATCATCGTTTCATCATAGTTCCTAGGTTTGTCATGGTCAAGTAACATGACCTCCAGAACAGGATTGTAACATCCCAAATTTTCAATTTGGAATGTTATACATTAGATCATCATTGCATACCATATCTTATTTTGCATTTTGGTTGATCCTAGAAATTCTACGCAACTCAATGACCCACAGAGAGAGTTGGACATTTCGTTATTTTCATATTTGAGTTCTCTCAAATATTGAGAATAGGATCATTTGATTTTATTTATTTTATTGTCAATTATTTCTATTACAAAAATATGAGAGAGGGAATAAAATGGCTTTCCCAAAATAAAGAAATATTGAGGATTCAATAATAAAATCAAATAAGATTTTATTTCAGAGTTTTTCGTTATTTTATATGAATTTAGGAAAAATGTGCGTTTTTCAAATTGCATTTAGGCCCCAAATAAATGTTCACCTTGTGCGGCTTGATTTTAGAAGCCCAAGAAAATTTATTTCGGAAATTTTGGAGTCTGTTTAGTATTTCTTTTTATTTTTCTTCTGCGCGTAATTATTATTATTTAAAAAAAACGCACGCCGACCTACGGGCCGTGTCCGACCTGGACACCGGCCCGGGCAGGCTTTAAAAGCCAGGGGAGAGGCCCAGCTGAGCCAGCGCCCCAGCCCCGAAACCCTAGCCCGCTCCCGCTCCCGCCGCCGCCGCCGCCGCCCGCACGCTCGTCGAGGTTCGCCGCCTCGAAATGCGTGCCCGGTTTTTTAGAAAACCGATTGGTTTTCCGTTGGTTTTTTGTCGGTTTTTTTAGATTGGTTTTTTAAATAGATCGGCTTTTCCGGTTTATTTAAATAGCGAGCGTTCGTCCGTTCCTTCGTTCCAGCGAACGTTCATCGTTTTTCTTTTTCTCGGATTAAATCCGCGATTTTTCTGATCGCGATTTCTGATCCGATTTTCGTTTTAGTATAACTTTTCGCTCGTTTATCGGAATCAGGCGATTCAAGCGCCTAGAGTTTCGTCTCGAAACCCTCTATCCGTTTAATCGACTTAAACAAGTTTTTGCTACTGTAAAATTTTCCCTAGATCCAGATTAGTAGAACGAAGTTGTTTTCTTTCACCGTTTGACTTTCGTTGCTTCGTTCAATTTGATTCTTTTGCCAACCGGAGTTCTTAAGTTGAACCTTCTGGTTAGATCTCTTATTTGAGTTTTACCCGTGCATTAGATGAGTACTTATTGTATGCTTGTTTGTTTGTCTGCGATAGAATACCCGGAGTGCGCCGCCTGTTACTTCGAATCTCTAGGTTTCGCGGATCATCAGCAAGGCAAGTAACACTTTGATCATACCTTTTCTACTACCCAGTTTTATTGCATTAGATCAATCCTCACACATTGCATGGTTAGGATCTAATTAAATTGTGGGATGGGAAGTAGATGAGGTAGTATCTATTACCAGTTTATTATCAAACCTTTGGGACTTACTTCTGCGTTTGCTTATTATGCCATGCTATGCTAGTAGACGTGGATTGGGTGAGTGATATCCATGACAGATGTGAGTTTTGTTAATTAATGGTTTATCTAAGGTGGCAACTTAAACACACATCTGGGTGGACTGAGGCACCTGGGTATTCCAGGACTTGCCTGTTTTCTTTTGGACCGCCACCCAGGCTCAAAGGGATCATGAGACTATTCATACTAGAAACTTCCGTGTGCAGCCACAAGCTATTATGGGCTCTAGCATAGTTGACTAAGTCGTGCGAACTCTTACAGTGGTAGACTAGCAGATGTAGGGGATGTAGGTGGTACGGTCTACCCGATCGTAAGGTGCTAGTGCTTCTGAAAGACTATGTCTCGGTCATCCGTCTTCTCAAACACCATGTAGTGCGAGAAACCAAACGGAGGCTATCGAGTCTTGTGAGGAAAAGTGCGTAAACCTCTGCAGAGTGTAATAAACTAATCATGGTTAGCCGTGTCCCCGATTATGGACAATCTTGAGTATCTAGTACCTGGATTATCATGTGAATCTCAACATGTTACTCTAAATTAATTTTGTTGGGTTTTGTTTAATGATGATGCTTAACTGGGATTGAGAATGCTGTCAACCATTCTCAATGTTTAACAACTACCATGATAGTTAAATAAAATTATTCCTTTGTAGTAGGGAAAAATTGGCTTTACGCAAAACTGTAACCATAGAGCTTTCCACCAGCCAAATATGCATATAGTATAGCTGCTTCATTCCATTACTCTCTATGTGTTACATTGCCAGCATATTCCATGTGCTGACCCGTTTTCGGGCTGCAATGTTAATGATGAAGACTTTTCAGACGATGATTAAGGAGTTTTTAGGTCGTGGTTCTATACTCAGTGATGCCGTTGGAGTTGATGGACTCACTTATCTTCCAAGCCTTCGCTGTTATCGTTATTAGATGGCCTTAAGCCATATTTATTGTAATAAGTTCTCTATTGAGACACTCGATGTAATAAGTGTGTGATTGCTACTCTGCTATAAATCCTCCGAGTACTGTGTGGTGTCAGCATTACTGATCCAGGGATGACACCGGAGCACAGAGATCAGACTGTTTGAGGTCTGGTCGCTACAAGGATTACCGTACCAGTCTGGTGCGGACCGTACTCTGGTTGACCTACGAGGTTCAGTAGTAACTTGATCTGAAGTTTCATGATCGTCATTAGCTTCCTCACTAATTGGTGTAGGAATCGTTGGAATTGATTTCTGTGATGAACTACTTTCCAATTCGGGAGAAGGTACAATTACCTCATCAAGTTGTACTTTCCTCCCACTCACTTCTTTCGAGAGAAACTCCTTCTCTAGAAAGGATCCATTCTTAACAACGAATTTCTTGCCATCGGATCTGTGATAGAAGGTGTACCCAACAGTCTCCTTTGGGTATCCTATGAAGACACATTTCTCCGATTTGGGTTCGAGCTTATCAGGTTGAAGCCTTTTCACATAAGCATCGCAACCCCAAACTTTAAGAAATGATAGCTTAGGTTTCTTGCCAAACCACAGTTCATATGGTGTCATCTCAACGAATTTAGATGGTGCCCTATTTAACATGAATGCAGCCATCTCTAAAGCATGACCCCAAAATGATATCGGTAAATCGGTAAGAGACATCATAGATCGCACCATATCTAATAAAGTATGGTTACGATGTTCGGACACACCATTACACTGTGGTGTTCCAGGTGGCGTGAGTTGTGAAACTATTCCACATTGTTTCAAATGAAGACCAAACTCATAACTCAAATATTCACCTCCACGATTAGATCGTAGAAACTTTATTTTCTTGTTATGATGATTTTCCACTTCACTCTGAAATTCTTTGAACTTTTCAAATGTTTCAAACTTATGTTTCATTATGTAGATATACCCATATCTGCTCAAATCATCTGTGAAGGTTAGAAAATAACGATACCCGTTGCGAGCCTCAACACTCATCGGACCACATATATCAGTATGTATTATTTCCAATAAGTCAGTGGCTTGCTCCATTGTTCAGGACAACAGAGTCTTAGTCATCTTGCCCATGAGGCATGGTTCGAAGCATCAAGTGATTCATAATCAAGTGATTCCAAAAGCCCATCAGCATGGAGTTTCTTCATGCGCTTTACACCAATATGACCTAAATGGCAGTCCCACAAATAAGTTGCACTATCATTATTAACTTTGCATCTTTTGGCTTCAATATTATGAATATGTGTATCACCACAATCGAAATTCAACAAAAATAGACCACTCATCAAGGGTGCATGACCATAAAAGATATTACTCATATAAATAGAACAACCATTATTCTATGATTTAAATGAATAACCGTCTCGCATCAAACAAGATCCAGATATAATGTTCATGCTCAACACTGACACCAAATAACAATTATTTAGGTCTAAAACAAATCCTGATGGTAGATGTAGAGGTAGCGTGCCGACGGCGATCACATCGACTTTGGAACCATTTCCCACGCGTATCGTCACCTCGTCCTTAGCCAATCTTCATTTAATCTGTAGCCCCTATTTCGAGTTGCAAATATGAGCAATAGAACTATTATCAAATACCCAGGTGCTACTACGAGCATTAGTAAGGTACATGAGGGAGTCCTGGATTAGGGGTCTCTGGACAGCCGGACTATATCCTTTGGCCGGACTGTTGGACTATGAATATACGAGATTGAAGACTTTGTCCCGTGTCCGGATGGGACTCTACTTGGCGTGGAAGGCAAGCTAGGCAATACAGATATGTATATCTCCTCCTTTGTAACCGACCTTGTGTAACCCTAGCCCCCTCCGGTGTCTATATAAACCGGAGGGTTTTAGTCCATCAGACAACATACAATCATACCATAGGCTAGCTTCTAGGGTTTAGCCTCTCTGATCTCGTGGTAGATCAAATCTTGTACTACTCATATTATCAAGAATAAATCAAGCAGGACGTAGGGTTTTACCTCCATCAAGAGGGCCCGAACCTGTGTAAAACATCGTGTCCCCTGCCTCCTATTACCATCCGCCTTAGACGCACAGTTCCGGATCCCCTACCCGAGATCCGCCGGTTTTGACACCGACATTGGTGCTTTCATTGAGAGTTCCTATGTGTCGTCATCATTAGGCTTGATGGCTCCTTCAATCATCGATAGCGATGCGGTCCAGGGTGAGACTTTTCTCCCCGGACAGATCTTTGTATTCGGCGGCTTCGCACTGCGGGCCAACTCGCTTGGCCATCTGGAGCAGATCGAGAGTTACGCCCCTGGCCACCAGGTCAGGTTTGGAAGCTTAAACTACATGGTCGATATCCGCGGAGACTTGATCTTCGACGGATTCGAGCCCCTGACTAGTGCGCCACACGGTCGCGATGAACATGATTTAGCTCTGCCATCGGACAGTGTTCAGGAGATCGCGCCGGCAACCGCTCCGACCCTCATTTCGGAGCCAGTTGCGCCGTCCATGGATGGGTGGATAGACCCCGCCACGGAGGCCGTATCCTCAGCGGCGATCGAGCCGAGTATCGACCTTACCCTTCACGAGAGCCGTGATGCCAACCTGCCGGATCCTTCCCCGGCCATGGACACCGAACCGCCTGCGCCCGTGCCTATCGAATCCGGCTGGACGCCGATCATGGAGTTTACCTCCGCGGATATCTTTTAGCACTCGCCCTTCGGCGACATACTGAACTCATTAAGGTCTCTCTCCTTGTCAGGAGAGTCCTGGCCGAACTATGTCCGACAGGATTGGGATGCGAATGACGAAGAAATTCGCCGCCCACCCACCACCCACTTAGTAGCCACTGTCGATGATTTGACCGACATGCTCGACTTCGACTCCAAAGATATCGATGGCATGGACGACGATACAGGAGATGAACAGGAACCACTGCCCACAGGGCACTGGACGCCCACTTCATCATATGATGTATACATAGTGGACACACCCAAACAAAACAACGTCGAAGAATGGAAGGACGCAGCGAAGGATTGTTCCCTCGAGAAGCAGTCAAGACGGCGGCGTAAACGCCACTCCAAATCCCGCCTCGGTAGAAACAGCGGTCATATAGACCCAACGATAGAGCAGGGTGAACCATCGCCCGACCATGGCAACACGGAGAATCAAACCGAACAACCCGACTCAGTCGAAGATAACAGTCCGGATAACATTACACTGGACAGGAACCTGGAGCAGCTGAATACCCATAAAAGGCTTGTCTCCACTACGAGGAGTCTGAAAAAGTAGAAGCAAAGGCTCATGGCTGCACAAGACACTCTCAGAATCAGATGGAGCGAAGTACTCAACACTACAGGAAAGTACGGTGGTAATCGTCACACCAAGAGCTACCCGAAGCGAAAGTTGCTACCTGAATTCGATGAGGAGGCCTTAGATCCCCCGCAATTAAAAAACAAAACGGCCATCCGGTCAGATAGACGACCTCGTGGCCAACATAGAACGGCAAACGACGCCACACATAAGCCTGTACGCGATCCGCGTGAGGGCTCACATCAAAAGGACGGCGCAACCAGATCCATCTACGGACCACGCAAGCGCGCTCCAGTATGCAATGCAACACCACAAACATCCCAACACCATGGTACACCCAAATACAGGGGTGTCGCACACCCCCTATGTTTCACCGATGAGGTGCTGGACCAAGAATTTCCGGAGGGATTCAAACCCGTAAACATAGAGGCGTACGACGGAACAACAAACCCTGGGGTCTGGATTGAGGACTATATCCTCCATATCCATATGGCTCGAGGAGATGATCTCCACGCCATCAAGTACTTACCCCTCAAGCTCAAAGGGCCCGCTCGACACTGGCTTAAAAGCCTCCCCGAAAACTCCATTGGAAGCTAGGAAGAGCTCGAAGACGCCTTTCGGGCAAATTTTCAAGGGACCTATGTCCGACCACCGGATGCAGATGATTAAGTCATATAACTCAATAGCCCAAAGAGTCAGCCCGAAAGCTTTCGAACAGGTTCCTCACTAAAAAGAACCAAATAGTCGACTGTCCAGACACCGAAGCCTTAGCAGCTTTCAAGCACAGCGTTCGAGACGAATGGCTCGCCAGACACCTCGGGCAAGAAAAGCCGAGAACAATGGCAGCCTTAACAAACCTCATGACCTGCTTTTGCGCGGGTGAGGACAGCTGGTTAGCCTGATGCAGCACCAGCGACCCAAGTACATCCGAAGTCAGGGACAGAAACGGGAAATCAGGACATAGAAAAAACAAGCGCCGGAATAAAGAAGACAACCCGAAGAGCACGGCGGTAAACACCGGATTCAGAAGCTCTCGGCCAGGTCAGCAGAAGCTGCCCTCCAAAGGCAACAGAGACGAACTGTCCAGCCTAAACCAGATTCTGGATAAAATATGTCAGATCCACAGCACCCCCGATAAGCCTGCAAATCATACCCATAGAGAATGTTGGGTTTTCAAGCAGTCCGGCAAGCTCAACACCGAACATAAGGGGCAGGATACACCAAGCGAAGACGAGGACGAGCCTCACAAGCAAAGCACTGGGAACAGAAGAAATTCCCACTAGAAGTCAAAATAGTCAACGTGTTACACGTGATAAAGGGGAGAAACAAAGCGGCACTCCTAGAGACACATGCCCCAGGGCCTATCACCGCGGAGTTCTGCCACTGGTCGTCCCAACTGATCACTTTTGACCATCGGGATTACTCGGCAAGTATCCGGCGTGCTGGATGGGCTGCCTTGGTATTAGACCCAATAATTGACGGATACCACTTCAGACGAGTCCTGATGGATGGCGGCAGTAGTTTAAACCTGATATATCAGGACACAGTCCGCAACATGGGGATAGAGCCGGCAAAAATTAGCCATAGCAATACTACCTTTAAAGGAGTAACGCCAGGCCCAGAAGCCCATTGCACGGGCTCCCTGCTACTAGAGGTTATATTCGGCTTTCCCGATAACTTCCGCAGCGAAAAGTTATCCTTCCACATCGCTCCGTTCCAAAGTGGCTATCATGCACTACTCGGACGCGAAGCTTTCGCTCGCTTTAACGCAATACCGCATTACGCTTCTCTCATGCTTAAGATGCCCGGTCCACGTGGCATCATTACAGTAAATGGAAATATTGAGCGTTCCTTGCGCGCGGAAGACCGTGCAGCTGCCTTGGCAGCCGCACACTAAACGGCCTCACCAACTAAAGTATCTGACAAGTCGTTAAGACCACGGACGCGGTTAGACGAGTCCGGCGCAGCTATATGTACAGGTTTGATGGCTATACCCCTATTACAATACAAGGGGCTCAACGCGTGCAAACAAGTGGCAATTAGGCTCAACTTTACTCATCTTGAACTATACATGGTTTCTTTAGTATAACCTACCTTTTTGCACGACAACTTTTCAACTAAGTTCCTCTCTTTTACAGATGACCATCGTGCTACACCCGTCCAGGATATGGCACAACGGAGACACAGGCACAGACGTGCAGCAGGGACCCGTTCCAAGGATTCTTTTTAGATTAAGACCCTGCGTAAACCTTTTTTTACTGTCTCTTGTTGATACACATTCCTCGGATTCTCAGTACAATTGAGAAGGATGCTCACGTCTTGGCATGTGGCCACGTCAGAATAATGCACGTACCTGGACACCAGGGGCTTATTACAAAGGGCACTGTTTAGGCCCGGTTTACACCATAAAGACCGAATACCTTAGGGAGTGTTCAGCGTCGCGAGTTTGGCCTTATATGCATCAGCTCCGAATCATGTCTTTGGTCAAATGTTGGGTTTGCCCGGCTCCTGTGTTTTTCTGCCTTACGTTCTGCTCTATCAGCTAAGGCGGCACCAAGAGAACTACTGCGATTGTGCCCTGGTTCATCCGGATGAGCACCTCAGTAGAGAAAGCCTAAAACTGACTGTCATGATATAGCGTGAGACTGGTCAACCACTCAATGACCTATCAGAATCTTCGGGATTCCTCCGCCTTAACGAAGGGCCGTTTCCCGGCTAGGCATGTATGCACCCCAAATTCGGATGAGTGCGGAGCCACCAGGGGCTATATAGTAGCCCTACTGTCAAACTCCTTTGGCTAAGTGAAAGTGTTAAAGCATTATAGTCCGGTTGCCTAGTTCGCTGCGCTTTCACCTCCTTAATGGACCAAAACATTGGATCAAGTGTGAACATGCGTCTTCTGCGAACACCCCCGCATTATATGCATGGGGGCTGAAGCCGACGACTGCAATCTTTCAGGTTATATACATATATACATAAACGGCCGCACAGGAGGCATCATAGTACTTTCGGGCAAAAGTATAAATATAGCCTTGATAAACTTAATAAAACATTGTTTTTACAATGGGAACACATGTCACTGAAACATAATATTCTTCGAGAACTGGGGCTCTATCGAACGAGCGCCTTCAAGAACTTCTTCCAAATAGTGCTCGGCAGCCACTCGGCCTATGGCCGAACCCTGTGTCGCAACAGTGGTGGCATCCATCTCCGCCCAGTATGTTTTGACATGGGCAAGGGCCATCCGCAAGCCTTCTATGCACGCCGACCTCTTCATCGCATTAATGCGCGGCACCGCACCAAGGAACTGCTGCACCAAACTAAAATAGCTGTTCGGCTTTTGCCTTTCTGGCCACAGATGATCCACAATAGACCTCATGGCGAGTCGGACAATCTATTCAGCTCGGCCCATTCGGCAAGGCGATCAGTCAATAGAAGCGGACGCTCTAGAACATTAAATTGTGACCAGAATAGCTTGTCCACTTCACGATTTGTTTGATCTCGGAAGTATTCGGCCGCATTGACAGCACTCGCCGCCAAGTCCAGATATGCGTCCGCCGAACTCCACAGCCGGTCCAGAGGGGCATACCGAGGATCTCCAAACTTCCTCCGCAGCATAAAGGGCTTCCCAGCCGTGATATCCCTGGCTTGACGCAGCTCCTCCTTCTTCGCTCTCATCGCAGAGCGGGTGTCTTTGGTCGCCATCGTGGCCTTTTCTAGGTCCGTCTCCTTCGCCCACTTTTCTTCTTCAAGAAGCTGGCAACGGTCGGGAGTATCTTTTAACTTTACAGTCATCTTGGCCATTTTTTCTTTGCTCTCGCTATGCGCGGCCTTTTCGGCTCTTAACTCTTCGGCCGCTGTTAAAGCGGCCACATCACTAATCCTTGCTTGCTCCTTGGCTTGGGCAAGCTCCGCCCGAAGGGTCTCCACGGTGGCAGCTCCATCTGCAGTCACAACATATTAAAGATACTGGCATTGTGCTGCTCTTACTATGTGACACTCAACAGAAAAATCACCTACCCCGTGCCTCGTCAAGGCGCTTGTTAACTAGCACGATGTCGGCATCTACCGCATCCAATTGACGTCTTAGTTCGACAAACCCTTCAGTCTGGCTAGCCACCGGAGCTTCAACCACCTGCACATAAAGGCGGTCCGGTTATTACCTGGGACTATGATCCTCTGTTTGCCGCCGTTCCCGATGACAACCAGAGTCTCATGGGCTACTATCTGCATGGGCATACCTAACATATGCGGTACTATTAAAGGCATACACTACTTTATGTACCTCGAAGCCTTTCAGTAGACTCATAAAAGCTTCATGCAAACCGCTTTCGGCGGACGAAATCCTTTCAATTACCGTACCCATTAGCGTACGATGCACTTCCGAGACGACAACCTTCCCCAGAAGATCCTTCAGCGCGTCCGACCGCATACAATACGGACCCTTGCTGTCGCCCTCCTCAGGAGCCGGATACTGGGGATGCCGGGCAGCCAAAGGGTTATCCTCTGGCGATATTGGATCTGGAGATACCCTTCGCGACGACACTTCAAGGTCGCCTGCTTCTTGAGCTGGGGAGTCCGGGGGAGGCGTTTCGCTCTCCATCATCTCTGGAAGAAGATCCCCCGAAGATGAACTCTGTCGAGAAGGGCTGCGATCCGGACTACAATTTACAAGCATCGGTTATTGTCTTCGGAAGTAAGGTAGGATATCTTCACTATTAAGTACTTTTTTAATTACTTCCATCTCGGTAGAGGGATGATCCCCGCGCGAACATTGTGCGGCAAGAGTACCATCCGAGGCAGGACCCTCTGGCGGAGATTTCTTCTCCCGTTTGGAAACCTTAGTTTCCGGATCTTCACAGGTAGTCCTCTTCTTCCCCGGGGAGGGCGAATGTCAGATCCTGCCCCTTGGTTATCCTCCCTCGCGGAGGCGCTCATTCCCTCGATTGGAATAGGTAGCGATGGAGGCCCGCTTCCGCCCTCTTTATTCCCCCCTTCATCTTCCTTTGCGGGCACTAGACAAGGTGCTGGCTCGAGCATCTTTTCCAGCACCGGATTGTCCAAGCCTTCAGGAAGGGGGGCCGAACACTGGATCATTTTCGCCTTTGTTATCCAGTCCTGGTCAAAGAGCGATTCTTTAGAATGATGTCATGACAAATAAAAGGATAATATGTTCGGCCATGGGATTACTTACTTGGGCAGCAGGGCGGTTGCAGCTCAGGCCCACGTCTTCGGTAGTATCCGGACACTCTATTTGGGGTCCAAAGAACGATTTGTACATCTCCTCCTGCGTCATGCCGAGGAAATTCTGAATAGTGCGCGGTCCTTCCGGGTTGAACTCCCACATGCGGAGGGGCCGGCGTTTGCAAGGCTGGACTCGATGAACCAGCATGACTTGCATTACCATAACCACTGTGATCTCCCTCAAAGAGATCTTGGATACGGCTCTGCAGTATTGGCACGTCCTTGGCTGGACCCCAGCTCAGCCCCCAGCTGATCCATGACATTAGTTGTGGTGGAGGGCCCGAGCGAAAGGTGGGGCAGCTACCCACTTGGAACTTCTGGGAGCTGTGACGTAAAACCACTCCCGTTGCCATAATCCGAACACCTCTAGAAAGGAACCCTTTGGCCATGGCGCGCCAGCGATCTTGCTTATTAATGCGCCCCCGCATGCTGTGTGCTGCCCCTCGACCATCTTCGGCTTCACATCAATGGTCTTGAGCCACAGGCCGAAGTGAGGGGTAATGCGGAGGAAGGCCTCACATACGACAATAAATGTCGAGATGTGAAGAAGGGAATCCGGGGCCAGATCGTGAAAATCTAGCCCGTAATAGAACATAAGACCCCTAACAAAGGGATCCAGAGCAAGGCCTAGTCTTCGGAGGAAGTGGGGGACGAACACGACGCTCTCGTTGGGTTCGGGAGTAGGGACGACCTGCCCTCGGGCAGGCAGCCGATGCTAAATTTCGATGGTCAGATATCTGGCCTCCCTCAACTTCTTGATGTCCTCCTCCGTGATGGAGGAAGGCATCCACTGGCCTTGAAGGCTGGATCCGGACATGACTGAAGGTCCGAAGTACCTGACCTGGGCTTCGGGTGTTAGAACTTGAGGCGGAGGAAGGATTCGATTGAGCACGAGAGGGAAGAAAGAAAAATCCTTGTCCCTTTATAAAGGGGGTGAATATCAGGCATCCTCTTTGTGTCCATTCTAGACTTACCTAAGATCTAGGAGTCATGCCAACATGCACAGTTGGGTTACCCACGTTTGTATTGATGAGAATCCCGTGATAAGGGGAACACGATCTCTGCTTTGACAAGATGTGTCAAGAAACCGCCTCGCTTTATGTGCGGGGCTGGTTAAAGAAAAACGGTTCAAATAATTACCGGGCCGTGGTGTGATGTCATGCTGCCAAAACATGTCAGCAGATTAGATTTGTGGAAATATTATTCTCTCTACGGTGGTATGTGGAACTTATTTTGCAGGGTCGGACACTGTCCTTGTATTCAAACTCTTCCATGGTGTATTCAGAGGAGGAACCCGCCTTGCAATGCCGAAGACAACACTGCGCGCCGGACTCATCATCATTGAAGCCTGGTTCAGGGGCTACTGAGGGAGTCCTGGATTAGGGGGTCTCTAGACAGCCGGACTATATCATTTGGCCGGACTGTTGGACTATGAAGATACGAGATTGAAGACTTTGTCCCGTGTCCGGATGGGACTCTACTTGGTGTGGAAGTCAAGCTAGGCAATACGGATATGTATATCTCCTCCTTTGTAACCGACCTTGTGTAACCCTAGCCCCCTCTGGTGTCTATATAAACCGGAGGTTTTAGTCCGTAGGACAACATACAATCATACCATAGGCTAGCTTCTAGGGTTTAGCCTCTCTGGTCTCATGGTAGATCAACTCTTGTACTACTCATATTATCAAGAATAAATCAAGCCGGACGTAGGGTTTTACCTCCATCAAGAGGGCCCGAACCTAACATCGTGTTCCCTGCCTCCTGTTACCATCCGCCTTAGACGCACAGTTCGGGACCCCCTATCCGAGATCCGCCGGTTTTGACATCGACAGTACACATCAACAACATGTATATCAAATATACCTTTCACTTTGCCATCCTTCTTATCCGCCAAATACTTGGGGAAGTTCCGCTTCCAGTGATTAGTCCCTTTGCAGTAGAAGCACTCAGTTTTAGGCTTAGGTCCAGACTTGGCATTCTTCCCTTGAGCAGCAACTGGCTTGTTGTTCTTCTTGAAGTTCCCCTTCTTCCCTTTGCCCTTTTTCTTGAAACTAGTGGTCTTGTTCACCATCAACACTTGATGTTCCTTCTTGATTACTACCTCTGCAGCCTTTAGCATCACGAAGAGGTCAGGAATTGTCTTTTCCATCCCTTGGATATTATAGTTCATCACGAAGCCTTTATAGCTTGGTGGCAGTGATTGAAGAACTCTATCAATGACACTATCATCAGGAAGATTAACTCCCAGCTGAGTCAAGTGGTTATGGTACCCAGACATTCTGAGTATGTGTTCACTGATAGAACTATTCTCCTCCATTTTGCGGCTGTAGAACTTGTTGGAGACTTCATATCTGTTAACTCGGTCATTTGCTTGAAATATTAACTTCAACTCTTGGAACATCTCATATGCTCTATGACGTTCAAAACGCCTTTGAAGTCCGGATTCTAAGCCGTAAAGCATGGCACACTGAACTATCGAGTAGTCATCAGCTTTGCTCTGCCAGACGTTCATAACATCTGGAGTTGCTCCTGCAGCGGGTGTTGCACCTAGCGGTGCTTCCAGGACATAGTTCTTCTATGCAGTAATGAGGTGTAACACCCTCAATGCGGCTATATCTCCTACGTGTCGAAGCACGACTTAGAGGCATAACCGCATTGAAAGCAATGTCGCAAGTGAGGTAATCTTCACAACAACCCATGTAAATAAGTAAAAGGGGAAAGGTACATAGTTGGCTTACACTCGCCACGTCACACAAATACATAAGTAAGTCATTAAATTCATCCAATACACTCATCGTCCGACTACGGTACCAAAATAAAGATCAACCCCCAAATGCGACAAAGTCCCCGATCGCCCCAACTGGGCACCTCTACTGATCATCTGGGAAAGACACATAGTAACGAGGAGAGTCTTCATCGAACTCCCACTTGAGCTCGGTCATATCATCTGGAACGGTATCATCGGTCCCTGAATCTAGTTTGGAAGTAATCTGTGAGTCACGGGGACTCAGCAATCTTGCACCCTCGTGATCAAGACTATTTAAGCTTATAGGTAAGGTAAAGTTATGAGGTGGAGCTGCAGCAAGCGACTAGCATATATGGTGGCTAACGTACGCAAATGAGAGCGAGAAGAGAAGGCAAAAGCACGGTCGAACAACTATGATCAAGAAGTGATCCTAGAACAACCTACGTCAAGCATTACTCCAACACCATGTTCACTTCCCGGACTCCGCCGAGAAGAGACCATCACGGTTACACACGCGGTTGGTGCATTTCATTAAGTCAAGTTTCAGGTTATCTACAACCGGACATTAACAAATTCCCATCTTCCCATAACCACGGGCACGGCTTTCGAAAGTTCAAATCTCTGCAGGGGAGTCCCAACATAGCCCATCACAAGCTCTCACGTTCAATGAAGGATATTCCTTCTCCCAAGACAATCCGATCAGACTCGGCATCCCATTTACAAGACATCCTCGACAATGGTAAAACAAGTCCAGCAACACCGCCCGAATGTGCCGACAAATCCCAATAGGAGCTGCACATATCTCATTCTCAGGGCACACTCAGATGAGTGCTCCATACAACTAAAACCAAACCTCGAGTTTCCCCGAGGGGGCGCTGCACAGGTCTCTAGTTTGGACCAACACTCAGAGGAGCACTGGCCGGGGGGGTTTAAATAAAGATTACCCTTGGGCTCCGGAAACCCAAGGGAAAAAGAGGCTAGGTGACAAATGGTAAAACCAAGGTTGGGCATTGCTAGAGGAGTTTTATTCAAGGCAAACTGTCAAGGGGTTCCCATTATAACCCAGCCGTGTAAGGAACGCAAAATCCGGGAACATAACACCGATATGACGGAAACTAGGGCGGCAAGAGTGGAACAAAACACCAGGCATAAGGCCGAGCCTTCCACCCTTTACCAAGTATATAGGTGCATTAAGATAAACAAGATAATATAGTGATATCCCAACAATAAACATGTTCCAACAAGGAACAATCTCCAAACTTCACCTGCAACTAGCAACGCTATAAGAGGGGCTGAGCAAAGCGGTAACATAGTCAAACAATGGTTTGCTAGGACATGGTGGGTTAGAGGTTTTACATGGAAATTTGGGAGGCATGATAAGCAAGTGTTAGGTATCGTAGCATAGGCATAGCAAAGGAGCGAGCATCTAGCAAGCAAAGATAGAAGTGATTTCGAGGGTATGGTCATCTTGCCTGCAAAGTTTTAAGAGTTGCCTTGATCCTCATAAGTGAACTCAACGGGCTCCTCATTCAAGAACTCATCTCCCGGCTCTACCCAAACAAGAACAACAAGCAAAAGGAGCACAATCAACCACGTGCAATGCTCAAGCAACATGATGCAAACATGGTATGATATGCGGGATGCGGTATGTGATGCATATGCAAGATTTGCAAAGGAATGATTGAACCTGGCCTCAAATTGGAAATCCAAGAGTGCCACTGGAAAGGTGAGGTAATTTCAGTTGAAATCGATATAAAGATCATCGGAATCGGATGCACGGTTTGGAAATGGCAAGCAAAACAAATATGGCACTGGTCTGCGATAATCAGCAAGTAGCCATCTAAATGCATCAAGTTAAATATACTACAACACTCAAACATAACAACAAAATATATGGCAGGGATCCAATCATGATGCTTGACAAAAGATGAACACTGAGCTATGGCTAAATCACTCATTAACAGGTTCAAACAAGCATGGCAAAAGTGCAAATGATAACATGTCTCAGACTTAGTGAAATAAACACAAGTCTGTAATTTATCAGCAGGAAGCAAACTTTAGAGCATGAAAACTACATGTTACAGGAACATATGATGGAAAAGCAAGGCATGGCATAAAGCTACTCTAAGAACTTAACAAAAGTCCCTTAGTGACCTTGAGCCAAAAGGATCATAAAATACAATTGCAAGCATGTGAACATAGCAAAAACACAAACAGATTCAGACTTTGTGAAAAACTGGAGCATGCAAAACAGTTAACGAGTAGGGACGTTTACGAGCTCGATGCACTCACTACAAAGCATGGCATGACAAACTAAGCGTACACCCATCAATAAGGCATGGCATAGGAGCTAGACCTGGCAAGAACAACAACATAGCATCCACGGATCAATAGCAACATCCTTGACAAAATCGCTAAACCTGTCAACAATCTGCCAGGAT
Organism: Triticum aestivum; assembly: GCF_018294505.1. Classification (NCBI taxonomy): domain Eukaryota; kingdom Viridiplantae; phylum Streptophyta; class Magnoliopsida; order Poales; family Poaceae; genus Triticum; species Triticum aestivum. The sequence goes on along the minus strand of NC_057800.1, from coordinate 498,321,600 downwards.
CATTATATAGCAAAAGTAGAGCTCGGTTGACTCAAGCTAGGATGCTCCATAAATGCAAACAAATACATGGATGGATAGAGCACCAAAATGTTAACAAAACATCCTTACTGATCATCCTCAAAAGAGGCACGGATCACTAGGAAACAACATGAACATATGGCATAAAAACAAAAACAGGACAAGGACTTAGAGAAATTCTAAGTCCCTGAAATCAGCATCAACGATTACGCTACTTTGCAAGCTTGTGCTATTCACCACAAATATCACAAAAATATATGACATACACCCCTGTAAAGATGGCATGGCATTCTACAAAACACATGTAGAGCTCGGGATCATAGCATGCACACATTAATCATGGCAAAAATGACAAAAGGCCACTTGCTGAAACAGATCTGACAAATTCCTCACGTAGCCCTCTTCCAATAGCATTTCGGGCATCAAGATGAGCTCAAATGAAAATGATGTAGTCAGATGAAATGATGTACTCGTCGAGACGAACATTTTGATATGCTACACGCACGAATCGGAGCTATGGATGTAGAGTTATGGCATGTCAAAGTATGCAAAAATCTAGGGTTACGGGATGAAAAAGTCAACCGAGGTTTGTCTCAGATCTAGATCCAGATCCGGGCGGTTACTATAGTAGATGTGCTCGCCGGAGGTTCACCGCAGACGGTGATGACGCCGGAGCTGAGGAGAGCTCGCCGGGGTGCGGCCGGAGCCGAAGAGGAAGGAGACGGCGTCGGTGACGCCTGCGGGGCGGCGCGCGGCGTGCCGGGCCGCCAACGTCGGTCGTCGGTGTAGTGGAGCCGCAGCGGCCGGCGAGGTACGGCGGAGGGTGGCGGAGCGTCGCTGGCGGCAAGGCGCAGCGAGGAAGGGTGGCGGAGTGTCGCCGGCGGCAAGGCGCGGCGAGGAAGGGTGGCGGGGAGGCGCCCTGGCGGCGCGGGCGACAGATGGGCCTCCGGGGCCCGATTTGGGCTCCCCGGGCCGGCGGCGGAGAAGGTGGCGGAGCGCCACGTGGCGGGACGTGGTTGGCGGCGGCGGTCTTGTCCGGCGCGGGCGGACGTGTCCGGCCGCGCGGAGAGGAATTTTTGGGTTTGAGACGAGGGGATCCGGGATTTTTTGGAAGGGGATCTATTTATAGAGGTAGAGGGGGCTAGGAACCTCCAAATGGGGTGCGGTTTGCGGCCACACGATCGTGATCGAACGCTCTAGACGATGGAGGGGTTTTGGTGGGTTTTGGGCCAAAATGGAAGGGTGTTGGGCTGCAACACACACGAGGTCTTATCGGTCCCTCGGTTAACCGTTGGAGTATCAAACGAAGTCCAAATGACACGAAACTTGACAGCCGGTCTACCGGTAGTAAACCAAGGCCGCATGAAAAGTCTCGGTCCAATCCGGAAATTTTTAGCACCCACACACGAAAAGAGGTAGAAAGGACCACCGGAGGACATAGGAGCGCCGGAATGCAAAACGGACCACGGGGAAAATGCTCGGATGCATGAGACGAACACGTATGCAAATGCAATGCATATGATGACATGATATGAGATGCATGACAAAGACAACAACACACAGAGACAAAAACCCGACAACGATGAAATAAAATAACTTAGGCCGGAAACGACAAGAGTTGGGATACATATACGGTAAGTTACATCCGGGGTGTTACAACACTCCACCACTACGAAAGGATCTCGTCCCGAGATCTAGGACTAGAAAAACTCCGGGTACTCAGAACGGAGGTGGTCCTCGCGTTCCCAGGTGGCTTCACAGTCGGAATGGTGTGACCACTTGACTTTGAGGAATTTGATTGACTTGTTGCGAGTCTTGCGCTCAGTTTCTTCAAGAATAGCAACTGGGTGCTCATGATGAGAGAGGTCTTCTTGGAGATCAATGTCTTCGAAGTTGACAGTGCGGTCAGGGGTGTTGAAGCACTTGCGGAGCTGGGAAACGTGAAACACGTCGTGCACGTTTGCAAAGTTGGAGGGAAGCTCGAGTTGATAGGCGAGATCACCTCTCTTGCTGATGATCTTGAAAGGACCCACGTATCTAGGGGCAAGCTTCCCTTTGATACCGAAGCGACGAGTACCTTTCATTGGAGAGACACGGAGGTAAACATGGTCTCCGATCTCGGAAGCCAAATCACGATGCTTACTATCATAGTAGCTCTTCTGGTGCGATTGCGCTACCTTGAGATTATCACGAATGACTTTGCACATCTCTTCTGCCTCTATGATCAAGTCATTGCCAAGAAGTTGACGTTCACCAATTTCTGACCAGTTAAGAGGAGTACGACACTTCCTACCATAGAGAATTTCAAATGGGGCCTTGCCCGAACTCGCTTGAAAGCTGTTGTTGTAGGAGAACTCGGCATATGGAAGACAATCTTCCCACTTCATACCGAAAGAGATAACGCAAGCCCTGAGCATATCTTCAAGAATCTGATTGACACGCTCGACTTGGCCACTAGTTTGAGGATGAAAAGCTATGCTGAAACAGATGTTGGTGCCCATGGCCTTCTGAAAAGAATCCCAAAACTCCGAGGTGAAGATGCTGCCACGATCTGAAGAAATCAATTGCAGAATGCCGTGCAGAGAGACAATCCGAGAGGTATATAGCTCTACCAATTGAGCTGCTATGATAGACTCTTTGATAGGCAGGAAATGAGCCACTTTAGTAAGTTTGTCGATGACAACGAATATAGCATCATTGCCACGCTTGGACTTTGGAAATCCAGTCACGAAGTCCATCTCAGTGTGGTCAAACTTCCATTCTGGAAGGGCAAGAGGTTGGAGGAGACCAGCTGGTCGTTGGTGTTCTGCCTTCACTCTTCTGCAAACATCACATTCATTCACGAACTGAGCAATCTCGCGCTTCATTCGAGTCCACCAATACGACTGCTTGAGGTCATGGTACATCTTTGTACTTCCAGGGTGGATAGAGAGGAGTGAATTGTGAGCCTCATTCATAATGACTTTACGAAGGTCACCTTTAGGCACAACAATGCGATCCTCAAAGAATAGAGTATCCTTGTCATCAAGGCGATAGCACTTGTACTTAGGTTGACTCTTGGCAATCCCAATCTTCACCTTCTTCACCATAGCATCAAGAAGTTGAGCCTCGCGAATCTGATCTTCCAAAGTAGGAGAGACTTGAAGGTTGGCAAGGAAACCTTGAGGAACAACTTGCAGATTGAGTTTGCGGAAAGCTTCAGAAAGCTCGGGTTGGTAAGACTTGAGAATCAGACTATTGCAGTAAGCCTTCCTGCTCAAAGCGTCAGCAATTACAATGGCCTTGCCTGGAGTATATTCGATACTCGGATTATACTCTTGAATCATTTTGACCCAACGGTTCTGCCTGAGGTTGAGATTAGGCTGAGTGAAGATGTACTTGAGACTCTTGTGGTCAGTGAAGATGTCTACTTTTCTTCCCAATAAGAGATGTCTCCAAGTCAAAAGAGCATGGACAACTGCCGCCAACTCGAGGTCGTGAGTGGGGTAGTTCTTCTCGTTGGGCTTCAACTAGCGAGAGGTATAAGCCACAACTTTCTTCTCTTGCATCAACACTGCACCAAGACCTTGAAGAGAGGCATCACAGAAGACCTCGAACGGTTTGGATTCACCAGGAGGAGTCAGAACTGGAGCAATGACTAATTTCTCTTTCAGGGCATTGAAAGCGATGTCACATTTAGGAGACCAAACGTACTTCACGTGCTTCTGGAGAAGGTTGGAAAGAGGCTTCGCAATCTTTGAAAAGTTCTCAACGAACCTTCGACAATAGCTTGCGAGCCCAAGGAAGCTGCGGAGTTGCTTCACGTTCTGAGGTGGTTCCCAATTCACAATTGCAGACACCTTCTCAGGATTAACCGCTATGCCTTTGGCAGAAATGATATGCCCAAGGTAGAGAACCTCATCGAGCCAAAACTCGCACTTTGAAAACTTGGCATAGAACTGATGTTCTCTGAGCTTATCCAGCACCAAACGCAAGTGCTTGGCATGATCTTCCTTGTTCTTGGAAAAGACCAAAATGTCATCGAGGTAGACCAAGACGAAGTCATTAGTGTAAGGGTTGAAGATGAAGTTCATCATGCGAGAGAAAGTCAGAGGAGCATTGACGAGGAAGATCATGCCAAGCACTTGCAGTGTATTCATATGAACCATAGCTTGTTCTCAATGCCGTCTTAGGGATATCTTGCTCACGAATGCGAATCTGGTGATAGCCCATACGGAGATCAAGCTTGGAGAATACTTGAGCACCTTTGAGTTGTTCAAACAGCTCGTTGATGTCGGGAAGTGGGTACTTGTTCTTTATAGTCTTCTTGTTCAATGGACGGTAGTCAACACAAAGTCGGTTTGTTCCATCCTTCTTCTTCACAAAAAGAACTCCACAACCCCACAGAGAAGAACTAGGTCGGATGAGACCCATACGCTCTTGTTCATCGAGTTGCTTCTTCAGCTCCTTCAACTCTTTAGGTCCAAGCTTGTAATGACGCTTGCAAACAGGTTCCGTGCCAGGCTCAAGATCGATGACGAATTCAATTGGCCGATGCGGAGGCATTCCTGGAAGCTCTTCTGGAAAGACGTCTTGATATTCGCAAACGACCGAAATATGAGAGATGACATCCACCTCATCCTTCTCATTGAGAGAAAACAGACGAATGGCATCATCCCTTGCGGCAAAGACAATTACATCCTTAGACGAATGAGTCAATTGAATCTGCCTGGCAGCACAATCAAGATGAGCCTTGTGCTTAGAAAGCCAATCCATTCCAAGAATAAGATCGATATCCGAGTCGCCCAGAACAATAGGAGAAGCTAGAAATTTGTAGTCGCCCAACGTGATAGTAACATCCGGGACGCAGATATTAGCTGTCATTTGCTTACCCGGGGACACGATTTGCAAAGGTCTTTGCAAATGCTAATAATCGCACTCATACTTTGATGCAAAAGGTTTAGAAATGAAGCAATGCGATGCACGAGTGTCAAAAAGAACTTTTGCAGGAACATCGTTAACAGGAAGGTTACCCATGATGACATCTGACGAGTCCTCTGCCTGAGCTGCATTCACCATGTTGACCTTGGCGTGCTTGGGGTTATGCTTGACCACAGCTGTACTTGCAGATCTCACAGGAGGAGGAGGAAGACGCCTTTGATTGAAGCATTTGTTGGCATAGTGACCCTTCTGTTGCCACTTGTTGCACGTGACCTCCGAGAGCGGATGGTGATACGAAGCACTTGATCTTGGAGCTTGAGACGAAGTCTTGTTCTGAAAGCCAGGGGTGGGTGGGTGGGAAGATCCACTGCCACCTTTGCTCTTCTGCTGATAAGGCTGACGGAACGGAGGAGGAGGAATCCAATACTTTTGCTGCTTAGCCACTTGAGTTGAGGAAGAAGGAGTTGCATCTCTGACTCGCTTCTTGGAAGCATCGCACTTCAGTTGGGCAGCCTCTTGCTTCATTGCCATGTTGTAAAACTCATCGTACTTCTTTGGCTCAAAGAGGACGAGAGCTAGCTGGAGTTCTTCTCTGAGACCACCCCTGAACTGATATATCATGCTCTTCTCGTCAGGGACGTCTTGCTTAGCGAAACGGGCGAGCTTCTGAAACATGATGTTGTACTGGTAAATAGACATAGTGCCTTGCTTCAGGTTGCGGAATTCCTCACGCTTGCTCTCAACCACACTCTGAGGAATATGATGAGCTTTGAAGTCTTGACGGAATTCATCCCAGGTAATCGCACGGCCTCCTCTGGAATCTTTGTACTGCTGAAACCATTCTGCAACTTGGTCTTTGAGTTGGAAGGAGGCAAACTTGACAAAGTCCTCAGGCCTGACGTTACTGCACTCGAAATGCTTGCACATGTCCACGAGCCAATCATCAGCGTCTGTTGCCTCAACACAATTGCTGAAGGTCTTTGGCTGGTTAGCGAGGAACTGGTTGAGTGTAGCAAACTGATTCTGATTGTTGCCATGGCCCTGGTTCCCTTGGTTGCGCTCTTGAAGAAGTTGCATGATCAGCTGCGTGTTTGCATTGGTAGCAGCCATCATAGCTTGCCATGCCTCCGGAGGTGGAGGTGGTGGTGGCGGATCAGGATTCGGAGTCGTGCGCGTTGGAGGAGCCATCCTAAAGAGGGTGACATCCGTTAGCATCATGACCGACATATATTCAAGCTGAATCAAATGGATTGAAATTGCAACATAAAGTCTTCACATCCGAACAAAATGAACGAATGAATTCCAATTGAAATGGTCACATTTCCATAAATTGAGAAGCCACTTAGAATTGAGGTAGAAGAAAAACAACAATGTACGGACAAGAACAAATACTTGGTGAGGATTACCCAATCCCAAACCAAATATCCGCGAAAGAAGAACTAGAGCTACACGAATTCCCACCTATGAAACTCCTGAACCTTTACGGTTATGCAATCAGGTGTTGGGGATACAGGGGAAGCATAATATCTCACCCAAATCTAGCAAATCCTACATCCAGCTGTATCCATCCTTCAACACATAACCAAGAAACCTTCAGAAATCACGTACCTCAACCTTCGAAAAGCATCCGTTATATGAGTTATGGCAATACTCCCAAACTCCCGCCCCAGTACTGGGTGGCATCAAGGTTATCTCACCAACAACTACATAAAAGAGATTTTCGATGTCGGCGAAACTCAGGTATTCTAGAATCTCAACGATAAAATTGTGACGACAACACCTTGGAGCTCAACTCCCCGGGACACTGCCACAACCCCTAAATGACAGGAGCCACCAAGAACATTGTTCTCATCACAAAACCATCGGAACGATTCCAAGATACCCGCGTGATCCTAATTTTTTTTAGTGAAATTTGAGAAGAGAAGAGTCAAAACTCTACATCAGGAGGCCTCACCAGAGCGACGAAGGGACTGGGGAGTAAAAAGAATCCCTAACTTTCTGATATATAAAATTCCTATATGACTCAAAACATTTTTCTAGACTCAACAACGCCAGCGATTTGATCAAGCAGGGGGCTCCTAAGGTCGGGGAAGGCTCTGATTACCAACTTGTAACGCCCTCGATGCGGCTATATCTCATACGTGTCGAAGCACGACTTAGAAGCATAACTGCATTGAAAGCAATGTCGCAAGTGAGGTAATCTTCACAACAACCCATGTAAATAAGTAAAAGGGGAAAGGTACATAGTTGGCTTACACTCGCCACGTCACACAAATACATAAATAAGTCATTACATTCATCCAATACACTCATGGTCCGACTATGGTACCAAAATAAAGATCAACCCCCAAATGCGACAAAGTCCCCGATCACCCCAACTGGGCACCTCTACTGATCATCTGGGAAAGACACATAGTAATGACGAGAGTCTTCATCGAACTCCCACTTGAGCTTGGTCATATCATCTAGAATGATATCATCGGTCCCTGCATCTGGTTTAGAAGTAATCTGTGAGTCAATCTGTGAGTCACGGGGACTCAGCAATCTTGCACCCTCGCGATCAAGACTATTTAAGCTTATATGTAAGGTAAAGGTATGAGGTGGAGCTGCAACAAGCGACTAGCATATATGGTGGCTAACATACGCAAATGAGAGCGAGAAGAGAAGGCAAAAGCACGGTCGAACAACTATGATCAAGAAGTGATCCTAGAACAACCTACGTCAAGCATTACTCCAACACCGTGTTCACTTCCCGGACTCCGCCAAGAAGAGACCATCATGGTTACTCACACGGTTGGTGCATTTTAATTAAGTTAAGTTTCAAGTTATCTACAATCGGACATTAACAAATTCCCATCTGCCCATAACCGCGGGCATGGCTTTCAAAAGTTCAAATCCCTGCAGGGGAGTCCCAACTTAGCCCATCACAAGCTCTCATGTTCAATGAAGGATATTCCTTCTCCCAAGACAATCTGATCAGACTCGGCATCCCGGTTACAAGACATCCTCGACAATGGTAAAACAAGTCCAGCAACAGTGCCCGAATGTGCCGACAAATCCCGATAGGAGCTGCACATATCTCGTTCTCAGGGCACACTCAGATGAGCGCTCCATACAACTAAAACCAAACCTCGAGTTTCCCCGAGGGGGCGCTGCACAGGGCTCTAGTTTGGACCAACACTCAGAGGAGCACTGGCCCGGGGGGGGGGGTTAAATAAAGATGAGCCTTGGGCTCCGGAAACCCAAGGGAAAAAGAGGCTAGGTAGCAAATGGTAAAACCAAGGTTGGGCATTGCTGGAGGAGTTTTATTCAAGGTAAACTGTCAAGGGGTTCCCATTATAACCCAACCGTGTAAGGAACACAAAATCCGGGAACATAACACCGATATGACGGAAACTAGGGCGGCAAGAGTGTAACAAAAAACTAGGCATAAGGCCGAGCCTTCCACCCTTTACCAAGTATATAGGTGCATTCATATAAACAAGATAATATAGTGATATCCCAACAATAAACATGTTCCAACAAGGAACGATCCCCAAACTTCACCTGCAACTAGCAACGCTATAAGAGGGGCTGAGCAAAGTGATAACATAGCCAAACAATGGTTTGCTAGGACATGGTGGGTTATAGGTTTGACATGGCAATTTGGGAGGCATGATAAGCAAGTGGTAGGTATCGCAGCATAGGCATAGCAAAAGAGCGAGCATCTAGCAAGCAAAGATAGAAGTGATTTCGAGGGTATGGTCATCTTGCATGCAAAGTTTTCAGAGTTGCCTTGATCCTCGTAAGAGAACTCAACGGGCTCCTCGCTCACGAACTTGTCTCCCAGCTCTACCCAAACAAGAACAACAAGCAAAAGGAGCACAATCAACCATGTGCAATGCTCAAGCAACATGATGCAAACATGGTATGATATGCGGGATGCGGTATGTGATGCATATGCAAGATTTGCAAAGGAATGATTGAACCTGGCCTCAACATGGAAATCCAAGAGTTCCACTAGAAAGGTGAGGTGATTTCGGTTGAAATCGATATAAAAATCACCGGAAAAGGTTGCACGGTTTGGAAATGGCAAGCAAAACAAATATGGCACCGGTCTGCGATAATCAGCAAGTAGACATCTAAATGCATCAAGTTAAATATGCTACAACACTCAAACATAACAACCAAATACATGGCAGGGATCCACTCATGATGCTTGACAAAAGATGAACACTGAGCTATGGCTAAATCACTTATTAACAGGTTCAAACAAGCATGGCAAAAGTGCAAATGATAACAGGTTTCAGACTTTGTGAAATTAACACAAGTCTGTAATTTATCAGCAGGAAACAAACTTTAGAGCATGAAAATTACATGTTATAGGAACATATCATGGCAAAGCAAGGCATGGCATGAAGCTACTCTAAGCACTTAACAAAAGTCCCTTAGTGACCTGGAGCCAAAAGGGATCATAAAATACAATTGCAAGCATGTGAACATAGCAAAAACACAAACAGATTCAGACTTTGTGAAAAACTGGAGCATGCAAAACAGTTAACGAGTAGGCACGTTTACGAGCTCGATGCACTCACTACAAAGCATGGCATGACAAACTAAGCATACACCCATCAAGAAGGCATGGCATAGGAGCTAGACCTGGCAAGAACAACAACATAGCATCCACAGTCAATAGCAACATCCTCGGCAAAATTGCTAAACCTGTCAACAATCTGCCAGGATCATTATATAGCAAAAGTAGAGCTCGATTGAATCAAGCCAGGGTGCTCCATAAATGCAAAGAAAGACATGGATGGATAGATTACCAAAATTTTAACAAAACATCCTTACTGATCATCCTCAAAAGAGGCACGGATCACTAGGAAACAACATGAACATATGGCATAAAAACAAAAACAGGAAAAGGACTTAGAGAAATTCTAAGTCCGTGAAATCAGCATCAACGATTACACTACTTTGCAAGCTTGTTCTAGTCACCATAAATATCACAAAAATATATGGCATACACCCCTGTAAAGATGGCATGGCATTCTACAAAACACATGTAGAGCTCAGGATCATAGCATGCACACATTAATCATGGCAAAAATGACAAAAGGCCATTTGCTGAAATAGATCTGACAAATTCCTCACATAGCCCTCTTCTCGGGCATCAATATGAGCTCAAATGAAAATGACGCAATGAGATGAAATGATGTACTCGTTGAGGCGAACATTTTGATATGCTACATGCACGAATCGGAGCTACGGATGCAGAGTTATGGCATGTCAAAGTATGCAAAAATCTAGGGTTACGAGATGAAAAAGTCAACCGAGGTTTGTCTCAGATCTAGATCCAGATCCGGGCGGTTACTGTAGCATATGTGCTCGCCGGAGACGGGGATGACGCCGGAGCTGAGGAGAGCTCGCCGGGGTGCGACCGGAGCCGAAGAGGAAGGAGACGGCGTCGGTGACGCCTGCGGGGCTACGTGCGGCTTGCCGGGGCGCCGGCATCGGTCGCCGGCATAGTGGAGCCGCGGCGGCCGGCGAGGTACGGCGTGGGCGGCGGAGCGTCGTCGGCGGCAAGGCGCGGCGAGGAAGGGCGGCGGGGAGGCGCCCTGGCGGCGCGGGCGACGGTTGGGCCTCGGGGGCCCGATTTGGGCTCCCCGGGCTGGCGGCGGAGAAGGTGGCGGCACGCCATGTGGCGGGACGTGGTTGGCGGCGGCGGTCTCGTCCTGCGCGGGCGGACGTGTCCGGCCGCACGGAGAGGAATTTTAGGGTTTGAGACGAGGGGATCCGGGATTTTTTGGAAGGGGATCTATTTATAGAGGTAGAGGGGGCTAGGAAGCTCCAAATGGGGTGCGGTTTGCGGCCACGCGATCGTGATCGACCACTCTAGACGATGGAGGGGTTTTTTGGTGGGTTTTGGGCCAAAATGGAAGGGTGTTGGGCTGCAACACACACGAGGTCTTATCGGTCCCTCGGTTAACCGTTGGAGTATCAAACGAAGTCCAAATGACACGAAACTTGACAGGCGGTCTACCGGTAGTAAACCAAGGCATCATGACAAGTCTCGGTCCAATCCGGAAATGTTTAACGCCCACACACGAAAAGAGGTAGAAAGGACCACTGGAGGACATAGGAGCGCCGGAATGCAAAACGGACAACGGGGAAAATGCTTGGATGCATGAGACGAACACGTATGCAAATGCAATGCATATGATGACATATATGAGATGCATGACAAAGACAACAACACACAGAGACAAAAACCCGACAACGATGAAATAAAATAACTTAGGCCGGAAACAGCAAGAGTTGAGATACATATAAGGTAAGTTACATCCGGGGTGTTACATGAGGATAATCCTCAAGTTATGGACCTAGTCCGTGTAGTTGCTACCATCATCTTTCAACTTAGCTTTCTCTAGGAACACATTAAAATTCAAGGGAATGGTAGCATGGGCCATTGATCTACAACAACATAGATATGCAAAAAAAACTATCAGGTACTAAGTTCATGATAAATTAAAGTTCAATTTAATCATATTACTAAAGAACTCCCACTTAGATAGACATCCCTCTAGTCATCTAAATGATCGCGTGATCCATATCAACTAAACCATGTCCGATCATCACGTGAGATGGAGTAGTTTTCAATGGTGAACATCACTATGTTGATCATATCTACTATATGATTCACGTTCGACCTTTCGGTCTCAGTGTTCCGAGGCCATATCTGCATATGCTAGGCTCATCAAGTTTAACCCGAGTATTCTGCACATGCAAAACTGGCTTGCACCCATTGTATGTGAACATAGAGCTTATCACACCCAATCATCACGTGGTGTCTCGGCACGACGAACTATAGCAACGGTGCATACCCAGGGAGAACACTTATACCATGAAATTTAGTAAGGGATCATCTTGTAATGTTGTCGCCATACTAAGCAAAATAAGATGTATAAAAAGATAAACATCACATGCAATCAAAATATGTGACATGATATGGCCATCATCATCTCGTACCTTTGATCTCCATCTCCAAAGCACCGTCATGGTATCCATCGTCACCGGCTTGACACCTTGATCTCCATCGTAGCGTCATTGTCGTCTCGCCAACTATTGCTTCTACGACTATCGCTACCGCTTAGTGATCAAGTAAAGCAATTACATGGCGATTGCATTTTGTACAATAAAGCGACAACCATATGGCTCCTGCCAGTTGTCGATAACTATTAAAGAACGTGATCATAGAGAAGACTTGGTGTGCCTTTGGGGTGCCCCCTCCCACTATTGGAAATATGCCCTAGAGGCAATAATAAAATGGTTATTATTATATTTCCTTGTTCATGATAATTGTCTATTGTTCATGCTATAATTGTATTAACCGGAAACCGTAATACATGTGTGAATACATAGACCACAACATGTCCATAGTAAGCCTTTAATTGACTAGCTCATTGATCAATAGACGGTTATGGTTTCCTAAACATGGACATTGGATGTCGTTGATAACGGGATCACATCGTCAGGAGAATGATGTGATGGATAAGACCCAATCCTAAGCGTAGCACAAGATCGTGTAGTTCGTTTGCTAAAGCTTTTCTAACGTCAAGTATCATTCCTTAGACCATGAGATTGTGCAACTCCCAGATACCATAGGAATGCTTTGGGTCTACCAAACGTCACAACGTAACTCGGTGACTATAAAGGTGCACTACAGGTATCTCCGAAAGTGTCTGTTGGGTTGGCACGAATCGAGACTGGGATTTGTCACTCCGTATGATGAAGAGGTATCTCTGGGCCCAGTCGGTAATGCATCATCATAATGAGCTCAATGTGACTAAGGAGTTAGCCACGGGATCATGCATTACGGAATGAGTAAAGAGACTTGCCGGTAATGAGATTGAACGAGGTATGGGGATACCAACGATCGAATCTCGGGCAAGTAACATACCGATAGACAAAGGGAATTGTATACGGGATTGATTGAATCCTCGACATCGTGGTTCATCCGATGAGATCATCGTGGAACATGTGGGAGCCAATATGGGTATCCAGATCCTGCTATTGGTTATTGGCCGGAGAGGTATCTCGGTCATGTCTGCATGGTTCTCGAACCCATAGGGTCTACGCACTTAAGGTTCGGTGACGCTAGAGTTGTAATGGGAATAGTATGTGGTTACCGAAGGTTGTTCGAAGTCCCGGATGAGATCCGGACATGACGAGGAACTCCGGAATGGTCCGGAGGTGAAGATCGATATATTGGACGAAGGGTATTGGAGTCCGGAATTGTTCTGGGGGTACCAGGTGACGACCAGCGTGACCGAAAGGGGTTTCGGAGGCCCCGACAAGCGTTGGGGGGCCTTATGGGCCGAGGGGAGGGGGCACATCAGCCCACTAAGGGGTTGTGCGCCCATCCTACCCCACCTCAGGTAACTTGGAGTGGTGGGGCGCCTCCACCTGGCTTGGGAGGCAAGCCTCCACCTGGCTTGGCTTGGGGGGCAAGTCTCCCTAGGATTTCCCTACGGAGATCCAATCTGCCTTGGCCTCCGCCCCCTAGGGGAAACCCTAGGGTGCCTCCTCCTCCCCCTTCCCCCTATATATACCGAGGGGGAGAGAGGGCAACCACACCCCTTCCCTAGCGCAGCCCCTCCCTCCTCCAACACCTCCTCCTCCTCCTCTGTAGTGCTTGGCGAAGCCCTGCCGGAGAACCGCAAGCTCCACCACCACGCCGTCGTGCTGCCGGAGCTCTCCCTCAACTTCTCCTCTCCCCTTGCTTGATCAAGAAGGAGGAGACATCCCCGGGCTATACGTGTGTTGAACGCAGAGGCGCCGTCCGTTCGGCGCTTGATCGGATCTTCCGCGATTTGAATCGCCGCGAGTACGACTCCATCAACCGCGTTCTTGTAACGCTTCCTCTTAGCGATCTTCAAGGGTATGAAGATGCACTCCCTCTCTCTCGTTTCTAGCATCTCCTAGATTGATCTTGGTGACACGCAGGAAAATTTTGAATTATCACTATGTTCCCCAACAGTGGCCTCATGAGCTAGGTCTATGCGTAGATTCTATGCATGAGTAGAACACAAAGTAGTTGTGGGCGATGATTTGGTCAATTTGCTTATCGTTACTAGTCTTATCTTGATTCGGCGACATTGTGGGATGAAGCGGCCCAGACCGACCTTACACGTACTCCTACGTGAGACTGGTTCCACCGACAGACATGCACTTGATGCATAAGGTGGCTAGTGGGGGTCTGTTTCTCCCACTTTAGTCAGATCGGATTCGATGAAGAGAGTCCTTATGAAGGATAAATAGCAATTGGCATATCACTATTGTGGGTTTTGCGTAGGTAAGAAACGTTCTTGCTAGAAACCCATAGCAGCCACGTAAAACATGCAACAACAATTAGAGAATGTCTAACTTGTTTTTGCAGGGTATGCTATGTGACGTGATATGGCCAAAAGGATGTGATGAATTAGATATATGTGATGTGTGATATTGATCATGTTCTTGTAATAGGAATCACGACTTGCATGTCGATGAGTATGACAACCGGAGCCATAGGACTTGTCTTAATTTATTGTATGATCTGCGTGTCAATGAAAAATGCCATGTAATTACTTTACTTTATTGCTAACTGTTAGCCATATAGTAGTATAACTAATAGTTGGTGAGACAACTTCATGAAGGCACAATGATGGAGATCATGGTGTCATGCCGGTGACGAAGGTGATCATGCCGCGCCTGGAAGATAGAGATCAAAGGCGCAGGATGATATTGGCCATATTATGTAACCTTATGATTTGCATGTGATGTTTGTCATGGTTGCATCTTATTTGCTTAGAACGATGGTAGCATAAAATAAGATGATCCCTCACTAAAAATTTCAAGAAATGTGTCCCCCCTAACTGTGCACCATTGCGAAGGTTTGTTGTTTCGAAGCACCACGTGATGATTGGGTGTGATAGATTCTAACGTTCGCATACAACGGGTGTAAGCCAGATTTACACATGCAAAACACTTAGGTTGACTTGACGAGCCTAGCATGTACATACATGGCCTCGGAACACGAGAGAGCGAAAGGTCGAACATGAGTCGTATACTAGATACGATCAACATGGAGATGTTCACTGTTGATGACTAGTCCGTCTCACGCGATGATCGAACACGACCTAGTCGATTCGGATCATGTATCACTTAGATGACTAGAGGGATGTCTATCTGAGTGGGAGTTCATTAAATAATTTGATTAGATGAACATAATTATCATGAACATAGTCTAAATTGTCTTTGCAAATTGTGTTGTGGATTAATAGCTCGCGCTTAAGCTCCTTGTTTTAATGCATTCCTCGGGAAAGACTAAGTTGAAAGATATTGTAAGCAATTGTGCAGATTAGGGCCATAGTCCGAGGATTGTCCTCACTGCTACACAGAAGGCTTCTGTCCTTAATGCACCGCTCAGTGTACCAACCCCTCTAGCATTGTTTGTAGATGTTTTGAACCTCTGGCAGACACATTCTGATGACTACCTGATAGTTTAGTGCGCCATGATTGACGGCTTAGAGTCGGGGCTCCAAAAGCGTTTTGAACGCCATGGAGCATATGAGATGTTTCAAGAGCTGAAATTGGTATTTCAGGCTCATGCCCGTGTTGAGAGTTTGAGACCTCTGACAAGATCTTTGCCTACAAGATGGGGAGAATAGCTCAGCCAGTGAGCATGTGCTTAGAATGTCTGGGTACTTCAATCGCTTGAATCAAGTGGGAGTTAATCTTCCAGATAAGAGAGTGATTGACAAAGTTCTCCGGTCACTATCACCAAGCTACTAGAGTTTCGTGATAAACTATAACATGCAAGGGAAGATGATCCCGGAGCTGTTGTCGTGCTTAAGGCCGTAAAGGTAGAAATCAAGAAGGAGCATCAAAGTGTTGATGGTTAACAAGACCACTGGTTTCAAAGAAGGGCAAGGGCAAGAAGGGAAACTTCATGAATGGCAAGCCAATTGCCGCTCCAGTGAAGAAACCTAAGAACCCAAACCCGAGACGAAGTGCTTCTAATAGGGGAACAGTCACTGGTAGCGGAACTGCCTCAAATACTTGGTAGATAAGAAGGCTGGCAACTTCAACAAACGTATATTTGTATATGTGTTATTGATGTGTACCTTACTAGTACTCCTAGTAGCACATAGGTATTAGATACCGGTTCAGTTGCTAATATTGGTAACTCGAAACAAAAGCTACAGAACAAACGGATACTAGCTAAGGGCAAGGTGACGATGTGTGTTGGAAGTGTTTCCAAGGATGATATGATCACCATCGCACGCTTCGTCTACCTTCGGGATTAGTGTTGAACCTAGATAAATGTTGTTTGCATTGGTGTCTGTGTTGAGCATGAACATGATTAGATCATGTTTATTGCAATACAATTATTCATTTAAGTCAGAGAATAATGGTTATTCTGTTTACATGAATAATACCTTCTATGGTCATGCACCCAATGCGAGTGGTTTATTGAATCTCGATCATAGTGATACACATGTTCATAACATTGATGCCAAAAGATGTAGAGTTGATAATGATAGTACCAGTTTCTTGTGGCACTGCCGCTTAGGTCATATTGGTGTAAAGCGTGTGAAGAACCTCCATGCCGATGGACTTTTGAAGTCACTTGATTTTGAATCATTTGACACATGCGAACCATGCCTCATTGGCAAGATGACTAAAACCCCGTTTTCTTTGTAACAATGGAATGGGCAAGTGACTTGTTGGAAATCATACATGTTGATGTGTGTAGTCCGTTGAGTGTTGACGCGCGCAGTGGATATCGTTATTTTCTCACCTTCACCGATGAATTGAGTAGATATGGGTATATTTACTTAATGAAGCATAAGTCTAAAACGTTTGAAAAGTTCAAGCAAATTCAGAGTTAAGTTGAGAATCATCGTAACAAGAAGATCAAGTTCCAACCTGAGTTATGAGTTTTTCATTAAAGACAAGATGGAATTGTTTCACAGTTGACGCCGCCTGGAATACCATAGTGTAATGGTGTGTCCGAACGTCGTAATCGAACCTTATTGGATATGGTGCAATCTATGATGTCTCTTGCAGATCTACCACTATCATTTTGGGGTTATGCATTAGAGACAACTACATTCACTTTAAATAGGGCACCATCTAAGGTCCATGGAGATGACACCGTATGAACTATGGTTTGGCAAGAAACCTAAGTTGTCGTTTCTTAAGGTTTGGGGCTGTGATGCTTATGTCGAAAGGCTTTAGCCAAAGCGAACAATTGTGTCTCCATGGAATACCCAAAGAAGATGATTGGGTATACCTTCTATCTCAGATCTGAGGGCAAAGTGTTTGTCGCTATAAATAGGTCCTTTCTCGAGAAAGAGTTTCTCTCGAAAGAATTGAGTGGGAGGAAGATAGAACTTGATGAGGTTGTTGAACCTTTGCTTCAACTAGAGATTAGCGCAGCACACAAAGATGTTTCTATGGCACCTACCTCAGTTGAAGAGAAAGCTAATGATGATGATCATGGAGCTTCAGATCAAGTTACTATTGAACCTCGTAGGTCAACAAGGGTGTGTGCAACTTCTGATTGGTAACCCTGTCTTAAAGGTCATGTTGTTGGACAATGATGAACTTATGAGCTATGGAGAAGCGGTGATGGGACCGAATTCCAACAAATGGCTAGGAGCCATGAAATCCGAGATAGGATCCATGTATGAGAACAAAGTATGGACTTTGGTGGACTTGCCCGAAGATCGGCAAGCCATTGAGAATAAATGGATCTTTAAGAAGAAGACAGTTGCTGATGGTAATATCACCATTTGTGAAGCTCGACTTGTCTCAAAGAAGTTTCCGACAAGTTCAAGGAGTTGACTATGATGAGACTCTCTCAATCATAGCGATGCTAAAGTCTGTTAGAATTATGTTAGCAGTTGCTGCATTTTCATTTAAGAAATCAGGTAGATGGATGTCAAAACAAAGTTTCCTTGACGGTTTTCATGAGGAAAGGCTGTATGCGATACAACTAAAAGGTTTTGTCGATCCTAAGGATGCTAAAAGGTATGCAAACTCCAGCGATCCTTCTATGGACTGGAGCAAGCATCTCGGAGTTGGAACATAGGCTTTGATGAGGCAATCAAAGCTTTTGGGTTTATACAAAGTTTGCAAGAAAGTGAGTGGGAGCACTACACCATTTCTGATAGTTATATGTGGATGACATATTGTTGATCAGAAATGATGTAGAATTTCTGGAAAGCATAAAGGGTTGTTTGACTGTAGTTTTTCAAAGGAAGACCTGTGTAAAACTGCTTACATGTTGGGTATCAAGATCTATAGAGATAGATCAAGACGCCTGATAAGACTTTCATAGAGCACATACCTTGACATGATCTTGAAGGAGTTCAAGATGGATCAGTCAAAGAAGGAGTTCTTGCCTGAGTTGTATGGTGTGAAGTAAGACTTCAAGCTCGACCACGGCAGAAGAAAGAGAAAGGACGAAAGTCATCCCCTATGCCTTAGCCATAGGCTCTATACAATATGCCATGCTATGTACCGCGATGTGCTTTGCCATGTGTCTGGCAAAGGGGGTATAAGAGTGATCCAGGAGTGGATCATTGGACAACGGTCAAAATTGACCTTAGGAATAAGGATTTTTTTCTCGATTATGGAGGTGATGAAGAGTTCGACGTAAAGGGTTATGTCGATGCAAGCTTTAACACCTATCTGGATGACTCTGAGTAGCAAACCGGATACGTATAGTGGAGAAACCATTTGGAATAGCTCCAAGGGGGGCATGCCAAGGGGGGAGTCCTACTTGGACTCCCGGTCCAAGTAGGATTCGGCCCCCTCTTTTCCTTTTCGGAGAAGGGGGGAAGGGGAAAGAGGTGGAGGAGAAGAAGGAAAGCCCCCCCAAACCCTAGTCCAATTCGGTTTGGGCTTGGGGGGCGTGCGCCTCCACCTGGCCGCCGCCTCCTCTCTCCACTAGGGCCCATGAAGGCCCATTAACTCCCCGGGGGGTTCCGGTAACCCCCCGGTACTCCAGAAAATGTCTGAACCTTTCCGAAACCATTCCGGTGTCCAAACATAACCTTCCAATATATCAATCTTTACGTCTCGACCATTTCGAGACTCCTCATCATGTCCGTGATCTCATCCGGGACTCCGAATAAACTTCGGTTCATCAAATCACATAACTCATAATACAAATCGTCATCGAACGTTAAGCGTGCGGACCCTACGGGTTCGAGAACTATGTAGACATGACCGAGACACATCTTCGGTCAATAACCAATAGCGGAAACTGGATGCTCATATTGGCTCCTACAAATTTTACGAAGATCTTTATCGGTCAAACCGCATAACAACATACGTTGTTCCCTTTGTCATGGGTGTGTTACTTGCCCAAGATTCGATCGTCGGTATCATCATACCTAGTTTAATCTCGTCACCGGCAAGTCTCTTTACTCATTCCGTAATGCATCATCTCATAACTAACTCATTAGTCACATTGCTTGCCAGGCTCATAATGATGTGCATTACCGAGAGGGCCCAGAGATACCTCTCCGATACACGGAGTGACAAATCCTACTCTCGATCTATGCAAACTCAACAAACACCATCGGAGACACCTGTAGAGCATCTTTATAATCACCCAGTTACGTTGTGATGTTTGATAGCACACAAGGTGTCCCGCCGATATTCGGGAGTTGCATAATCTCATAGTCAGAGGAACATGTATAAGTCATGAAGAAAGCAATAGCAATAAAACTAAACAATCATAATGCTAAGCTAACGGATGGGTCTTGTCCATCACATCATTCTCTAATGATGTGATCCTGTTCATCAAATGACAAACACATGTTTATGGTTAGGAAACTTAACCATCTTTGATTAACGAGCTAGTCAAGTAGAGGCATACTAGGGACACTCAGTTTTGTCTATGTATTCACACATGCACTAAGTTTCCGGTTAATACAATTATAGCATGAATAATAAACATTTATCATGATATAAGGAAATATAAATAACAACTTTATTATTGCCTCTAGGGCATAATTCCTTCAGTCTCCCACTTTCACTAGAGTCAATAATCTAGATTACATGGTAATGATTCTAACACCCATGGAGTCTTAGTGCTGATCATGTTTTTCTCATGAGAGAGGCTTAGTCAACGGGTTTGCAACATTAAGATCCATATGTATCTTGCAAATCTCTATGTCTCCCTCCTTGACATGATCGCGGATGGAATTGAAGCGTCTCTTGGTTCTCTTGTGAAATTTGGATTCCTTTGCCAAGGCAATTGCACCAGTATTGTCACAGAAGATTTTCACTGGACCCGATTTACTAGATCTTACACCTAGATCGGATATGAACTCCTTCATCGAGACTCCTTCATTTGCTGCTTCTGAAGCAGCTACTCCGCTTCACACGTAGATCCCGTCACTACTCTCTACTTGGAACTGCACCAACTGGTAGCTCCACCATTCAATATAAATACGTATCCGGTTTGTGACTTAGAGTCATCTGGATCAGTGTCAAAGCTTGCATCGACGTAACCATTTACGGCGGGCCCTTTGTCACCTCCATAAACAAGAAACATATCCTTAGTCCTTTTCAGGTATTTCAGGATGTTCTGGACCGCTGTCCAGTGATCCACTCCTGGATTACTTTGGTACCTCCCTACTAAACTAATAGCAAGGCACACATCAGGTCTGGTACATAGCATTGCATACATGATAGAACCTATGGCTGAGACATAGGGAATGACTTTCATTTTCTCTCTCTCTTCTACAGTGGTCGGGCATTGAGTTTGACTAAACTTCACACCTTGTAACACATGTAAGAATCCTTTCTTTCACTGATCCATTTTGAACTTCTTCGAAACTTTATCAAGGTATGTGCTTTGTGAAAGTCCAATTAAGCGTCTTGATCTATCTCTATAGATCTTGATGCCCAATATGTAAGCAGCTTCACCAAGGTCTTTCATTGAAAAATTATTATTCAAGTATCCTTTTATGCTATCCAGAAATTTTGTATTATTTCCAATCAACAATATGTCATCCACATATAATATTAGAAACGCTACAGAGCTCCCACTCACTTTCTTGTAAATACAGGCTTCTCCAAAAGTCTGTATAAAACCATATGCTTTGATTACACTATCAAAGCGTATATTCCAACTCCGAGAAGCTTGCACCAGTCCATAAATGGATCGCTGGAGCTTGCACACTTTGTTATCACCTTTTGGATCGACAAAACCTTCTGGTTGCATCATATACAACTCTTCTTTAAGATATCCATGAAGGAAAGTAGTTTTGACATCCATTTGCCAAATTTCATAATCATAATAAGCGGTAATTATTAACATGATTCGGACAGACTTAAGCATCGCTACGGGTGAGAAGGTCTCATCGTAGTCAACTCCTTGAACTTGTCGAAAACCTTTCACAACAAGTCGAGCTTTGTAGACAGTAACATTACCATCAGCGTCAGTCTTCTTCTTGAAGATCCATTTATTCTCTATGGCTTGACGATCATCGGGCAAGTCAATTAAAGTCCACACTTTGTTCGCATACATGGATCCCATCTCAGATTTCATGGCCTCAAGCCATTTCGCGGAATCTGGGCTCATCATCGCTTCCTCATAGTTCGTAGGTTCGTCATGGTCAAGTGATACATCTCCAACATATCTATAATTTTTTATTGTTCCATGCTATTATATTATCTGTTTTGGATGTTTAATGGGCTTTAATATGCACTTTTATATTATTTTTGGGACTAACCTATTAACCGGAGGCCCTGTTGTCAGTTTCTGTTTTTTTGCCTATTTCAGTGTTTCGCAGAAAAGGAATATAAAATGGAATCCAAACGGAACGAAACCTTCATGAGGATCTTTCTTGGAACAAATGCAGCCCAGGAGACTTGGAGTACAAGTTTGGAAGTCCGCAAAGCTTCCACGAGGTAGGGGGCGCACCCGGGGGGTAGGCGCGCCCCCTCCCTCGTGGGCCCCACGGAGCTCCACCGACGTACTTCTTTCACTTATATATACTCTTATACCCTAAAAACATCAAGGAGAGCCACGAAACCAGTTTTCCACCGCCGCAACCTTTCGTTCCCATGAGATCCCATCTGGGAGCCTTTTTCGGTGATCTGCCGGAGGGGGAATTGATAGAGGGCTTCTTCATCAACACCATAGCCTCTCCGATGATGTGTGAGTAGTTTACCACAGACCTTCGGGTCCATAGTTATTAGCTAGATGTGTTCTTCTCTCTCTTTGGTTCTCAATACAAAGTTCTCCTCGATGTTCTTGGACATCTATTCGATGTAATATTCTTTTGTGGTGTGTTTGCAGAGATCCGATGAATTGTGGATTAATGATCAAGTTTATCTATGAACAATATTTGGTTCTTCCCTGAATTCTTATATTCATGATTTGATATCTTTGCAAGTCTCTTCGAATTATCGGTTTAGCTTGGCCTACTAGATTGATCTTTCTTGCAATGGGAGAAGTGCTTAGCTTTGGGTTCAATATTGCGGTGTCCTTTCCCAATGATAGTAGGGGCAGCAAGGCACGTATTGTATTGTTGCCATCGAGGATAAAAAGATGGGGTTTATATCATATTGGTTGATTTTATCCCAATACATCATGTCATCTTGCCTAAAGCATTACTCTGTTCTTATGAACTTAATACTCTAGATGCATGCTGGATAGCGGTCGATGTGTGGAGTAATAGTAGTAGATGCAGAATCATTTTGGCCTACTTAACACGGACGTGATGCCTATGTTCATGATCGTGCCTAGATATTCTCATAACTATGCGCTTTTCTATCAATTGCTCGGCGGTAATTTGTTCACCCGTCGTAATACATGCTATCATGAGAGAAGGCACTAGTGAAACCTATGGCCCCCAGGTCTATTTTATATCATATAAGTTTCCGATCTACAATTCTAGCTTACTATTTGTTTTATTTTGCAATCTTTACTTTTCAATCTATACAAAAAATACCAAAAATATTTATCTTATTATCATTACCAGATGTCACTTTTGCAAGTGGCCATGAAGGGATTGACAACCCCTTTATCGCATTGGTTGCAAGGTTCTTGATTGTTTGTGCAGGTACTAGGTGACTTGCATGTTATCTCCTACTGGATTGATACCTTGGTTCTCAAAAACTGAGGGAAATACTTACGCTACTTTGCTACATCACCCTTTCCTCTTCAAGGGAAGACCAACACATGCTCAAGAGGTAGCAAGAATGATTTCTGGCGCCGTTGCTGGGGAGATCTACGCTCAAGTCAAGACATACCAAGTACACATCATAAACTCTTCTCCCTCGCATTACATTATTTTCCATTTGCCTCTCGTTTTCCTCTCCCCCACTTCACCTTTGCCGTTTTATTCGCCCACTTCCGTTCGTCCTTCTGTTTGCTCGTGTTACCATGTGCCTTCTATTAGATTGCATCTTCGCTTGCTAAATATCTATTGTTATGGGTCCTCATCCTCTTGCTAATCTTTTTAAAAGATCCAATTATGATGAACCAATTGCTAGTGAGTTGAGTGCACTAGATTATCTTTATGGAGTTTTGCTTGAAATCCGTGAATTTGAAAATTGTGATGAAATGCTTTGTAAAGTGATTCACGATAGATCTTTGAATAAAAAGCATGATTGAAATGATGTTATTATAAATTCTATTAATGTCAATTGTGCTAATAATATGCAAAACACTAAGCTTGGGGATGCTAGTTTTGCTATGTCCAATACTTGTTGCAATGATCATGATTGGGGTGATTCTTCTTATGATCTTGAAAATTTATTTAAGCCCCATGATGAATATAAGATTGATAATAATGTTTGCAATATTGAAAGTGGGTTTGGAAGAGTGTCAACTTTAGATCCCAAATATTTGGAGAATGTTCGATCTTATGAATTTTTTAAGAAAAGTGGGTTTGGAGAGGTCATGACTTTAGTTAATGTTAATCCCACTATTTTGGAAGAGTGTCAACTTCGCATGCATGTGGATCATGTTGAAAATATTTTATGTGATAGATATTTTGTTGAATTTGCTTATGATCCCACATGTAATTATTATGAGAGAGGAAAATATGGTTGTAGAAATTTTCATGTTACAAAATTACCTCTCATTATGTTGAGATTGCTATTGTTTCTTTCCACTTTCTTGCATATGCTAATTTTTGCTTGCTATGATAATTTGTTTGCCTATAAGATGCCTATGCATAGGAAGTATGTTAGACTTAGATGTGTTTTTCACGTGTTTCATGATGCTTTCTTTGTGCTTCAATTCTTGTCTTTCATGTGGGCATCATTAAAATTATAGATGCCTAGCTAGGGGTGTTAAACGATAGCGCTTGTTTTGAGGCAACCCAATTTTATTTTTGTTCCTTGCTTTTTGTTCCTATTTAGTAATAACTAAATTGTCGGTGCTGAGGAGCGACACCTATGGGATCACAAGAATCCCTACTACGGTTAGCGGGGCGCGGGGTCATGGGAAGAGCGGATCTAATAGGTAGCCCACAGTTTATTTATCCAGGTTCGGGCCGCAAGGATGCGCAAAACCCTACTCCTGCTTTGGTGGATTGTATATCGGTGTTCTTGAGCTAGCTATGGGGCATGAGGAGCTCCAAAAAGCCGAATCCCTCTCCTGGTCGCCTCGGGCCTCCTTTTATAGGAAAAGGGGTGGCCAAAGTGGCACACAGGAGGTGGAAAGGGTACAGTGATGCGAGGTTATCCCTCGCATTACATGACAAGGCGCATTTAATGCGTCTTGCTTAGGTGTCCTTGCTTTATCGGGGATGGGGGAGAAACCTGTCTTGTTCGTCGCCGCTCCATCTTGCGTCGACACGCGCCCTGGCCAGCGATGCCTAAGATGCCACGTAGGTAGGCAGGCAGCTGAGGTGGCGCGGTGGTGGGTCTTCACGAAGATCTGCATGCCGCCATGTAGGTGCCCGCCCAGCTGGTTGGGTCGGCAGCTGCATGCATGCGGTGGTGGAGGTTTAGTCAGCGTGGGCCTGATGGTGGCCCCGGCAAGGGTCTTGCCGAGGCGCCTGCTGTCATCCCCGGCAAAGCGCTTGCCGGGGGCCTTGTGGTCTTCCTCGGCTGGGATCCCGCCAAGGGTTGTCGTCTCCTTAGTGCGCATTTGATCTTGAATGTCTTCACGAAGATCTGCATGCCGCCACGGGGATGTCTCCCGAATCCTTGCCCTTTGGGGGCAGTGGACTCAAGGGTGACTTGCTCCGTAGGTGCGGGACAAGTCGCCGTGGCAAGGGTCTTGCCGGGGTTGCTAGAACTGTCTCCCGGCAAGGATCTTGTCGGGGGAGTTCGCTTCGTCCCCTTTGCTCTTCGTGGTCTTGGCCTTGGCGTCGTTCTAGTTCTCTTGAGCTTCGGTCTTACACTGGCTCACGTCCCTTGCCTTGCTTGGTGTGGTGGTGCCCGTGGCTCAGACTGCCCGTGCACAGTTATAGGGGTACCAAAAGTGTACCCCTCTTTTTGTACACCGACAGGAGCCCCCGGGCCTGGGCCACACATAAGCGCAACACGTTGTTGGGCTAGGCCCAAAAACAATGCGCGGGCAGGCGGGGCGGTTTTTACCGCGGTAAGATCCTTCGCGCGCTGTGCTTCCCACGACTCCCGCGCGTGGCGCGGCGTGGGGAGGTGCGTGTGACGTGGGCGGCATTCGTGGGGTTGGTTCCCGCGGGCATGCGTCACACCATAGTTAATGTGAAAGGAGGCGGCCCGTGTTTTCCCCCATAAGAAAGGAATAACTGCGGGCGTGCTGCTCACTTTCTCCTCTTTCCTCGTGCCTTTTCCAATCTCAGAGCCGTCGTTTCCTCTCTTCCTTCCTTCCTAAGCTTCCACCGTCGCCCGCCGTCGTTGCTTCGCCATCCCCCTTCCTCAGCCCTCCAAACTTCTTGGTCGCCATGGTGCCCAAATCCGTCAAGGGCAAGGGGGTGGATAAGGGCGCTCGGACCGTGGAGCCGCCGGAGAGCGCGCTGTCGGGGGACCGGATGAAGTCCACCTTTTTCTTCCCCTCGACGGTTGATGTTCAAGAGCTCCGGGCCTCCTTCAGGCCCCTATGGGGAGCGAAGACGGGGGGAGAGAATCCGGGACACCCGGCGACGCGCGTCATTCCTGCTGCTTGCGCCGATCCTGCTCCAAATCGGTATCCCTTTTTCGTCGATTATCTTTCTTGCGGATTATGCCCCCTTTCTCTGATTTCTTCTGCGACATTTTGCACACCTTTGGCTTTTGCCTCTTGGATTTTACTCCGAATTCGGTGGCGTGCATGGCTTTCTTCACGCATATTTGCGAAGGCTTTGCCGGGGTGCAGCCCAACACGGCGCTCTTCCGCCATTACTTCTTCCCTCGGATCCAGCCGGGAGGTGCCGTCTCTGGTTGCGTCACCTGGATCCCAAGATCCAAGGGGGCGTACCCAGACGGTGCCGTGAAGGAGAGGTGGGAGGAATGGCGTGGCCGGTGGTGCTGGATTGAGGATGAAAACCCGCCAGAATTCTGCAAGGTCCGCCGAGTGCCACCGGTCCGTGGCAGCGATTGGAGCAATGTCGAAGCCACCGACGAGAGGCTCACTGTCGCCACCACCAGGATTCTTCGGCTCACCCGGGCCGGACTCACCCTTGAGATGATTGGGGCGGACTTCATTCGTCACCGGATCGGCCCGTTGCACAACAAGGGGAGGCCAGCTTGGCTCTTTACGAACCCGGCTGACATTATGCTACTCCGCCCCGGCCTCGATCACAACTTCACAGTGCTGGCGCATGCCCACTTCTGCCAGCGGCTTTTCCAGCTTGATGTGGGTCGCGACGGCGAGGTCGAACGGACCGGCAAGGCCGCGAGGGCTGCCGCAAAGGTTGGCAAAGCCATCAAGGGGCCGTTTTTCAAGTTGCCAATGGGGGTGTTCCCGTTGTGCAACAATTCACGTCGGTCCGAGATCATCGCCATGATGCCGGACTGCAACACGCACGACCCTGTCCCAAGCTGGAAGGAGCCGAAGGATGCTGATGTGCAACAATTCTTTGACACCCTGATCGAGGTGTATGTCAATGCTGACGCCGAGCGGTGGCTTATCATGGACACCACCCAGGCAGAGCTGGACTACATCGCCACTAGGGCGAGGGAGGCACAGCTTGCCATGGAGGCCGGCAGCGCCGGGGGTGAGGAGGACAAGGCCGCAATGGCTGCGGAGGAAGAGGAGCTCGCCCGGTGGGCGGCAGCCTCCGGGGAGGTCAGCAGCACCGATACTGGAGCTCCGCTCGTCGAAGACGCGGCCGACGAGTCATCGTCGGAGGAGGAAGTGGCGGCGGGCTTGACGCCAACAAGGGGAAGAGGGCGAGTCCTGCGGCGGGCTGACTCCGGCGAGCCGGTTCGGCCGGGCAGGGCTACGCGGCCTCAATTGACCCTGGAGGGGTCTGGGCACCACACGAGGGCCACGGCAGCCAAGAGGCTGACAAAGGCCGCTGAGAAGAAGAAGACAACGGCCCCTTCCTCATCTGGGCGCGCACAAACCCCGCCGTCTTCGCCTCCTCCGGCAGATGTCGACTCGGACGTTGACGCGAAGGTCACTTTTGATCTCGGGCCTCTCAACCCGAAGAGGAAAAGGAAAGCGGCGGAGGAAGAGGAGATAGATGACGAGTAAGTACTCCGTCCCTTACTGCCATTTCCATTCCCCTGAACCAAGTCATTTATCTTGATCCATTTTTGCTTTTGCAGGGATGCAGAGACATTGGCCCAGAGGGCGAAGAGGGCGAAGGCCTCGGCGAGCAGTCAGCCCCCGGCTGGGGCTTCAAAGACGCCACTGGTGGTGTTGAGCAGCCCGGACAGCAACCCCCAACACAGCCCCCAGCGTAAGTTCGTCACCCTCCTCTTATTCGACATGTGGTAGGCATTCGATGCTATGGTGTTGATCTTGTCGGGTTTGTAGGAGGGGAGCGGCAGCAGGAGGAGCCGCAGAGGGCTACCCCCAACACACCACCCCCATCGACTACGCCGCCGCGAGGGGCGTCCCCGGCAAGGGCATCAAGCATGGAGCCCACACTCATGGATGAAGAGGGGAACTTGTGCGCTGGTGGCTCTGCCACGGCGCCAAATGCTGGCAGGGAGGGGACTTCTGCTCCACAGCCCGGCACTGGTGAGCCACCTGTCCTCTGTCTTTGTTTTTCCCTTATTCTTTTTCTTGGCTTTGATGCTCCCATTACTACCCAGGCCCTCCTTCAATAGGTATGGAGGACGTGGATGTTGTTGCTGGGAACATTGCTGAGGAGGCCGCCGTTGACGAGGCCGCCAAGGATGCTGCCGAGGACACCGCTGCGGGGGCCGCCAAGGCGACCGGCGAGGCTTCTGCCGAGGGCGCCAATGGTGGGCCTGCCGGGGAAGCCGGCAAGGCCACTGCCGAGGAAGAGGTAGCTGATGATCAACCTCCCTCCTCCTCAACCTCGGGCCCCGGCAAGTACCTGAAGGTGGGCGACGATCTTTTCGTCCATCTCCCAGGAGCGTCAAGTTCCCGGGCGCCCGCCGAAGGGGAAGTCTTTGACGGTGAGGTGCTTACCGCCACCGGGCTTGAGGTTGTCGATGAGCCGGGTGTTGGCGGTGATGGTTCTCTAGAAGAGCAGCTTTTCCGCGCTATGGGGGCCAACTTCCGAAAACTCCAGGCGCTCTACCGTGTCCGTCTGGACAAGGTTAAGTCCAGGACAGCAACGGTGGACCAGGCAGAGGTGGATTTCAAGGCGCGCGTTGCTGAGACGTAGACCTGGTTCCACTAGACTCGCGAGGAGCAGAGGGCCCTTCAGGAGGAATTGGCCAAGCGCAATGTCGAGCTCACCATGAAGATGGCTAACATCGAGAAGGCCCAGGAAGAGGCGGCGAACTTGGCTGCCGCGGCCGAGACCGTCTGGAACCAGCATCAAGTCGCACTGGATTCCCAGGAAGAGGACCTCGCCGTGCGTGAGGTGAAGCTTGCCGCAGTGCTCCGTGGCAAGGATGAGGAGCTCGAGGCCCTTGTCGCGCGGCGGACTCGTGAGCTGGAGCAGAGGCACAAGGGGGCACTCGATGCCCAGGCTCTGGCCCATGCCGGCAAAGTGAGGGAGTTGGAGGTGGCGCAGGACGAGCTGAAGGAGCAGGCCCTCAAGCTGACCAACGAAAAGAGCACGCTCAACAGCGCCTTGGTGGAGGCGCAAGGAGCGGTCATCAACAGGGCTGGGGAGCTCTCCGAAGCGCAAAACTCCGTCAGAGATCTCAAGCTGAAGCTGGAGGATCTCGAGAAGATGTTGTCGGAGAGCAGGGCTCGGGAGGAGACCTTGACCAGGAGTCTGGAGGAGGAGAAGCGGTTGCGGGCGAACGAGGCCGCCTCCCATCAGGATTATGTGGCGGGTGAAAACAGATGGATCGGCCGTCTGGAGGAGGTCGCCGGCAGGGTCACCTCGCAGTTGGCCACCATGGGGATGCCAAACGTGAGGTATGCCCCCAAGAGCAGCGGGACCATCAACACCAAGCTGACCCTGTTCTTCGAGGGCGTCCTCGTAGCCTTGGCTTATCTTCACTCCAACCGAGCGGCCACGTTGGCCGGGGAAGCCCGGCGACTTTGCCGGGGGGTCATGACCAAGGTCCTCACCAAGATGGCGTACTGGAATCCCGACCTCGACTTCGGTGACGCGATGGATAGCTTGCCGGATGGTATTGACCTCACGGTGCTCAAGGAGCGCATTAAGCCCGTCATCAGCAGCATCGACGAAATCAAGAGGGTGGAAGGCCAACACCGGGATTAGGCATCCCGTCCTTCACCGCCACTACAGGTTCACGACCAAGACAAATTTCATCTCTAGTTAGAACCGCAGCTATGATGTGATGTAATATAACTTTGTAGTACTTTTTAATTTCATGCACGTTATTTCCCTATTCAATTCCTCTTTGTATGTGCGCCCTACGCCGATTGGGTAGGCTCACCGGCGCAGAAGCCCCTAGCGGCATTTTGGGGACCGATACCCATGGGCCTGCTGGGTACACATGCTGCCGGACGAGCCACCTTTCCGTTCTAAACGCGGCCGCTCGAACTGTCGAGCTTGACTCGAGTCAGAATCAAGAGCGTTGTTGATCGCGGAAGGCTACTCTGCCAGTCTCGACGCAGCCGCTTGAGCTGTTGAGAGGACTCGAAATAGGGCAAGGGCGTTGCCGATCGTGGGAGAGCCCCCTGGCGTGCAAGTTTCTCATACAAAGGCGTGACATCTCCGGGGGGAATAACCTCATATAAGAAGGATAGAACAAATAAGGGTTCAGTGCAACTTAGCTTCTGTTTGTAGTCGCTCGAGCGCTGATCTTCCAGCCTCCTTCCCTCTCCAAGAGCCATGAAGACGAAGGAGTGCTGGGCTGATTACTAGAGCCGATTCTCACAACTGCGCCCCCTACCTGGTGTGCCAAAGATGTCGGTGCTGAGGAGCGACACCTATGGGATCACAAGAATCCCTACTACGGTTAGTGGGGCGCGGGTCGTGGGAAGAGCGGATCTAACAGGCAGCCCACAGTTTGTTTATCCAGGTTCGGGCCGCAAGGATGCGTAAAACCCTACTCCTCCTTTGGTGGATTGTATATCGGTGTTCTTGAGCTAGCTATGGGGTGTGAGGAGCTCCAAAAAGCCGAATCCCTCTCCTGGTCGCCTCGGGCCTCCTTTTATAGGAAAAGGGGTGGCCATAGTGGCACACGGGAGGTGGAAAGGGTACAGTGATGCGAGGTTATCCCTCGCATTACATGACAAGGCGCATTTAATGCGTCTTGCTTAGGTGTCCTTGCTTTATCGGGGACGGGGGAGAAACCTGTCTCGTCTGTCGCCGCTCCTTCTTGCGTCGACACGCGCCCTGGCCAGCGATGCCTGAGATGCCACGTAGGTAGGCAGGCAGCTGAGGTGGCGTAGTGGTGGGTCTTCACGATGATCTGCATGCCGCCACGCAGGTGCCCGCCCAGCTGGTTGGGTCGGCAGCTGCATGCATGCGGTGGTGGAGGTTTAGTCGGCGTGGGCCTGATGGTGGCCCTGCGGGTGTCCTTGGCAAGGGCCTTGCCGGGGCCCCGGCAAGGGTCTTGCCGAGGCGCCTGCTATAATCCCCGGCAAAGTGCTTGCCGGGGGCCTTGTGGTCTTCCTCGGCTGGGATCCCGCCAAGGGTTCTCGTCTCCTTAGTGCGCATCTGATCTTGAATGTCTTCACGAAGATTTGCATGCCGCCACAGGGATGTCTCCCGAATCCTTGCCCTTTGGGGGCAGTGGACTCAAGGGTGAATTGCTCCGTAGGCGCGGGACAAGTCGCCGAGGCAAGGGTCTTGCCGGGGTTGCTAGAACTGTCTCCTGGCAAGGATCTTGCCGGGGGAGTTCGCTTCATCCCCTTTGCTCTGCGTGGTCTTGGTCTTGGCGTCGTTCTAGTTCTCTTGAGCTTCGGTCTTACCCTGGCTCACCTCCCTTGCCTTGCTTGGTGTGGTGGTGCCCGTGGCTCAGACTGCCTGTGCACAGTTATAGGGGTACAAAAAGTGTACCCCTCTTTTTGTACATCGACATAAATCATCTATCCTCTGTTATGATTGTGTTTTTTATGTTTTAGTTAGTGTTTGTGCCAAGTAAAGCCTTTAGGATCTTCTTGGGTGATTGTTGTTTGATCTTGTTGAAAAAAACAGAAAGTATGCGCTACCGAGAATAATTTTCATTTTTACTAGGGAGCAATAAAATACCAATTCGAACTGCAGCGGATCAATATACAAATTATTTATTTCATACTAATTTTTCAGAATTTTTGGAGTTACAGAAGTATTCGTAACCTTCAGATTGCTACAGACTGTTCTGTTTTTGACAGATTCTGTTTTTCGCATGTTGTTTGCTTATTTTGATGAATCTATGGATAGTATCGGGGGGTATGAACCGTAGAGAAGTTGGAAAACAGTACTTTTAACACCAATATAAATAAATAATGAGTTCATTACAGTACCTTAAAGTGGTGGTTTGTTTTCTTATACTAACGGAGCTCATGAGATTTCTGTTGAGTTTTGTGTTGTGAAGTTTTCAAGTTTTTGGGTAATGATTTGATGGATTTTGGAACAAGGAGTGGCAAGAGCCAAAGCTTGGGGATGCCCAAGGCACCCCAAGGTAAACTTCAAGGACAACCAAAATCCTAAGCTTGGGGATGCCCCGGAAGGCATCCCCTCTTTCGTCTTCATCTATCGGCAACTTTACTTGAGGCTATATTTTTATTCACCACATGATATGTGTTTTGCTTGGAGCGTCTTGTATGATACGCGTCTTTGCTTTTTAGTTTACCACAATCATCCTTGCTGTACACACCTTTTGGGAGAGACACACATGAATCGGAATTTATTAGAATACTCTATGTGCTTCACTTATATCTTTTGAGCTAGATAATTTTGCTCTAAGTGCTTCACTTATATCTTTTTAGAGCACGGTGGTGGTTTTATTTTATAGAAATTATTGATCTCCCATGGTTCACTTATATTATTTTGAGAGTCTTTTAGGATAGCATGGTAATTTGCTTTGGTTATGAAATTAGTCCTAATATGATAGGCATCCAAGATGGGTATAATAAAAACTTTCATATAGAGTGCATTGAATACTATGAGAAGTTCGATACTTGATGATTGTTTTGAGATATGAAGATGGTGATATTAGATTCATGCTAGTTGAGTATTTGTGAATTCGAGAAATACTTGTGTTGAGGTTTGCAAGTCCCGTAGCATGCACGTATGGTAACTGTTGTGTAACAAATTTGAAGCATGAGTTGTTTCTTTGATTGTCCTCCTTATGAGTGGCAGTCGGGGACGAGCGATGGTATTTTCCTACCAATCTATCCCCATAGGAGCATGTGCGTGGTGCTTGGTTTTTGATGACTTGTAGATTTTTGCAATAAGTATGTGAGTTCTTTATGACTAATGTTGAGTCCATGGATTATACGCACTCTCACCCTTCCATCATTGCTAGCCTATTCGGTATAGTGCATTGCCCTTTCTCACCTCGAGAGTTGGTGCAAACTTTGCCGGTGCATCCAAACCCCGTGATATGATACGCTCTATCACACATAAGCCTCCTTATATCTTCCTCAAAATAGCCACCATACCTACCTATTATGGCATTTCCATAGCCATTCCGAGATATATTGCCATGAAACTTTCCACCGTTCCATTTCTTATGAAACGCTTCATCATTGTCATATTGCCTTGCATGATCATGTAGTTGACATCGTATTTGTGGCAAAGCCATCGCTCATAATTTTTATACATGTCACTCTTGAATCATAGCACATCCTGGTACACCGCCAAAGGCATTCATATAGAGTCATATTTTGTTCTAGTATCGAGTTGTAATTTTTGAGTTGTAAATAAATAGAAGTGTGATGATCATCATTATTAGAGCATTGTCCCGTGTGAGGAAGTAAAGAAAAGAGAGAAAGGCCAAAAAAATAAGGCCCAAAAAAAGAAAAAAAGAGAGAAGGGGCAATGTTACTATCCTTTTTCCACACTTGTGCTTCAAAGTAGCACCATGATCTTCATGATAGAGAGTCTCTTATTCTGCCACTTTCATATACTAGTGGGAATTTTCATTACAGAACTTGGCTTGTGTATTCCAATAATGGGCTTCCTCAAAATGCCCTAGGTCTTCATGAGCAAGCAAGTTGGATGCACACCCACTTAGTTTCTTTTGTTGAGATTTCATACATTTATAGCTCTAGTGCATCCATTGCATGGCAATCCCTACACCTCGCATTGACATCAATTGATGGGCATTCCCATAGCCCGTTGATTAGCCACGTCGATGTGAGACTTTCTCCTTTTTTGTCTTCTCCACACAACCTCCATCATCATATTCTATTCCATCTATAGTGCTATGTCCATGGCTCGCGCTCATGTATCGCGTGAAAGTTGAAAAAGTTTGAGAATATTAAAGTATGAAACAATTGCTTGGCTTCTCATCGGGGTTGTGCATGATGGGAGCATTTTGTGTGACGAAAATGAAGCATGGCCAAACTATATGATTTTGTAGAGATGAGCTTTCTTCGGCTATGTTATTTTGAGAAGACATAATTGCTTGGTTAGTATGCTTGAAGTATTATTATTTTTATGTCAATATTAAACTTTTGTATTGAATCTTTCGGATCTGAATATTCATGCCACAATAAATAAAATTACATTGAAAATTATGTTAGGAAGCATTCCACATCAAAAATTCTGTTTTTATCATTTACCTACTCGAGGACGAGCATGAATTAAGCTTGGGGATGCTGATATGTCTCCAACGTATCTATAATTTTTGATTGTTCGATGCTATTATATTATCTGTTTTGGATGTTTAATGGGCTTTAATATGCACTTTTATATTATTTTTGGGACTAACCTATTAACCGGAGGCCTAGTGCCAGTTTCTGTTTTTTTGCCTATTTTCAGTCTTTCGCAGAAAAGGAATATCAAACGGAATCCAAACGGAATGAAACCTTCGCGAGGATCTTTCTTGGAACAAACACAACCCAGGAGACTTGGAGTACAAGTTTGGAACTCCGCGAAGCATCCATGAGGTAGGGGGCGCGCCCAGGGGGGTAGGCACGCCCCCACCCTTGTGGGCCCCACAAAGCTCCACCGACGTACTTCTTTCGCCTATGTTTACTCTTATACCCTAAAAACATCCATGAGAGCGACGAAACCACTTTTCCACCACCGCAACCTTCTGTAACCATGAGATCCCATTTGGGGGCCTTTTCCGGTGATTTGCCGGAGTGGAAGGCAAGCTAGGAAATACGGATATGTATATCTCCTCCTTTGTAAACGACCTTGTGTAACCCTAGCCCCCTCCGGTGTCTATATAAACCGGAGGGTCTTAGTCCGTAGGACAACAGACAATCATACCATAGGCTAGCTTCTAGGGTTTAGCCTCTCTGATCTCGTGGTAGAACAACTGTTGTAATACTCATATCATCAAGAACAATCAACAAGGACGTAGGGTATTACCTCCATCAAGAGGGCCCGAACCTGGGTAAACATCATGTCCCCTGCCTCCTGTTACCATCCGCCTTAGACGCATAGTTCGGGACCCCTACCCGAGATCCACCGGTTTTGACACTGACATTGGTGCTTTCATTGAGAGTTCCACTGTGTCGTCACCATAAGGCTCAATGGCTCCTTCGATCATTGCTAGCGATGCGGTCCAGGGTGAGGCTTTCCTCCCCGGATAGATCTTCATATTCGGCGGCTTTGCACTGCGGGCTAATTCGATTGGCCATTTGGAGAAGATTGAGAGCTACGCTCTTGGCCATCAGGTCAAATTTGGAAACTTGAACTACATGACCGATATCCGCGGAGACTTGATCTTCGAGGGATTCGAGCCCATGGCGGACGCGCCGCGCAGTCACGATGAGCAAGACGTAACTCTACCATCGGACAGTGTTCGGGAGATCGCATCCGCAGCTACTCCGGCTTTTAATCTGGAGCAAGTCGCGCCATTCGAGATCGAAGGGATGGACCCCGCCATGGAGGCTGCACTCTCAGCGGTGATAGAGCCAGATACTAACTTCACCCCTTACGAGAGCCGTGTTGCCGAACCATTGGATTCATCTTCGGCCACGGACTCTAAGCCGCTCGTATCCGCGCCCGTCGAGTCCGACTGGGCGCCGATCATGGAGTTCGCCTCCGTGGATATATTTCAGCACTCACCTTTTAGAGATGTGCTAAATTCACTAAGGTCTCTCTCCCTGTCAGGAGAACCTTGGCCGAACTATGTCCGGCTAGAACGGGGTGCGGGCGACGAAGAAATTCGCTGCCCACCCAGCACCCACTTAGTAGCCACTGTCGATGACTTAACCGACATGCTCGACTTCGGCTCCGAAGACTTCGACGGTATGGACGACGAAGCCGGAGAACAGGATCCACCGCCCTCGGTGCACTAGACCGCCACCTCCTCATATGATATATATATATATGGTGGACATCCCCAAAGAAGCCAATGGCGATGAGAAAGCGGAGGATGACCCCTCCAAGAAGCAACGCAAGTGCCAACGTCAGCGGCGCCGCTCTAAGTCCCGCCACAACAAGAGCAGTGATACCGGCACAGGAGATAATAACACCCCAGATAGCGCCGAAGACAACAACAATCCCCTCCAGCACGGCCAAGAGCTAGAGGACAAACAAGCTAGCCCTCCAGGGTAGGAAGCAGATGGAGAACCGGAGGAGGACAATTACATGCCTCTCTCCGAAGACGAGGCGAGCCTCGGCGACGACGAGTTTATTGTGCCTGAGGACTCCGTCGACCAAGAGCGCTTCAAGCGCCAGCTTATGGCCACGTCAAATAGCCTAAAGAAGAAACAGCAATAGCTTTAAGCTGATTAAGACTTGCTAGCAGACAGATGGACCGAAGTCCTTGCGGCCAAGGAACATGAACTCGAGCGCCCGTCCAAGAGTTACCCAAAATGCAGGTTGCTACCTCACCTCGAGGAGGAAGCATTGAAACCTCATTCACCAGTGTACGATGCGGCTGACCGGCCAGTACGCGGCCGAGCGAGAGAGGTGTTTCATCCTAAAGTTTAGTCCGCACCCAGTCACCACTCAGTCAAAGATACTAAGGCCTGGGGCAACACAAAGGACCCACGAGACATCTTGGACAGCAAGGCAAAAATCGCAAGGTCAATATACGGGACACGAACACGTGCGCCCACACGGGACGATGATCGTCGCGTCGGATACACCAAGAGTAAATCCGGCCGGGCCGAATACAGCAGACAAGACTCATACGAACTACTCGAGATATAGCCCGGCACAGAGGCGCCACACGCCCCCTATGCTTCACTAATGAAGTTATGAATCATGAATTCCCGGAGGGTTTCAAACCCGTAAATATCGAATCATACGACGGCACAATAGATCTGATGTATGGATTGAGGATTTCCTCCTTCACATCCACATGGCTCGCGGTGACGATCTACATGCCATCAAGTACCTCCCACTAAAACTCAAAGGACCAGCTCGGCATTGGCTGAATAGCTTGCCAGCAGATTCCGTCGGCAGTTGGGAGGATTCAGAAGATGCATTTCTTGACAACTTCCAGGGCACTTATGAGCGGCCACCGGATGCTGATGACTTGAGACACATAACCCAGCAGCCAGGGGAATCAGCCAGACAATTCTAGACACGGTTCCTGACTAAGAAAAATCAAATTGTAGACTATCCGGATGCAGAAGCCCTAGCATCATTCAAGCATAACATCCACGACGAGTGGCTCGCCCGTCACCTCGGCCAGGAGAAGTCGAAATCTATGGCAATCCTCACAACACTCATGACCCGCTTTTGCACGGACAAGGACAGCTATCTGGCTCACAGCAACAACACATCAAGGAATCCGGATACGTCGGATACCAAAGACGTTAACGGTAGGCAGCGTCGTAATAGACCAAAGCACCGCAATAACAGTGATAACACCGAAGATACAGCAGTCAATGCCGGATTCAAAGGCTCTAGATCCGGTCAGCGGAAAAAGCCATTTAAAAGAAATACCCCGGCTCCGTCTAGTCTGGATCGCATACTGGATTGCTCGTGGCAAATCCACGGCACCCCTAACAAGCCAGCCAATCACACCAATAGATAATGCTGGGTGTTGAAGCAGGCCGGCAAGATAAATGCCGAAAACAAGGACAAGGGGCTTCATAGCGATGATGATGAGGAGCCCCGGCCGCCGAACCCAGGAGGACAGAAGGGGTTTCCCCAACAATTGAAGACAGTGAACTTGATATACGCAACCCACATTCCCAAGAGGGAGCGGAAGCGTGCACTAAGGGACGTCTATGCGATGGAGCCCGTCGCCCCGAAGTTCAACCCATGGTCTACTTGTCCGATCACCTTCGATCGCAGGGACCACCCCACTAGCATCCGTCATGGCGGATCCGCCGCACTGGTCCTAGACCCCATCATTGACGGATTTCACCTCACTCGAGTCCTTATGGACGGCGGCAGCAGCCTGAACCTGCTTTATCAGGATACAATGCGAAAAATGGGTATCAGTCCCTCAAGGATCAAACCCAGAAAAACCACCTTTAAAGGCGTCATCCCAGGTGTAGAGGCCGATTGCACAGGCTCAATCACACTGGAAGTGGTCTTCGGATCACCGGATAACTTCCGAAGCAAAGAGTTAATCTTCGACATCGTCCCGTTTCGCAGTGGATATCATGCACTGCTCGGACGGACAACATTTGCAAAATTCAATGAAGTGCCGCATTACGCATACCTCGAGCTCAAGATGCCAGGACCTCGCGGGGTCATAACAGTAAATGGAAACATAGAACGCTCGCTCCGTAAGGAAGATCACACTGCAGCCTTGCAGCAGAGGCACAAAGCAGCCTGTTCAGACAGACCACTCATTCGGCGTTACAGCCCGCG
Organism: Triticum aestivum; assembly: GCF_018294505.1. Taxonomy (NCBI): domain Eukaryota; kingdom Viridiplantae; phylum Streptophyta; class Magnoliopsida; order Poales; family Poaceae; genus Triticum; species Triticum aestivum. The sequence goes on along the minus strand of NC_057800.1, from coordinate 498,283,240 downwards.
GACACCTTCAAGTGAGTCCGGAATAATCTGCAAAAGGATCGCCTGGCGCGATATGCGCTCGCCTAGCAATTCGGCCCCCGTCCCAGTCCTATTGCAGCGATGAAATTCGTGCCACACGTACATAACTACGCATTGAAAATACCATGGACATAGGCGGGGGCACAATCAGGACACGCCCCGCATTGTGGCTCAACCACACCAGGGGTTGTATGCCTTTGACATTCCTTTTCTCTTTCAGGGCCTAACTCTTCGGAAGACCTTTTCGGCAGTGCGACTGCCGGACACATTCTGGAAGCAACAACGTAGGTGGCAAGAAGCAAAGATGAACACGGGAACCACCAGGTGGTCTCTAGTAATACTTGATATACCCGCTTTTCACTATTTATGCGTAGCTTGCCTTGGATGGGACATTTCGAGTTGTCCTACTTTCAGCTCATTGCACTGCTTGTACTAGTACACTTCGACGTATTATTCAAAAAAAATGCATATTATTAATCTGTCATTGCATTATTTAAGTTTTTATATTTCTCTTATATGTCCATTTATAACATTCCGCGCCTGCATGCTCGGGTACGGTCAGTATGCCAGGGGCTCTCGTTTACCCCATAATACGGCACAAGAAGTCCGAACACTTTCGACAGTGCGGCACCCCGAACTTATAGCATTATATGCATCAGCTCCAAATCATGTCTTGGGTCAAATGTTGGGTTGCCCGGCTCCCATGCTTTGGTACCTTATGTTCCGCTATATCGGCTAAGGTAGCGGTGGGAGAACTACTGCGATTGTGTCCCGGTTCTTCCGGACGAGCACCTCAGTAGAGAAAGCCAAAAACTGACTGTCATGATAAGGCCAGAGACTGGTCTCTGTTCGAGAGGTCTCAAGTCCTTAAAGAATTTTTCCGCTTCGGGCGAAGAGTCGGCCTTGTCCGGCTTAGGCGTGTATAGCGCCCCAAATTCGGCCTTCCGAATACCAGGGGCTTCGCCAAAAATGTAAAATCATAGACTTCTATGGATAAGTGAGAGTGTTAAAGCATTATAGTCCGATTGCCTAGTTCGTTGCGCTGAGCACCTCCCTTGAAGGACCCAAAATTGGGGTAAGGAGTGTTCAGATTTACCCCGAACACCCCAGTACTAGTTACATGGGGACAGAAGCCGACAACTGGCCAACTCTTAGATTTTATAAACGGCCGCACAGAAGGTAATATTTTAAATTAAGAAAGCGTCGCATGGCGCAAGAGAACTCGTTTCATATTACAGGATCACATGGGCATGTTCATTCAAAAATTACATGCTTGGCACACTCATCTGCCACTAAGCGGGAGCCCTTCAGGACGCTCTCATAGTAATTCTCGAGGCAGCGATGCTCCTTGCCCTCCGGCGGTCCCTCCTTCACAAGCTTCACGGCGTACAGCTTCGCCCAGTGCACCTTCTCCCGGGCAAAAGCTCTGCGCGCACCTTCGATGCAGACGGATCGCTTGATGACTTCAAGCCGTGGGCAGGCTTCCACCAGCCACCTGACTAGACCGAAGTAGCTTCCGGACAGGGGCTTGCTAGGCCACATCCGGACTATAAGGCCCCTCATGGCCTGTTCGGCCGCCTTGTGAAGTTCGACCAAGTGCTTCAGCTGGTCGCTCAAGGACACGGGGTGTTCGGTCCCAGTATACTGATACCATAACAACTTCTCCGTTGAGCTCCCCTCATCAGCCCGGTAAAACTCTGCAGCATCCGGCACACTGCGGGGAAGATCTGCAAACGCTCCTGGAGAGCTCCGAACTCGGGTAAGAAAAAGGAAAGTCTCCTTCACATGCTTGCTTTGCATATTGAATGTCTTACCCGCTGCTATCTTCTTTGTCGCATCAATCTCCTGGAGGGCCTTGTGGGCTTCGGCCTTGGCGCTCCGGACGCTTTCAAGCGCCTGCGTGAGCTCGGACTCCCGCGTCTTGGAGTCAAGCTCCAAGGACTCATGCTTTTTAGCGAGAGCCTCGAGCTCTTGCTGCACGTCGCCCACTCGGGCTTCTTGTTTCTCCCGTTCAATACGTTCTTTGGCCGCGGACAACGCCTTCCTCAGAGTCTCCACCTCGGTCGTGGCCCCTGACAAATTCATGACGATCCTATTACTTTACACCGAACTTCTTTTTAACTATATAAACTGGGGTATATCTTACCTTTTCTCTCTTCGAGCTGCCCCTTGGTAAGGCCGAGCTCGTCCTCGGACCGCTTCAGGGCCTGCTTCAGCGTAGAGACCTCCGCAGTATGTGCGGCAGTGGCCAGCAGGGAAGCCTGCACATACACATAGACATATTCTAATTAGACTCTTGAGTTAGCATTTGATACTCTATCCGGCTTTTCTTCGCGAACGCCGAACAGAGCATCAGGGGCTACTATCTATGCGGTAATATTTTTATATCTTGAATGCTTACCTCAAAGCCTATTAGGAGGCTGGCGCAAGCTTCGGTCAGTCCGTTCTTGGCGGACTGAACCTTCTTAACCACCACACTCATGATAGTGCGATGTTCTTCATCGATGGAAGCACTGTGAAGCGCTTCCAGCAAGTTGTCCGGTGCCTCTGGTTGGACAGAGGACACCGGCATGGATGGTTAGCCCCCCTTAATGGGGGACCGCCTGCCGGAGTCCGGAACCATTGAAGGTTCCGGCGCAGTGTCTAGCTAGGGCCCGAACTCGAAGCCCGTAGGAGCCTCTCTCCCTTTGTACCCAGGGTCCGGGAGGTCACCGTGAGGCGCCCCCAGGACCGCCTCCCCTTGGGTCGGTGCCTTTTGAGACACCACCTCGGCTTTGTCTGTAGGGCGAGGGGTGGAAGCCGTCGGAGGAGAACCGTTGTTCATATCTGACGAGCCCAAAGAGCCGCTCGACGAGGGTACGTCGAGGCGAGCTTGGGCCGTACTGCATAATCAGGTTTGGCATGAGCAAAGGCAGTACAATAAAACATACCATGACGTACTATGGTGTCCGGACACTTACGATTTCGCCAGGGGCTTGTCCTTGGGTAGCCACTCGTCGTTGTTGTCGCGGCCATCGTGGCACAGTCCGGAGGGAGGGTCCTTCCCTTCTTGGACCCTTTGGCCTCCCCGGATGGGTCGGCCTTCCTTTTCTTGTCTCCCCCGGCTGGGGGGGGGACTTTTCTCCTCCTCCTCATTTCTATGGGAGGAGTGCGCGCCGGACTCATTGGATGATGAGTTCGATAGAACCACTTTGCGCCGGAGACCCTTTCGGGTCCCCACGGCCTTCTTCTTGGCAGTCTTTTCTGGCACCTCGTAAGGTGCCGGAGTCAGCCTCTTCATTATAAGAATGTTTGCAGGATCTTCGGGCAGGGGGCTGGGCAATCAAGCTGCTTCGCTATCTTTATCCAATCCTGTTAATGACATGAAAGCTGAGATCTAGCACATAACTAAGCCAGGGCACATAAATACCCTGAGTGATATAAAAGCCTACCGGATGGGCGCGGTGCTTTGCACTGAGTCCGCGGTCCTTGGTGAGGGAGGGAGGCATCTCGGCGCCCTTGAACAGCACCCTCCAGACGTCCTCGTGCGTCGTGTCACAGAGCTCTCGCAGTGTCTGGTGCTGGGCCGAGTCGAACTCCCACAAAACGAATGCCCGTTGTTGGCACGGAAGGATCCGGCGGAAGAGCATAACCTGGACCATGTTGACGAGCTTGATTTTCTTGTTCGTCATGTTCTGGATGCAGGTTTGGAGTCCGGTCAGCTCTACTGAAGAACCCCAAGACTGGCCCTTCTTTTTCCAGGAGTGAGCCGCGTGGGGATTCCGAATCGAAATTTGGGGGCCGCCGCCCAGTTGGAGTCACGTGGCTCGGTGATGTAGAACCACCCCGATTGCCACCCCTTTATGGTATCAACGTAGGTACCCTCGAGCCAGGTGACATTAGGCATCTTGCCCACCATGGCGCCTCCGCATTCTGCTTGCTGGCCACCCACCACCTTCAGTTTGACATTGAAGGTTTTCAGCCATAGGCCGAAGTGGGGCCTGATGCGGAGGAAGGCCTTGCACACGACGATAAACGCCAAGATGTTGAGGATGAAGTTGGGGGCCAGATTATGGAAACCCAGCCCGTAGTAGGACATGAGCCCGTGGACAAACGGGTGCAGAGAAAATCCCAGTCCGCAGATGAAATGGGTAAGAAAAACTACCCTCTCATGGGGTTCGGGCGTTGGGACGATCTGCCCCCCAATCGGCAGCCGGTGCGCGATATTCGCAGGTAGGTATCCGGCCTCCCGTAACTTTTTGATGTTTTCCTCCGTGACGGAGGAAACCATCCACTTGCCTCCTGCTCCAGACATGCTTGGAGTGGTTTGAGAAGAGGAACGCGAGCCTGGGCGCTAGGCCTCGAGTGTGCGGGAATGGGTAAACATCATGTCCCCTGCCTCCTGTTACCATCCGCCTTAGACGCACAGTTCAGGACCCCCTACCCGAGATCCGCCGGTTTTGACACTGACAAAGACCTATTCGATGTAATATTCTTTTGCGGTGTGTTTGTCGAGATTCGATGAATTGTGGATTTATGATCAAGTTTATCTATGAACAATATTTGGTTCTTCCCTGAATTCTTATATGCATGATTTGGTATCTTTGCAAGTCTCTTTGAATTATCGGTTTAGTTTGGCCTACTAGATTGATCTTTCTTGCGATGGGAGAAGTGCTTAGCTTCAGGTTCAATCTTGCGGTGTCCTTTCCCAGTGACAGTAGGGGCAGCAAGGCACATATTGTATTATTGCCATCAAGGATAAAAAGATGGGGTTTATATCATATTGCTTGAGTTTATCCCTCTACATCATGTCATCTTGCCTAAAGCATTACTCTGTTCTTATGAACTTAATACTCTAGATGCATGCTGGATAGCGGTTGATGTGTGGAGTAATACTAGTAGATGCAGAATCGTTTCAATCTACTTAACACGGACGTGATGCCTATGTTCATGATCATGCCTAGATATTCTCATAACTATGTGCTTTTCTATCAATTGCTTGGAAGTAATTTGTCCACCCACCATAATACATGCTATCATGACATAAGCCACTAGTGAAACCTATGGCCCGCGGGTCTATTTATATCATATAAGTTTCCGATCTACAATTCTAGTTTACTATTTGTTTTATTTTGCAATCTTTACTTTTCAATCTATACAACAAAAATACCAAAAATATTTATCTTATTATCATTACCAGATCTCACTTTTGCAAGTGGCCGTGAAGGGATTGACAACCCCATTATCGCGTTGGTTGCAAGGTTCTTGATTGTTTGTGCAGGTACTAGGTGACTTGCGTGTTATCCCCTACTGGATTGCTACCTTGGTTCTCAAAAACTGAGGGAAATACTTACGCTACTTTGCTGCATCACCCTTTCCTCTTTAAGGGAAAACCAATGCATGCTCAAGAGGTAGCATCAAGTAATATGACCTCTAGAACAGCATTACCGTACCAAACTGGTGCGGACCTTACTTTGGTTGACCTATGAGGTTCGATAGTAACTTGATCAGAAGTTTCATGATCATTATCATTAGCTTCCTCACTGATTGGTGTAGGAATCACTAGAACTGATTTCTGTGATGAACTACTTTCCAATAAGGGAGCAGGTACAATTACCTCATCAAGTTCTACTTTCCTCCCACTCACTTTTTTCGAGAGAAACTCCTTCTCTAGAAAGGATCAATTCTTAGCAATGAATATTTTTCCTTCGGATCTGTGATAGAAGGTGTACCCAACTATCTCTTTTGGGTATCCTATGAAGACACATTTCTCCGATTTGGGTTTCAGCTTATTAGGTTGAAGCTTTTTCACATAAGCATCACAACCCCAAACTTTAAGAAACGACAACTTGGGTATCTTGCCAAACCACAGTTCATATGGTGCCGTCTCAACGGATTTAGATGGTGCCCTATTTAACGTGAATGCAGTCGTCTCTAAAGCATAACCCCATAATGACAGCAGTAAATCAGTAAGAGAAACCATAGATCGCACCATATCTAATAAAGTGTGGTTACGACGTTCGGACACACCATTACGCTGTGGTGTTCTAGGTGGCGTGAGTTGCGAAACTATTCCGCATTGTTTCAAATAAAGACCAAACTCATAACTCAAATTTTTGCCTCCATGATCATATCGTAGAAACTTTATTTTCTTGTTCCGATGATTTTCCACTTCGCTCTGAAATTTCTTTGAGCTTTTCAAATGTTTCAGACTTATGTTTCATCAATTAAATATACCCATATCTGCTCAAATCATCTGTGAAGGTCAGAAAATAATGATACCTGCCACGAGCCTCAACACTCATTGGACCGCATACATCAGTATGTATTATTTCCTATAAGTCAGTTGCTCGCTCCATTGTTCCAGAGAACGGAGTCTTAGTCATCTTGCACATGAGGCATGGTTCTCAAGCATCAAGTGATTCATAATCAAGTGATTCCAAAACCCCATCGGCATGGAGTTTCTTCATGCGCTTTACACCATTATGACCTAAACGGCACTGCCACAAATAAGTTGCACTATCATTATTAAACTTGTATCTTTTGGCTTCAATATTATGAATATGTGTATCACAACTATCGAGAATCAACAAAAATAGACCACTCATCAAGGGTGCATGACCATAAGAGATATTACTCATATAAATAGAACAACCATTATTCTCTGATTTAAATGAGTAACCATCTCACATTGAGGGAGTCCTGGATTAGGGGGTCTCCGGACAGCCGGACTATATCCTTTGGCCGGACTGTTGGACTATGAAGATACAAGATTGAAGACTTCGTCCCGTGTCCGAATAGGACTCTACTTGGCGTGGAAGGCAAGCTCGGCAATACGGATATGTGTATCTCCTCCTTTGTTACCGACCTTGTGTAACCCTAGCCCCCTTCGATGTCTATATAAACCGGAGGGTTTTAGTCCATAGGACAACATACAATCATACCATAGGCTAGATTCTAGGGTTTAGCCTCTCTGATCTCATGGTAGATCAACTCTTGTAATACTCATATCATCAAGAACAATCAAGCATGACGTAGGGTATTACCTCCATCAAGAGGGCCCGGACCTGGGTAAACATCGTGTCCCCTGCCTCCTGTTACCCTCCGCCTTAGAGGCACAGTTCGGGACCCCCTCCCCGGACAGATCTTCATATTCGGCGGCTTTGCACTGCGGGCCAATTCGCTTGCCCATCTAGAGCAGATTGAGAGCTACGCCCCTGGCCATCAGGTTAGATTTGGAAACTTGAACTACACGACCTACATCTGCGGAGACTTGATCTTCGACGGATTCGGGCCCATGTTGGACGCGTCGTCAGTCGTGACGAGCATGACGTAATTCTGCCGTCGGACAGTCTTTGGGAGATCGCATCCGCAACTACATCGTCCTTCAATGCAGAGCAAGTCGCACCATCCGAGAGCGGAGGGATGGACCCCGCCATGGAGGCCGCACTATCAGTGGCGATAGAGACGGATACTAACTTCACCCCTTATGAGAGCCGTGTCGCCGAACCACTGGATTCATCTCCGGCCATGGACTCTGAGCCACTCATATCCGTGCCCGTCAAGTCCGACTGGGCACCGATCATGGAGTTCACCTCCGCGGATATTTTTCAGCACTCAACTTTTGGAGATGTGCTAAATTCATTAAGGTCTCTCTCCCTGTTAGGAGAACCTTGGCCGAACTATGTTTTGCTAGAATGGGATGCGGACGACGAAGAAATTCGCTGCCCACCCACCACCCACTTAGTAGCCACTGTCGACGACTTAGCCGACATGCTCGACTTCAGCTCCGAAGACTTCGACGGTATGAAGGGTGAAGCCGGAGACGAACAGGATCCACCGCCCTCGGGGCACTGGACCACTGCCTCATCATATGATATATACATGGTGGACACCCCCAAAGAAGCCAATGGCGACGAGACAGTGGAGGATGACCCCTCCAACAAGCAACCCAAGCGCTGACTTCAGCGGCGCCGCTCTAAGTCCCACCACAGCAAGAGCAGTGATACCGGCACAGGAGATAATAACACTCCGGATAGCGCCGAAGACAACAACAATCCCCTCTAGCACGGTGTAGAGCTAGAGGACGAACAAGCTAGCCCTCGAGAGCAGGTAGCAGATGGAGAACCGGAGGAGGACAATTACATGCCTCTCTCCGAAGACGAGGCGAGCCTTGGTGATGGCGAGTTTATCGTGCCTAAGGACCCTGTCGAGGCTTATGGCCACGGCAAATAGCCTAAAGAAGAAACAGCAACAGCTTCAAGCTGATCAAGACCTGCTAGCAGACAGATGGACCGAAGTCCTTGCGGCCAAGGAGCATGAAATCGAGCGCCCGTCCAAGAGTTACCCAAAACGCAGGTTGCTACCTCACCTCGAGGAGGAAGCATTGAAACCTCATTCACCAGTGTACGATGCGGCTGACCGGCCACTACGCGGCCGAGCCAGATAGGCGTTTCAGCCTAAAATTCAGACCGCACCCCGTCACCACTCACTTAAAAATACTAAGGCCCGGGGCAACACAAAGGACCTGCGAGACATCTTGGACAGTAAGGCAAAAATCGCAAGGTCAATATACGGGACACATGCACGTGCGCCCACACGGGGACGATGATCGTCGCGTCGGATACACCAAGAGTAAATCCGGCCAGGCCGAATACAACAGATAAGACTCATACGAACTACGTCGGGATATAGCCCAGCACAGAGGTGCCGCACACCCCCTATGCTTCATTGATGAAGCTATGAATCATGAATTCCCTGAGGGTTTCAAACCCATAAAAATCGAATCATACGATGGCACAACAGATCCCGCTGTATGGATTGAGGATTTCCTCCTTCACATCCACATGGCTCGCGATGATGATTTACATGCCATCAAGTACCTCCCACTGAAACTCAAAGGACCAGCTTGGCATTGGCTGAATAGCTTGCCAGCAGATTCCGTTGGCAGATGGGAGGATTTGGAAGATGCATTTCTTGACAACTTCCAGGGCACTTTTGTGTAGTCACCGGATGCTGATGACTTGAGCCACATAACCCAGCAGCCAGGGGAATTGGCCAGATAATTCTGGACACGGTTCCTAACTAAGAAAAATCAAATTGTAGACTGTCCGTCTACAGAGGCCCTAGCAGCATTCAAGCATAACATCCACGATGAGTGGCTTTCCCACCAACTCGGCCAAGAAAAGCCGAAATCTATGGCAGCCCTCACAACACTCATGACCCGCTTTTGCGCGGGCGAGGACAGCTGGCTGGCTCGCAGCAACAACACAACAAGGAATCGAGATACGTCGGATACCAAAGATGTTAACGATAGGCAGCGTCGTAACAGACCAAAGTGCCGCAATAACGGCGACAACACCGAAGATACTGCAGTTAATGCCGGATTCATAGGCTCTAGATCCGGTCGGCGGAAAAAGCCATTTAAAAGAAATACTCCGGCTCCGTCCAGTCTGGATCACATACTGGATCGCTCGTGTCAAATCCACGGCACCCCTGACAAGCCAGCCAATCAAACCAATAGAGAATGATGGGTGTTCAAGCAGGCCGGCAAGATAAATGCCGAAAATAAGGACAAGGGGCTGCACAGCGATGACGAGGAGGAGCCTCGGCCATCGAACACAGGAGGACAGAAGGGATTTCCCCCACAAGTGAAGACGGTGAACATCATATATGCAACCCACATTCCCAAGAGGGAGCGGAAGCGTGCACTAAGGGACGTCTACGCGATGGAGCCCGTCGCCCCAAAGTTCAACCCATGGTCTGCTTGTCCGATCACCTTCGATCGCAGGGACCACCCCACTAGCATCCGTCATGGCGGATCCGCCGCACTGGTCCTAGACCCCATCATTGACGGATTTCACCTCACTCGAGTCCTTATGGACGGCGGTAGCATCCTGAACCTGCTTTATCAGGATACAGTGCGAAAAATGGGTATCGATCCCTCAAGGATCAAACCCAGCAAAACCACCATTAAAGGCGTCATCCCAGGTGTAGAGTCCCATTGCACAGGCTCAATCACACTGGAAGTGGTCTTGGGATCACCGGATAACTTCCGAAGCGAAGAGTTAATCTTCAACATCATCCCGTTTCGTAGTGGCTATCATGCACTGCTCGAACGGACAGCATTTGCAAAATTTAATGCAGTGCCGCATTGCACATACCTCAAGCTCAAGATGACAGGACCCCGCGGGGTCATAACAGTAAATGTAAACACAGAACGCTCGCTCCATACGGAAGAGCACACTGCGGCCCTTGCAGCAGAGGCACAAAGCAGCATGTTCAGACAGACCACTCATTCGGCGTTACAGCCCCCGGACACCTTCAAGCGAGTCCGGAACAATCTGCAACAGTATCGCCTAGCGCGATCAGCGCTTGCCTAGCAATCCGGCCCCCGTCCCAGTCCCAGTGCAGCGATGAAATTCGTACCGCGCGTACATAACTACACATTGAAAATATCATGGACATAGGCGGGGGCACGATCAGGACACGCCCCGCATTCTGGCTTAACCACACCAGGGGATGTATACCTTTGACATTCCTTTTCTCTTTCAGGGCCTAATGCTTCGGAAGCCCTTTCCGGCAGTCCGATTGCCAGACACATTCCGGAAGCAACAACCAAGGCAGCAAGAAGCTAAGATGAACACGGGAACCGCCAGGTGGTCTCTATTAATACTTGATATACCCGCTTTTCACTATTTATGCGTAGCTTGCCTTGGGATAGGACATTTCGAATTGTCCTACTTTATGCTTATTGCACTGCTTGTACCAGTACGCTTTGACGTATTATTCAAATAACAATGCATATTGTTAATCTGTCATTGCATTATTTAAGTTTTTCTCTTTCTCTTATATGTCCATTCACGACATTCCGCACCTGCACGCTCGGGTACGGTCAGTACGCCAGGGGCTCTCGTTTACCCCGTAATACGGTGCAAGAAGTCCGAACACTTTCGACAGTGCGGCACCCCGAACTTATAGCACTATATGCATCAGCTCTGAATCATGTCTTGGGTCAAATGTTGGGTTGCCCGGCTCCCATGCTTTGGTACCTTACATTCCGCTATATCGGCTAAGGTAGCGGTGGGAGAACTACTGCGATTGTCTCCCGGTTCTTCCGGACGAGCACCTTAGTAGAGAAAGCCAAAAACTGACTGCATGATAAGGCGAGAGACTGGTCGCTGTTCGAGAGGTCTCGAGTACTTAAAGACTTTTTCCGCTTCGTGCGAGGAGTCGGCCTTATCCGGCTTAGGCGTGCATAGCGCCCCAAATTCGGCCCTCCGAATACCAGGGGCTTCGCCAAAAATTTAAAATCGTAGACTTCTATGGCTAAGTTAGAGTGATAAAACATTATAGTCCGATTGCCTGGTTCGTTGCGCTGTACACCTCCCTTGAAGGACCCAAAATTGGGGTAAAGAGTGTTCAGATTTTCCCCGAACACCCCAGTACTAGTTACATGGGGGTAGAAGCCGACGACGAGCCAACTCTCAGATTTTATAAACGGCCACATAGAAGGTAATATTTTAAATTAAGGAAGCGTCACATGGCGCAAAAGAACTCGTTTCATATTACATGATCACATGGGCATGCTCATTCACAAATTACATCCTTGGCACACTCATCTGCCACTAAGCGGGAACCTTTCAGGATGCTCTCATAGTAATTCTCGGGGCAGTGATGCTCCTTGCCCTCCGGCGGCCCCTCCTTCACAAGCTTCACGATGTACAGCTTCGCCCAGTGCACCTTCGCCCGGGCAAAATCCCTGCCTGCTCCTTCGATGCAGACGGCCCGATTGATGACTTCAAGCCGTGGGCAGGCTTCCACCAGCCGCCTCACCAGACCGAAGTAGCTACCGGACAGGGGCTTGCCAGGCCACATCCGGACTATAAGGCCCCTCATGGCCTGTTCGGCCGCCTTGTGAAGTTTGACCAATTGCTTCAGCTGGTCTCTCAAGGACACGGGGTGTTCGGTCCCAATATACTAAGACCAGAACAACTTCTCCGTTGAGCTCCCATCCTCATCCCGATAAAACTCCACGGCATCCAGTACACTGCGGGGAAGATCTGCGAACGCTCCTGGAGAGCTCCGAACTCAGGTAAGAAAAAGGAAAGTCTCCTTCACATGCTTGCTTTGCATATTGAATGCCTTACCCACTGCTATCTTCTTCACCGCATCAATCTCCTGGAGGGCCTTGTGGGCTTCGGCCTTGGCACTCCGGACGCTTTCAAGCGCCTGCACTAGCTTGGACTCTCGTGTCTTGGAGTCAAGCTCCAAGGACTCGTGCTTTTTGGCGAGAGCCTTGAGCTCTTGCTACACCTCGCCCACTCGGGCTTCTTGTTTCTCCCGTTCAATGCGTTCTTTGGCCGCTTTGTCTTCGGCCCCGTACAACGCCTTCCTCAGGGTCTCCACCTCGGTCGTGGCCCCTGACAAATTCATGATGATCCTATTACTTTACACCGAACTTCTTTTTAACGATATAAACTGGGGTATATCTTACCTTTGCTCTCTTCGAGCTGCCCCTTGGTAAGGCTGAGTTCGTCCTCCGACCGCTTCAGGGTCTGCTTCAGCGCAGAGACCTCCGCAGTACGTGCGGCAGCGGCCAGCAAGGAAGCCTGCACACACACATAGACATACTCTAATTAGACTCCTAAGTTATCATTTGATACTCTATTTGGCTTTCCTTCACGAACACCAAGCAGAGCACCAGGGGCTACTATCTACGCGGTAATAATTTTATATTTTGAATGCTTACCTCAAAGCCTGTTAGGAGGCTGGCGCAAGCTTCGGTCAGTCCATTTTTGGCGGATTGAACCATCTTGACCACCGCACTCATGATAGTGCGGTGCTCTTCATCGATGGAAGCGCTGTGAAGCGCTTCCAACAAGTTGTCCGATGCCTCTGGTTGGACAGAGGACACCGGCACGGATGGTTGGCCCCCTTAATGGGGGACCGCCTGCAGGAGTCCGGAACCATTGAAGGTTCTAGCGCAGTGTCCGGCTGGGGCCCGAACTCGAAGCACGTAGGAGCCTCGCTCCCTTGGTACCCAGGGTCTGGGAGGTCGCCGTGAGGCGCCCCCAGGATCACCTCCCCTTGGCTCGGTGCCTTTTGACACAACACCTCGGCGTTGTCCGTAGGGCGAGGGGTGGAAGCCTTCGGAGGAGAACCGATGTTCATATCCGACGAGCCCAAAGAGCCGCTCGACGAGGGTACGTCGAGATGAGCTCGGGCCGGACTGCATAATCATGTTCGGCATGAGCAAAGGCAGTACAATAAAACATACCATGAAGTACTATGGTGTGTAGACACTTACAACTTTGCCAGGGGCTTGTCCCTGGGAAGCCACTCGTCGCCGCTGTCGGCGGCCGTCGTGGCATAGTCTGGACGGAGGGTCTTTCCCTTCTTGGACCCTTCGGCCTCCCCGGATGGGTCGGCCTTCCTTTTCTTATCTCCCCCGGCTGGGGGAGAGCTTTTCTCCTCCTCCTCGTTTCCGTGGGAGGAGTGCGCGTCGGACTCATCAGACGATGAGTCCGATAGAACCTTGCGCCGGAGACCCTTTCGGGTCCCCGTGGCCTTCTTCTTGGCCTTCTTTTAGGCACCTCGTAAGGTGTCGGAGTCAGCATCTTTGTTAGAAGAGCGTCCGCAGGATCTTCGGGCAGGGGGGCTGGCAATCAAGCTGCTCCGCTGTCTTTATCCAGTCCTGTTAATGACATGAAAGCTTAGATCCAGCACATAACTAAACCGAGGCAAATAAATACCCTGAGAGATATAAAAGCCTACCGGATGGGCACGGCGTTTTGCGCTGAGTCTGCGGTCCTCGGTGAGGGAGGGAGGCATCTTGGCGCCCTTGAACAGCACCCTCCAAACATCCTCGTGCGTCATGTCATAGAGCTCTCGCAGCGTCTGGTGCTGGGCCAAGTCGAACTCCCACAAAACAAATGCCTGTCGTTGGCACGGAAGGATCCGACGGAAGAGCATAACCTGGACCACGTTGACGAGCTTGATTTTCTTGTTCGTCATGTTCTGGATACAGGTCTGGAGTCCGGTCAGCTCTACCGAAGAACCCCAGGACAGACCCTTGTTTTTTCTGGAGGTGAGCCGCGTGGGGATTCCGGATCGAAATTTGGGGGCCACCACCCAGTTGGAGTCACGCGGCTCGGTGATGTAGAACCACCCCGATTGACACCCCTTTATGGTATCCACGTAGGTACCCTCGAGCCAGGTGACATTAGGCATCTTGCCCATGATGGCGCCTCCGCACTCGGCTTGCTGGCCACCCACCACCTTCGGTTTGACATTGAAGGTTTTCAGCCATAGGCCAAAGTGGGGCCTGATGCGGAGGAAGGCCTCGCACACGATGATAAACGCCGAGATGTTGAGGATGAAATTGGGGGCCAGATCATGAAAATCCAGCCTGTAGTAGAACATGAGCCCCAGACGAATGGGTGGAGAGGAAATCCTAGTCCGCGGACGAAATGGGTAAGAAAAACTACCCTCTCATGGGGTTCGGGCGTTGGGATAATCTGCCCCGCATTCGGCAGCCGGTGCGCGATATTCGCAGCTAGGTATCCGGCTTCCTGTAACTTTTTGATGTTCTCCTCCGTGACGGAGGAGACCATCCACTTGCCTCCTGCTCAGGGCATGATTGGAGTGGTTCGAGAAGAAGAACACGAGCTTGGGCGCTAGAGCTCGGGTGTGCGGGAACGGGTAAGCGAGAAGGAAGAAGGCGTGGGTGAAAAAAGTAAATCTTTGTCCCTTTATAAGGGCAGAGGAGGCGATGAGTCTCCCCACTTGCCTGGCAAAACCGCTTATTCCCCAGGCGCCGTAATTGATGGCGCGGTTGGGTTACCCACGTCCGTATTGATGAGAATCCCATGATAAAGGGAACACGATCTCTGCTTTAACAAGACGTGTCAAGAAAACCGCCTCACGATATGTGCGGAGCTGGTTAAGAAAAGCGGTTCGAATAATAACCGGGCCATGAAGTGATGTCATACTGTCAAAACGTGTCAGCAGATTAGATTTGTGGAAGTATTATTCTCTCTACGGTGGTATGTGGAACTTATTTTGCAGGGTCGGACACTATCCTTGCATTCAAACTCTTCCATGGTGTATTCGGAGGAGGAACCTAGCTTGCAATGCCGAAGACAACACTGCGCGCCGGACTCATCGTCATTGAAGCCTGGTTCAGGGGCTACTGAGGGAGTCATGGATTTGGGGGTCTCCGGACAGGCGGACTATATCCTTTGGCCGGACTGTTGGACTATGAAGATACAAGATTGAAGACTTCATCCCGTGTCCGGATGGGACTCTACTTGGCGTGGAAGGCAAGCTAGGCGATACGGATATGTGTATCTCCTCCTTTGTAACCGACCTTGTGTAACCCTAGCCACCTCTAGTGTCTATATAAACCGGAGGGTTTTAGTCCGTACGACAACATACAATCATACCATAGGCTAGCTTCTAGGGTTTAGCCTCTCTAATCTCGTGGTAGATCAACTCTTGTAATACTCATATCATCAAGAACAATCAAGCAGGACGTAGGGTATTACCTCCATCAAGAGGGCCAGAACCTGGGTAAACATCATGTCCCCTGCCTCCTGTTACCATCCGCCTTAGACGCACAGTTTGGGACCCCTACCTGAGATCCGCCGGTTTTCACACCGACACACATCAAACAAGATCCAAATAGAATGTTCATGCTTAGCGCTGGCACCAAATAACAATTATTCAGGTCTAAAACTAATCCCGAAGGTAGATGTAGAGGTAGCGTGCCGACGGCGATCACATCGACTTTGGAACCATTTCCCACGTGCATCGTCACCTCGTGCTTAGCCAATCTTCTTTAATTCATAGCCCCTGTTTTGAGTTGCAAATATGAGCAACAGAACCAATATCAAATACCCAGGTGCTACTATGAGCATTAGTAAGGTACACATCAATACCATGTATATCAAATATACCTTTCACTTTGCCATCCTTCTTATCCGCCAAATACTTGGGCACTTCCGCTTCCAGTGACCAGTCCCTTTGTAGTAGAAGCACTCAGTCTCAGGCTTAGATCCAGACTTTGGATTCTTCACTTGAGCAAAAACTTGTTTGCCATTCTTCTTGAAGTTCCCCTTCTTCCCTTTGCCCTTTTTCTTGAAACTGGTGGTTTTATTAACCATCAATACTTGATGCTCTTTTTTGATTTCTACCTCCGCAGCCTTTAGCATTGCGAAGAGCTCGGGAATCGTCTTATCCATCCCTTGCATATTATAGTTCATCATGAAGCTTTTGTAGCTTGGTGGCAGTGATTGAAGAACTCTGTCAATGACACTATCATCAGGAAGATTAACTCCCAGTTGAGTCAAGTGATTGTGGTACCCAGACATTCTGAGTATATGTTCACTGACAAAACTATTCTCTTCCATCTTAGAACTATAGGACTTATTGGAGACTTCATATCTCTCAATTCGGGCATTTGCTTGAAATATTAACGTCAACTCCTGGAACAACTCATATGCTCCATGATGTTCAAAACGTCGTTGAAGTCCCAATTCTTAGACGTATAGCATGGCACACTGAACTATCGAGTAGTCATCAACTTTGCTCTGCTAGACGTTCATAACATCTGGAGTTGCTCCTACAGCGGGTTTTGCACCTCGCGGTGCTTCCAGGACGTAATTCTTCTGTGCAGCAATAAGGATAATCCTCAAGTTATGGACCCAATCCGTGTAATTGCTACCATCATCTTTCAACTTAGCTTTCTCTAAAACACATTAAAATTCAAGGGAACGGTAGCACGGGCCATTGATCTACAACAACATAGACATGCAAATACTATCAGGTACTAAGTTCATGATAAATTAAGGTTCAATTAATCATATTACTTAAGAACTCCCACTTAGATAGACATCCCTCTAGTCATCTAAATGATCACGTGATCCATATCAACTAAACCATGTCCGATCATCATGTGAGATGGAGTAGTTTTTAATGGTGAACATCACTATGATGATCATATCTACCATATGATTCATGTTTGACCTTTCGGTCTCAGTGTTCCGAGGCCATATCTGCATATGTTAGGCTCGTCAAGTTTAACCCGAGTATTCTACACGTGCAAAACTGGCTTGCACCCGTTGTATGTGAACATAGAGCTTATCACACCCAATCATTGCTACCTCTTGAGCACTGCGTTGGTTTTCACTTGAAGAGGAAAGGGTGATGTAGCAAAGTAGCGTAAGTATTTCCCTCGGTTTTTGAGAACCAAGGTATCAATGCAGTAGGAGACTACACGCAAGTCCCTCGTACCTACACAAACAAATAAGAACCTCACAACCAACGCGATAAAGGGGTTGTCAATCCCTTCACCGTCACTTATGAGAATGAGATAGGATAGATATAATAATAATAAGATAAATATTTTTGGTATTTTTATGATATAGATTGAAAGTAAAGATTGCAAAATAAAATAGATTGGAAACTTATATGATAAAAGATATACCCGGGGGCCATAGGTTTCACTAGTGGCTTCTCTCAAGATATCGTAAGTATTACGGTGGATGAACAAATTACTGTCGATCAATTGATAGAAAAGTGCATAATTATGAGAATATCTAGGCATGATCATGTATATAGGCATCACGTCCGTGACAAGTAGACCGAAACGATTCTGCATCTAGTACTATTACTCCACACATCGACCGCTATTCAGCATGCATCTGGAGAATTAAGTTCATAAGAACAGAGTAACACATTAGGAAAGATGACATGATGTAGAGGGATAAACTCAAGCAATATGAATAAAACCCCATCTTTTCATCCTCGATGGCAACAATACAATACGTGCCTTGCTGCCCCTGCTGTCACTGGGTAAGGACACCGCAAGATTGAACCCAAAGCTAAGCACTTCTCCCATTGCAAGAAAGATCAATCTAGTAGGCCAAACCAAACTGATAATTCGAAGAGACTTGCAAACATAACCAATCATACATAAAAGATTTTAGAGAAGAATCAAATATTTTTCATAGATAAACTTGCTCATAAACCCCCAATTCATCGGATCTCGACAAACACACCGCAAAAAGAGTTACATCAAATAGATCTCCAAGAAGATCGAGGAGAACATTGTATTGAGATCCAAAGAGAGAGAATAAGTCATCTAGCTAATAACTATGGACCCAAAGGTCTGCGGTAAACTACTCACACATCATCGGAGAGGCTATGGTGTTGATGTAGAAGCCCTCCATGATCGATTCCCCCTCTGGCGGAGCTCCGGAAAAGGCCCCAAGATGGGATCTCACGGGTACAGAAGGCTGCGGCAGTGGAAATAGGGTTTCGTGGTGCTCCTGGATGTTTTCGGGGTATATGGATATATATAGGAGGAAGAAGTAAGTCGGTGGAGCTGCGAGGGGCCCACGAGGGTGGGGCGCGCCTAGGGGGCAGGCGCGCCTCCCTGCCACGTGGCCTCCTTGTTGATTTCTTGACGTCCACTCCAAGTCCCCTGGATCACGTTTGTTCCAAAAATAACTCTCCCGAAGGTTTCATTCCGTTTGATATTCTTTTTCTGCGAAACACTGAAATAGGCAAAAAAACAACAATTTGCAATGGGCTTTGGGTTAGTAAGTTAGTCCCAAAAATAATATAAAAGTGTATAAATAAGCCCATTGACATCCAAAACATATAATATAATAACATGGAACAATCAAAAATTATAGATACATTGGAGACGTATTAATCATCACGTGGTGTCTCGGCACGACGAACTATAGCAACGGTGCATACTCATGGAGAACACTTATACCTTGAAATTTAGTGAGGGATCATCTTATAATGCTACCTCCGTACTAAGCAAAATAAGATGCATAAAGGATAAAGATCACATGCAACCAAAATAAGTGATATGATATGGCCATCATCATCTTGTGTTTTTTGATCTCCATCTCCAAAGCACCGTCATGATCACCATCGTCACTGGCTTGACACCTTGATCTCCATCGTAGCATAGTTGTCGTCTTTCCTACTATTGCTTCTACAACTATCACTACCGCTTAGTGATAAAGTAAAGCAATTACATGGTGATTGCATTTCATACAATAAAGCGACAACCATAAGGCTCCTGCCAGTTGCCGATAACTTTTACAAAACATGACCATCCCATACAAAAATTGATATCTCATCATGTCTTGACCATATCACATCACAACATGCCCTGCAAAAACAAGTTAGACGTCCTTTAGTTTATTGTTGCAAGTTTTACGTGGCTGCTACGGGCTTCAAGCAAGAACTGTTCTTACCTGCGCATCAAAACCACAACGATTTTTCGTCAGGTGTGATGTTTTAACCTTCAACAAGGATCGGGCGTAGTCAAACTCGATTCAACTAAAGTTGGAGAAACAGACACTCGCCAACCACCTGTGTGCAAAGCACGTCAGTAGAACCAGTCCCATGAACGCGGTCATGTAATGTCGGTCCAGGCCGCTTCATCCAACAATACCGTCGAATCAAAGTAAGACGTTCCTGGTAAGCAGTATGACTATTATCGCCCACAACTTGTTGTGTTCTAGTTGTGCATATAACATCTACGCATAGACCTGGCTCGGATGCCACTATTGGGGAACGCAGTATTTCAAAAAAATTCCTACGATCACACAATATCTATCTAGGTGATGCATAGCAACAAGAGGGGAGAGTGCGTCCACGTACCCTCGTAGACCGAAAGCGGAAGCGTTGAGTAACGTGGTTGATGTAGCCGAACGACTTCGTGATTC
The DNA here is from genome assembly GCF_018294505.1 of Triticum aestivum. NCBI lineage: Eukaryota > Viridiplantae > Streptophyta > Magnoliopsida > Poales > Poaceae > Triticum > Triticum aestivum. The sequence continues at coordinate 498,263,489 of NC_057800.1, read as the reverse complement.
AACCGATCCAAGCATCGAACGTACGGCACCTCCATGTTCAGCACACGTTCAGCTCGGTGACATCCCTCGAGCTCTTGATCTAGTTGAGGACGAGGGAGAGTTTCGTCAGCAGATGGCGTGTTGATGGTGATGATGAAGTTACTGGCGCAGGGCTTCGCCTAAGCACTACAATGATATGACCGAGGTGTGTAACGATGGAGGGGGGCACCACACACGGCAAAGAGAAGACTTGGTGTGCTTTTGGGGTGCCCCCTCCCACGTATATAGAGGGGGAGGAGAGGTGGCCGGCCCAAGGGGGGAGCGCCAAGGGGGAGTCCTACTTGGACTCCCGGTCCAAGTAGGATTCGACCCCCTCCTTTCCTTTCCGGAGAAGGGGGAAGGGGAAAGAGGTGGAGGATAAGAAGGAAAGGCCCCCCCAACCCTAGTCCAATTTGGTTTGGGCTTGGGGGGGCGCCTCCACTTGGCCGACACCTCCTCTCTACACTAGGGCCCATGAAAGCCCATTAACTCCCCGGGGAGTTCCGGTAACCCCCCGGTACTGCGAAACACTGAAATAGGCAAAAAAACAGCAATTTGCACTTGGCCTTGGGTTAGTAGGTTAGTCCCAAAAATAATATAAAAGTGTATAAATAAGCCCATTAACATCCAAAACAGATAATATAATAGCATGGAACAATAAAAAATTATAGATACGTTGGAGACGTATCAAGTCTCCCCAAGCTTAATTCCTGCTCGTCCTCGAGTAGATAAATGATAAAAACAAAATTTTTGATATGGAATGCTACCTAGCATAATTCTCAATGTAATTTTCTTTATTGTGGCATGAATGTTCAGATCCGAAAGATTCAAGACAATAGTTTAATATTGACATAAAATAATAATACTTCAAGCATACTAACAAAGCTATCATGTCTTCTCAAGATAACATGGCCAAAGAAAGTTATCCCTACAAAACCATATAGTCTGGCTATGCTCTATCTTCATCACACAAAGTATTTAAATCATGCACAACCCCGATGACAAGCCAAGCAATTGTTTCATACTTTTGACGTGCTCAAACTTTTTCAATCTTCACGCAATACATGAGCGTGAGCCATGGACATAGCACTATAGGTGGAATAGAATGGTGGTTGTGGAGAAGACAAAAAGGAGAAGATAGTGTCACATCAACTAGGCGTATCAACGGGCTATGGAGATGCCCATCAATAGATATCAATGTGAGTGAGTCAGGATTGCCATGCAACGGATGCACTAGATCTATAAGTGTATGAAAGCTCAACAAAAGAAACTAAGTGGGTGTGCATCCAACTTGCTTGCTCACGAAGACCTAGGGCATTTTGAGGAAGCCCATCATTGGAATATACAATCCAAGTTCTATATTGTAAAATTCCCACTAGTATATGAAAGCGACAACATAATATACTTTCTATCATGAAGATCATGGTGCTACTTTGAAGCACAAGTGTGGTAAAAGGATAGTAACATTGTCCCTTCTCTCTTTTTCTCTCATTCTTTTTTTTTCATTTGGGCCTTTTTTCTCTCTCTTTTTATGGCCTCTTTTTTTCTTTTTATTTATTTATTTTTCGTCCGAAGTCTCATCCCGACTTGTGGGGGAATCATAGTCTCCATCATCCTTTCCTCACATGGGACAATGCTCTAAAAATGATGATCATCACACTTTTATTTACTTACAACTCAAAAAATTACAACTCGATACTTAGAACAAAATATGACTCTATGTGAATGCCTCCGGCGATGTACCGGGATGTGCAATGACTCATGAGTGACATGTATGAAAGAATTATGAAGGTGGCTTTGCCACAAATACGATGTCAACTACATGATCATGCAAAGCAATATGACAATGGTGAAGCGTGTCATAATAAACGGAACGGTGGTAAGTTGCATGGCAATATATCTCGGAATGGCTATGGAAATGCCATAATAGGTAGGTATGTTGGCTGTTTTGAGGTAGGTATGTGGTGGGTTTATGGCACCGGCGAAAGTTGCGCAGTACTAAAGAGGCTAGCAATGGTGGAAGGGTGAGAGTGTGTATAATCCATGGACTCAACATTAGTCATAAAGAACTCATATACTTATTGCAAAAATCTATTAGTTATCGAAACAAAGTACTACGCGCATGCTCCTAGGGGGATAGATTGGTAGGAAAAGACCATTGCTCGTCCTCGACCGCCACTCATAAGGAAGACAATCAATAAATAAATAATGCCCCGACTTCATCACATAACGGTTCACCATACGTGCATGCTACGGGAATCACAAACTTTAGAACAAGTATTTCTAAAATTCACAACTACTCAACTAGCATGACTCTAATATCATCATCTTCATATCTCAAAACAATCATCAAGTATCAAACTTCTCATAGGATTCAATGCACTTTTATGATAGTTTTTATTATACCGATCTTGGATGCCTATCATATTCACTACAAAAAAATACACTTCCGTGATGATACGTGTTTGTCGCAGTAGGTCGCGTTTTCTGTCATGCATGTACATCCATGACAGAATCAAGATAGTCATACCTGTGCTGTCGTAGAAGTGTTCCATGACATTGCCAAAATTATCATCACGGAAGTGTCCACTTCCATGGCGATAAATCGCGCATCACAGAAGTGCTTTCGTCAAGGGTGACCGACACGTGGCATCCACCGTAACGGAATGCCGTTAAGCTATCGGGTCGGATTTTGGATCCGATAACCTGTTAACAGCCACGACCAATGCCGATTTTCCACGTGTAAAATTCTCATTGGCTGACAGATCCACGCGTCAGCTCCGCGTTGGCACAGGTGTCACTCATCCAACGGTCGAGATGGGCCTATGATATGTTGACATGTGGACCGACCCAAAAGTGGCCCACAAAGATTAAATGGGCCGGCCCAACCGAAGGCCCATAAGATTTAGCGGACCATAATGGGCTGGCCCAACTAAAGGTCCACACGGTTTTGCAGACCATAATGGGCCGGCCCAGCTAAAGGCCCACAAGATTTTGCGGACCACAATGGGCCAGCCCAACTAAAGGCCCACAAGATTCTGCCGACCATAATGGGCCGGCCCAGCTAAAGGCCCAACATTCTCTGTCAAATCGGCCCATCAACAGCCTGTCCTAAACTTGTCATCAACGCGGCCCATGGTCACTTCTGGCCCGTTAACAGTTCGCTAAGTAATTGGGCCGAATTACGGCCCGGTGTATTTCCAGCCTGTTAAAGGTCCGGCTTCATTTGGGCCCATTTACAGGCCATCAAAACTTTCGGCCCATAAACAACCATGAAGGATTTGGGTCATATTCGGCCATGTCTGACATTCTGCCTGTTAGAGGCCCACTATAGCTTTCGGCCACTTTCGGCATGTTGTCATTTTCGGCCTGTTAACACCGGACATAAACCATGGGCCATATGTGTCCCAATGTCATATCAGGCCCATTAACGGACCATATAAAAATGATGATAATCTAGCCCGACCGAAGTTCCAGCCTGTTAAAGGCCCGTGTATTAGGTCGGCGCATTTACGGCTCGTCCGAATTTCGGCCTGTTAAAGTCCAGTGGGTTATTTGGCACAATCAGGGCCCAATCTTACTTTCAGTCTATTAAAGGCCCATGTATTTTATGGGCTCGAGATATTTACACCTGTAAATGGCCTATTTTTACCGAGGCCCCAAATTATGTTTAGGCCTGTTAAAGGCCCACTATGGGCACAGGCCTACCAAAAAAATATGAAAGATTATCCTGATTTAGGCCCAGATATTTTTAGTGGGCTACATGCCAATTTAGGCCCGTAATCATTTTTAGCCCAATTGGAATGGGCCCGACGAATGTTGGCATGTTAGGCTCCTACGAAGCTTTCGGCCGAATACATTACTAAGATAAACCTACACTATACAAAAATAGCGTCATAATTACTCCAGCCTGAGGCAGCATCATAAATGTTGTATCACAACAAAATAAATTCCAACCATACAACAAAAGGCATGTTGGCATAAAGTTTACAGTCCTTCCAGATAAAAGCACCATCAGATGTATAGAAGCACAGATCATTTGACCTGAGTGCTAATGTTTCAGGATGTAGAATCTGATGGAGCGGCACGATCTCCACCTTTTTTCCGCCATTGCTCTTGAACAACGAAGCGAATGTCTGATAGTCTGGTTTCAAAACCATTCATATCTTGACGACATTTCTCAACCACTATTCTTGTTTCCGAAACAACGTCCATTACGGATTGGACTTGTGTCTGGAGCACAGATATATCACTCTATCTAGCAGGAAGATTTTGTTCAGTAGGCGATTTGGACGAGGTTACCTTGACAACCAACCCAGAATTACGCAGGAAGGTGCTTTTTGCACTATTAGTGGAGAGATACTGACGCACTGCAGCAAGAGGTGACATTGTGCCTATAGTAGCCTCGTCACCTTCAGGTGGTTGTGGCTGTTCAATCATTTGTTCCATAGCTTCCTGAAAGTTTGAACTTGTAGATTAGTGTACCAGATAAGTTACTAATGAGACAAAAACAAACAAAGTAGGTTAAACATTTATACATAACTTATTTTGGTGAACTACTGTAATACATTAGCCTGTATTGTAGTGCCAACTACACAATAAAATCACTTTCCGAACATATGTCCATGTAGCATGCCTACTGTATTCTCTATTTCCTCACATTCGTTGACATCTAAGGATAAAGAGACATGGTTTAAAGTAGGATGAACATAGTATGACATCATTCATATCATGGGCAAACAGATATAAAACAAACAGGCTATTTTATCATTGTGTGCGCACGTGAACAATAACAACTAGATTACAGATCAAGACCAAAAGAATATCCTTCATCTCTTTTAAACCATGTAAGGTGAAATGATACGTTAAGACAACTGTGAATAAAAGTGAATAGAGTAACTGACATTGGCTGCAAACCAAGTAGTTAAATGAACTCATCACAATACCAATCAGTTCAATGCAAGAGGAGTAAGGACTTACAACAGCGGCTTGAACTGGTGTGCTCATGCCCTTCATCTTGCTGGTGTGGCAATCCTTGAAGATTTGCACTGCATTCGGTTCAGGTTATTTTTGGTCCGCACGGGATTTCCTCTATATTTGGAACAAGTCAATATAGATACGATAATATGGCACACAAAAAAGAAGGAAGTAGCAGCTATTTACAAGAGCCTCGCAGTGTACAATATAGCTACGAGATCATGTGGTCTGTTGGAATTTCACATTAGAACGGTTGGTTTTGTTCTTCAAACAGTTAGCCTAGAAGAGGATACACTTGTAAGGCACATACATAAATACAAGTTCAATATGTGGTCTGATCAAATACATATAGCCTACCTGATACTTTGGATTAGACCAGTGTTTAACGAGGGTTGTCCAGTCTTCATCTGTAATATATTCCCCTGGAGATGTTTGGGCAATTTCATTGTTAGCCTTGCCTTCAAAGTGAGATTTTCTAAGGTGGTACCGATACTGTCGTAGAGCAGACTGAAAAACATGAGTGCATGCTTGTCTAGTTGCATCATCTTTCGGATCCAACTTGAACCTCATCTATTGAAAAAAGAATGTGAGTCTTATTAGGAGGAAGCTAGAAAGTATGGGACAGAGCAAGACAATATTACTAATTGCGATGAATAACATTACTTACGGATAAATGGTCAAGGAAGGTGTTAAACTGGGTATTGTCTTTCTCATTCCTGTACTGGATCCACGTTGGGAGGATACGTGCATGACACCTAACGGCAACGGCTGCCTCTAATACTAACTTGGCTGACTCTGTAGCATCACGTGGCCTTTTTAAACCTGCCTCAGAATGGATCTCCATTCTTCCTCCTTTAGATTTTGTTAATCTGTTAAGCATTATCCCTGATGTCTGTTTCCGCTTGCGCCGTGGTGCTAGTTCAACAACGGATATGGAAAGTGTTAGTGTACATCAAACTGTGAGAGTACATATAAAGGAGCATGCAACTGCAACTTGACTCGGTCAGGTACCGTCTTGGTGTTGATGCTCATGAGGTTCATCTGATCTTGCCAAGTCCTGTTGTGTCAGCAGTGCTTCGGAAGTAGTGTTAGGTGTGAAGGCAGCTTGGGAACTGGCCAGTTCCGGAGCAAATGAATGAGTAACTGGTTGAGATGCTGGTACAGTTGAAGCGGATGCTGCAGCTGGTGGAGCAGGTGATACTGTGTTTGTAGATTTAGCCGGTGGACTTGGACCTTCTACTGCACTATAAGTACCAGCAGAATCTCGACGGCAGAACCTTTTCCGTTTTACCCGATGAGTAACAACACTCCCTACTATATTCCTTGCTCTTTTTTGACTTTGCCATGTCAAGCTGTACCCACAACACAAAAGAATAAAATCACTCTTCAGAACTCATTGATGCATGATACAGACAAGCAATACTTTGATGTAAGACAACTGTATGAGGATGGAATATGTAAGAAAAACAAGACGACATGACATATTCACAGCTACGATGTGCAAACTAAGCAGAAGGATTTTCAAGAAAATAGAAGTAATGCAAGCTAGACACCATATGAAAGATGCAACCAATATTACTCTGCCAAGTTAAAAGTGTCTTGTCATAAGTGGCAATTCAAAAAATTAGAAGCAGTACAACATAGAAATCAATGCAAGATGCAACCACTATCAAACTGCCATGTTAAAAGCGTCCAATCATGAGTGACTGATGCAGGATACACAACAACAGTACTTTTGATGTAAGAACATGGTATGATAGATAGATGCAGTGTATTCTAGACACAGAAAGCCATGTCATATGCACATGTATAACGTATAAACTCAGCAGGTGCAATTTAATCAAAATAGAAGAAATACAGGCTAGACAACATATGCAACATGAAACCAATTATCACACTGTCAACTTAGAGCAAGCACCTGCGATGGTGGAGCACGGGAGATGAACTCATCATGTAGACTTGGGACTTCAACTTCATTAGCAGTAGCAGTGGCAAATCTGGAGAGTCTCTATTTGCGTCGGTGCGGAGGACCACCAACATCCCCTAACTTACTCTTTTCCTTCCTATGTTATGATACTGCCTTATGAAGTCAAAACCACAAGAAGATGAATAAAATTAGCTCTGCATAACTGGTTGATGCATGATACAGACGGACACTACTTTGATGTAAGGCAAGCGCAGGATAGGAGGATGGAATATATACAAAAAAAGACAGGGTTTCATATTCACACGTACGATAGGACGATGGAATATGTATGAAAAAACAGTAAGCGGAAGGCATTTCAAAAAAATTAGAAGAAATGTAAGCTAGGCACCATATGAACATGCAACCAATATCACTCTATCAGGTAAAAAGTGTCTCGTCGTAAGTGCCATTTCAAGAAATTAGAAGCAGTACAAGCTAGAAGAAAATGCAAGATGCAACCTACATCACAGTCCCAAGTTAAATGTGTCTTATGGGTAAGTGATCGTTGCAGGTGTAAGTTGTAAGCTACGCAGATGCAATTCAACATAATCAGAAGCAATACAAACTAGACATCATACGGAAAACGCAACCACGTATAACAGTTCCAAGTAAGAGCAAGCACCTGTGATGGTGGAGTAGGGGAGATGTTCTCATCATGTACACGTATGTTCTAGAAACAGGAACATGTGTCATATTCACAAGCATTATGTGTAAAGTAAGCAGATGCAATTCAAGTTAGAAGCAATACAAGCTAGACATCATACGCAACATGCAACCGCATATAATAGTGTCAAGTTAGAGCAAGCACCTGTGATGGTGGAGTAGGGGAGATGTGCTCATCATCTACACAGCTACGTTGACTGTCCAGCCTTGTGTTGTCTTGCGAATCTTGTTGGGAGGATGGCGGAGTAGAATCTGTAGAGACCCCATGTTTGAGTTGCTACGAAGGACCACCATCATCCACTGCCGGACTAATTTCCTTCAGCTGTAATGATTTTGCATTGTGAAGTCAAACCAATAAGAAAAAGGAATAAAATTCGCTCTTCAGAACTCATCCATGCATGATACTGACGAACACTACTCGGATGAAAGGCAAACACATGATGCGAGGATGGAATATGTATGAAAAACAGGATGGTGTGACATATTCACACCTATGATGTGGTAACTAAGCAGAAGGCATTTCAACAAATTAGAAGCACTGCAAGCTAGACACCATATGAAAGATGCAACCAATATCACTCTGCCAAGTTCAAACTGTATGGCGTTTCAACAAACTAGAAGCAGTACATGCTAGAAATCATATGCAAGACACAACCAATATCACAGTGGCGACTTAAAGGTGCCTTATCATAAGATATAGTATGTACCAAAAACAGGAAAGCGTGTCATATTCACATGTATCATGTGTAAGCTAAGCAGATGCAGTTTACACTAATTAGGAGTAATACGAGCTAGACACCATATGCAACATGCAACCAGATATCACACTGCCAAGTTAGAGCAAGCACCTTGGATGGTGGAGTAGGGGAGCGGAGACTTGGACCTTGTAATGCACTATCAGTACAAGGAGAATCGGTACAGATGCTCCGTTTACGTTGCCGCAGAGGACCACCATCATCACCTTCCTTACTCTTTTCCTTCCTATTTCTTGATTTTGCCTTGTCAAGTCAAACCCACAAGAAAAAGGAATAAAATTTGCTCTTCAGAACTCATTGATGCATGATACTGACGAACACTACTTTCATGTAAGACGAACACTACATATCACACTGCCAAGTAAGAGCAAGCACATGCGATAGTGGTGTTGGGGAATTGCGGTGATCAACTAGAGAGCTACGTTGACTATCTTCATTTAGCCTTGTTGTTTCTTGAGAATCATGTGGGGAGGATGACACTGCACTCTTTAAACGAGTATGGCGTCTCACAGAAACCCACCCGGGTGACTGTCTCATCATAAGTGATTGACGAGGGATACAAAAGAGCATTAGTTTGATGTACGAACATGGTTAATAGACATATGTAGTATGTATCAAAAACAGGAAGGCATGTCATTATCAAAGGTATAATGTGTAAAGTAAGAAGATGCAATTTAACCAAATTGGAAGCAATACAAGCTAGACACCATATGCAACATGCAACCACATTTGACAGCGCGAAGTTAAAGCAAGCACCTGGGATGGTTGTGTGTGGCAATTGAGATCATCAACTGCAGAGCTACGTTTACTGTCTCCAATTGCTGACACTACACCCGTTAGAGCGCTGGAACGCTTAGTGCTTATCTTCGAATTACACTGGAGCAACTTCTGTCTTTTCTTTTCTGCATTCATCAACACTGTGTCAGAGTCTGAAATACCCATGCATAAAAAAACAATAGTGTGAGTATGGGTGAAGTGTGTGCACAATTAGTACAGTGTAAAGGTAGAAGATAGCAGGTCTGTGAGAAATAAATGACGGGAGACATATGATAGCTCTACAACATGCATGACACACTAAATTACTACAGGATTCTATGAAAATAACAGTCGACTGAAAGCAAATAGGTCAGTCCGTTTTTTCTGCATCGTCCGATGTACAAAGAACGGGCAGATCGCCTTCATCTACCTCCAGCGAGTCAGTGTTGACGATCTTCCTCGAAACGCCAGCGACCACCGGCCCACTATTACTCCCCTGCCTGCGCCCTCCCCTCGACCTCACCGCACCGCCGTGCTTGGCACCGCCCCCCCCCCCGGCCATCCATTCAAGCTCCGCTGACCTCCAGATCGGGCGCAAGCAGCACCTGCGCCCCACACCCCTATGATAGACACCGATCCGCCGCTTCCCCGGGGAACAGGCGGACTAGGTGCTCCGCGCGCCTAAGCGGGTGCTGCTTCTTTTAATTGCGGTTCGACTGACCCTGAATTGAAATGCAGGCGGGCTACTGACCTCTAGCAAAGGTGAAATAGTAAAAGGGAGGAAACCTTGTGCATTTAGTATCACGAAGAAGATGCAGTAAGAAGCGCTCAACTAGTTTCTTTCGTGGGATGAATACGGTGTGAGCGGAGACGTAAGATTTGCACGAATAAGGGAAGAGGAGTGCCTCTTTCTGCTGGCAGTGTTGTGTCCTCCTTCTGTTTTTCCGACGATCTTCTTGTTGTTCGTCGGAAACCAGAAGTTGTGGAGGACGGTGCAGCCTTGGATGAACCCATGGCCAAGTTGTTGAGTGTGGTGCGGTGGTCGTATGTCGGCGGCGGGGAAGCAGATCCGAGGCGGCGAACGACGGCGTAGCGGGAACTGAAGGAAATATGCCCTAGAGGCAATAATAAAGTTATTATTTATTTCCTTATTTCATGATAAATGTTTATTATTCATGCTAGAATTGTATTAACCGGAAACATAATACATGTGTGAATACATAGACAAACTAAACGTCACTAGTATGCCTCTACTTGACTAGCTCGTTAATCAAAGATGGTTATGTTTCCTAACCATAGACAAAGAGTTGTCATTTGATTAACGGGATCACATCATTAGGAGAATGATGTGATTGACTTGACCCATTCCGTTAGCTTAGCACTCGATCGTTTAGTATGTTGCTATTGCTTTCTTCATGACTTATACATGTTCCTATGACTATGAGATTATGCAACTCCCATTTGCCGGAGGAACACTTTGTGTGCTACCAAATGTCACAACGTAACTGGGTGATTATAAAGGAGCTCTACAGGTGTCTCCAAAGGTACATGTTGGGTTGGCGTATTTCGAGATTAGGATTTGTCACTCCGATTGTCGGAGAGGTATCTCTGGGCCCTCTCGGTAATGCACATCACATAAGCCTTGCAAGCATTGCAACTAATAAGTTAGTTGCGAGATGATGTATTACGAAACGACTAAAGAGACTTGCCGGTAACGAGATTGAACTAGGTATTGACATACCGACGATCGAATCTCGGGCAAGTAACATACCGATGACAAAGGGAACAACGTATGTTGTTATGCGGTCTGACCGATAAAGATCTTCGTAGAATATGTAGGAGCCAATATGAGCATCCAGGTTCCGCTATTGGTTATTGACCGGAGACGTGCCTCGGTCATTTCTACATTGTTCTCGAACCCGTAGGGTCCGCACGCTTAAGGTTTTGATGACAATTATATTATGAGTTTATGAGTTTTGATGTACCGAAGGAGTTCGGAGTCCCGGATGAGATCGGGGACATGACGAGGAGTCTCGAAATGGTCGAGACGTAAAGATCGATATATTGGACGACTATATTCGGACATCGGAAAGGTTCCGAGTGCTTCGGGTATTTTTCGGAGTACCGGGGAGTTACGGGAATACGGGAGAAGAAGTATATGGGCCTTATTGGGCTTTAGGGGAGAGGGAGAGGCAGGCCGCGCGCCCCCCCCATTGACTAGTTCGAATTGGACTAGGGGGAGGGGCGGCGCCTCCTCCTTCCTTCTCTTCCCTCTTCCCCTTCCTTGTCTCCTACTCCTACAACTTGGAAGGACTCCTAGTTGGACTAGGAAAGGGGGAATCCTACTCCCGGTGGGAGTAGGACTCCCCTAAGGGCGTGCCATAGAGAGGGCCGGCCCTCCCCTCCTCCACTCCTTTATATACGGGGGCAGGGGGCACCCCATAGACACAAGTTGATCCACGTGATCATATTCTTAGCTGTGTGCAGTGCCCCCTTCCACCATAATCCTCGATAATATTGTAGCGGTGCTTAGGCGAAGCCCTGCGACGGTAGTACATCAAGATCGTCACTATGCCGTCGTGCTGACGGAACTCTTCCCCGACGCTTTGCTGGATCGGAGCCCGGGGATCGTCATCGAGCTGAACGTGTGCTAGAACTCGGAGGTGCCATAGTTTCGGTGCTTGATCGGTCGGGCCGTGAAGACGTACGACTACATCAACCGCATTGTCATAACGCTTCCGCTGTCGGTCGACAAGGGTACGTAGATCACACTCTTCCCTCGTTGCTATGCATCACCATGATCATGCGTGTGCGTAGGAATTTTTTTGAAATTACTACGTTCCCCAACAGGAACAGCTCCGGTGCGGTGGACGGTTGCGACAGTGGAGCCGCAGCAGTGAGGCGCAGGACGGTGTGGTCGGAGTGGTTCTGGTACGGCGCACGTTGGCGTCGGCGTCGTGGAGGCAGCTCTACCTTGGCTTCAGCTGCTAAGTCCTTGAGGGCGTTGCGGTTGCGGTTGCGTTGGACGACGACGTCGGGGTACCGGCTTCGGCGTGATGGAGGAGGGCGGCGGTGGATTGGCCGCTATGGGGTGGAGGACGGATGAGGCTGGGGTTTCGCGGCTGGTGGAGAGGGCGTTTTCGCGCCCACAGAGTATGAATGGGGAAACGGAGGGAGGCGGGGAACTAAGGGGGAACAATGTTTCAGTTTGAGACGCGCTTGTTTGAAATTTGGGGAAAGTTACAAACTTTCCCCCCATCTAAAATTTCGGACATATTGCGGGTTGGGGGTAGGACAGTCATGTCAGGTGTCCCAAATGTGGGCGGGATAGATTTCGGCAGAGCACATGGGTAGGCGCCCACGGCGTATGAATGCTTCTCTGGCGTCTTGGTGAAGTTAAAACCTACCCCGGTTTAGACCTTTGGACACCGGGCCGATAGGCTACACAGGCCAGAGTCAGGACAGTAATTTCCTACCACTAAAACATTAGTCTCGCGCGGTTTCAGGTGACCAGAGGCCTATTTGGCGCTTCGTTCAATATTTGGGAGCAGAAGCATTAACGTTTTTGGTTCTCTTGAATTGAACTTTCAGGATTTGTCAAACTTCACAAATCTTTACTCTTGAAAATCCTAAAGCTACGATTATTTTGGAATGGAGGGGGTACATTTGAATATACATTGTACACGAGTATATATTAAAAAATATGCAACTTACATCAGTTCATGCATGGTTCCAGATATAATCTCCTTGGTTGCAAAAAAAAGTTAGATATGCGTATGAATATATATATAGCATGTTCAAACTCACAACAAAGATTGATGCCCCCTTTTACATCTGATTTACAAATGCCATTATCTCGGGTTCAAATAGATGAATGCACTTCCTATGAATTCGAATCTTTGAAACCCCCTTTATGTTGAATTCGACATGTATTCTATTTCGTAGCTAGCAATTTGGAATGTATCCATGCAAGTGACAAATGTATAAAGTTCTTCACACTAACAACATGGAGTGCACTAATTAATGTTTATTTATGAATTGCAAAAGCATCCATTGCATGTATTTCAAACCGCTCTCACTCTATGTATCGATAATATGAAATAAACACATGCACATGCTAGAATTCAATTGCAGTTGAAGAAAGAGCCTACTCCTGGTACTGTATATTAGTGATAGGGGTGTGTACAAAGTACACGTAAATACCAGGCATTGTGCGTGTGTGTATGCTATCGACGAACTAGCCCCCAAGCTTGTATAACATACTAAGGGCCTAGGGTTACAAATCATATATAGTCAGCTTATCACCAGTTGGGGATAGAGTCCTCCGCGACTTTGGTAGCTTCGTGTTGTAGGCCGAGTCCTCCACATGGGTCTTCGTATAACACGTCTCGGTCCAACCTATATGTGGCGCAGGATGGAACCGACCCATGAGTCTTCATGTTGACCCAACACAACTAGAAATGATGTGCCCACCACACCACACACGCAATCGGCCACTAAGAAATAAGCTTATACAATAGTACAACGGTATCTAGCTCACGATACATCTCCATATTTTGTTGATGACACTGGCGGACTTTGCATTTGATGCGTGCTCCGTATTTTGTTGACGACACTTACAGTCATTGTATTTGAAGCGAAAGCACGATATGGTCACTGGACTTCAGAATAAGCTCATCACGGTCACCCCATACATTTTGTTGTGCTAACCAACATGTGGTTGGATGGTTAGAGGACAGTGGTTTCTGGAACCCACCAAGGTTAAAGTCCTAGTGGTCGCATTTATCTTGTGTTAATTTCAGTATTTTCCGGCGACGTACGTTCAGTGGGAGGAGACGGTCCACTCGACTAAGAGGCACCTATGGTGACTTCATAAAATCTCAAGATCATATATGCTGGCCCACTCTCTCACAGGTGCTCATAGGGGTAGGGTTCGCGTGTGTGCGCTTATAGCGGTGAGTGCTTGTGCGTATATATGAGCCCTTGCGTCTGTACCGTGTTAAACAAATACATATCATGATTATACGGCCACTGGCTCACCTGTACAACTCCATATTTTGTTGATGACACAATCAATTGACCAGTCAAACATTTCACGCGGCACAACTAGTGTTGCACCATCGGGGCGCGTAACCGTGGGGCCCACCTGTCATCCCGTATATGAAAGAAAGAAATGGTAGTTTGAGTCTGTACTGTGTTAATAAAATAGGAGTACATTTTAGGGTGATCATACGGTCATTGGCTCACCATACAGCTCCGTAATTTGTTGATAACACGATCAATTGACCAGTCAAACGGTCCACATTCAGCAACGCACATTACCATAGGGCCCACCCGTCAGCGCGTATATGAAGGACAGAAATGGTAATAAATTAGTGGTCGGTGGGTATTTGAAGTCGTGAGAATTCTGGTTGGCAGTCACCGGCGGTTGGGGGGCGTTCATTGGGCGGTGGGGTAGGGATCCCTGGAGAAAAAGCTCGGCGAGGGGGGGCTAGAGGGATGGCCGGTGCGGCGGCGGACCGGCGGTGGGGAGTGGTTTCGGGGAGGGCGGGCCGGCCGCGGGTGGCGAGGGCTGGTGGTTCGGCCGGTGGTGGCTGGCGGCTCGGGGAGGGTGGAGTTTGATGATAAACTAGAGGCCCTTGATTTCATAACCAACGGCTGGAAAATCTAATGACCAGAGATGAAAAAGTCAGTTGACTGACGTGTAGCCTCACCCCGCACGTACACATGCATGCACGTAAGACACGCACACATGTAGGCGTGCGACACTGACACGTACAAACACATGCATGCTGGCGTGCAACACTGACACGTACACATGCACTGACGAATACACACACGTACGCACCCATGCCTGCAATACTGAAACGTACCCTTGCACGCACGCAACACTCGCACGCCTGCATGCACACAGCACACGACGCAAGACACACGTTCAACCTATATGTGCATGCACCCTTTGTTAAGGACATGGATTGTTACGGGTATTAATCAATCTTATCTGTGATAAGCAGAACATTGATGTTTGCAGCGGTCTTTATGAATCACAATGTATCGAACGGGCTATCAACATAGTAGGCTTATCTACATGAAAAAGATGACGTCACACTCAATGAACAATCATCGGTTTATGAAATGCCCGCGGCCGCGCCATGCAAGCAGTGACAGAAGCCGGGTGCGCGGAGAGCGACGAGTCGGTGGCCAGCGCCTCCGCGTCCGCCGCCATCATCGAGGAGAAGTAGAACACGGGAGGCCGCCGCCGCTTGGGTCCCATGAAGGCCACCGCGGAGGCGACACCGGCGTACACATCAGGTGTCTTGTCGGATCCTTTTTTTGCGAGGACCTTTGTCGACCCCGCATGGGCTCCATGGAAGAGGGGAATGTTAGGATGAACTCGAGCCGGTGCCGGCCATGGCGAAGTAGTGACCGGTGATGAACTCGAACCGGTGCCGGCCACCATCATCTTCGGCACCAGCCAATGATATCAGTTGGGCAGTGGGGAAGCGAGCCGTCCTTTGTGCTGAAGCATATACCTCCGGGGCTCCCGGCAGTCCGGTGATCGTGCTACCGGACATGAGGAACACAAATCGATCGGCAGGCGACCATTTAGGCTAGATATTATATACCTGTGCTGTCTAGAACTAGCACCGTGTAGTTCATTTGAATGTAATGAAATCCGTCATGTTTGTATGAAAATCCGGTATTTTATATGATTTTCGTCATTGTTTATATGAAATATCAGTTTTTCTACGTGTTTGCATGAATTTCATTCGGTTGGTTGAGTTGCTGTCATAATATGTGCGGCTATGGTTGGATGGCGTAATTTGCGGGTCATCGGTCGGTCCGCGGGCGGCTCGGGCGGCGTTGTGGGACAAAAAAATACAGCTTGTGCGAGCTCGTCTCCAACGTGCGCGCTGGAGGATGCGTGACAGCGTGAGCACCCGAGCCATTCCTCGTTCATCGGTGGCAAAGGCACTGGTGGACAAAAGGGTCGCCAATATTTTGGCTACCCCGGGCAAGATCCAAACAGCCCCTACCAATAGATTCAAATCCCTCGTTCGCCGTGGAATTTTGCCATGTGTAGTTTTCATGGACTAGCAAGATGCCCGTGCATTGCACGGAACATCAAGATGCATTTTTTTACAAACTCCCGCATGCATGCAAGGGATAATTAATGTCCTCCTTTGCTAGTATCACGAGCCAAACACCATTATTATTGCATCGATTAGTGTCAGTGGCCTTGTATATCTGCAAATTGTAATTTTGATAGTGGCCTCTTGTATATAAAAATGGAGGGAGAAAGATGAGAGATAAGGTGAGGAGGAGTGGGGCGTGGTGGTGACTGGTGGTCGGACTAGGCGGAGGCATGGGGATGGACGGCGCATTATGTCTAGGTTTGTATCTCTCTCTCACACACACACGTAGGTGGGGGACGTGCACGAAGAGAAGAGGTGCACGCACGGCGCACGTACTCCCATCTCTTTCCCAACCACACCCACGCGGGTACACGGTGGAGCTCATTTCTGTACGAAAAAGGCAGCCCACGTGGTAATTTGGCACGTGTACTGGTTGTCCACTTGGTGGAGGGAGGATCGTCTACCACGGGTGAACAAAAAAATTGCGACTTGACGCGTTATGTTAAATTAAAAAAGAGGCAAACCATGTGGGGTCTACCTTAGAGGCAAGGCTCTATACATTGGAGTACTTTTGATGTGTCCCTTCAACTCACGGAACGAGGAGAAGCTTGCTTAGTATGCCATCTCCCCCGCCCACGGGCGCGGTGGCTCGCAGGATGAGGTGAAGCTTGCTTACTGCGCCTTACGCCCGCTCCCTCACCCACGCGCGTGGTGGCTCGTAGCACGAGGAGAAAATTTTACTACTCCCTCCGTTTACTCCTCGTCCCTACTACGTACTTTGGTTAATACTCCCTCCATTTACTTCTACAAGTCCACTATAAAAACAATACATTTTGCATCTATACAAGGCCACAAATAGTAATCGAGACAAAAGTTACTACTCCCTCCTCAGTTTATGGCTCAATTTCAAAATCTCTCCAACCAAGGTAGACGGTGAGTGGTCGAATTAATTTCGTAGTTTGCACAAGTAATTAGTACGCTCATTTTTCTCAAGAAGTTATGTTTACCGATGCATTAATTAGAACGAATGCATGAATGACCACTAAATTTCCATGAACTTGTACATGCATTGGTTAGTTTCCTCTTGACACTGCTTGCGTCGGGTGATCTAACACACCTCGAAATCCAACATGTAATGGTACTACTACTAGTATAGTAGAATTGAGACTTATCAAACGGAAAAATGAATGTTTTTTAGATGAGCCCTATAAACCCTAGTGGGTACGTACTCCGTAAAAACAGATTTTTCCAAAACTAAGTCGCTCCCTTTCATGAATTCTGTAGTATACTCCTCCGTCGACGCTCCCTTTCATGAATTCTGTACTTCCTGTCACCGACATGTGGGACATATAGCAACCGGGTCGACGTGTCAAGCACCAAATAACAGTGCAGAACAGCAGGGGGACGCACCCCACTCGTACCGGCCCAGTAGTAGTAATGAGCAATGAGACGTCAAATCACAATGCCGCACTTTCCCAGATGGACGAAGCAACCATTATTTCACACTTCGGTTCACCATCATCTCAAACCACATACTAGTATTGCTTCTGCCTCAAGAGGGACACGCGCATCGCCTTGGTACATCATGACATGTGGGACCGCATGACAGGCCATGCTCCCCCGCCGATCGCTCGGTAAAATCACCTCATTTTTACTATACTTCCTCTGTATCGGTTTACTACATGGCATGCACGTCGTTCTAGGTTGAGAATTTAACTGGCTATATATGTGATGAACAGTACTCTAGCCTTTTAAAAAAATGTATACTTTTGTACAGTAGTACTATCGATGGATTGCGCCATGGAGCAAAAATTGAAATTAAAAAAAGGTGGTACATATAGAGAGCGCTCGTCGCCAAATTATGCATATGGTACTATTAAAAAAGCTAGTACGTGCTTAATTGGGGTGCTAAATTCTATTAAAGTAATACTAGTAGTATGTACATACTGAAGAGTTAAAGTAACGAGAAGAAACATAACATACTTCTGCTGGGGGCTCAGCACAACACACCCCTCAAATTAAACTAAGCACACCTGAAATTAAACTATGCAACTAATCCGGTAGACACTGCATTAGAAGTTTAGAACCACCATGAGCAACGACACTGCCACCTTACTCGGAGTCCTCGTCCACGTCCTCGACTTCGTCCTTGTCCCTATTCCTCTTGGCCGATACTTCTTTGCTTGAACCGCACACTTGGTTGTTGCTCTTCATCCAACCCTTGTATATATTGAAGCAAAGGTAGCCATCCATTGCAGCGTAGTGGATGTGGTCTATATCTAGTACATTCCGCTGCCATGCATGACGATGAAACGTGTAATGAGGTTTCTCCAGTTTACCGTACGAAGGATGAACCATGGCTCCTGCCAGGGTCAGCATTGAAGGCTGACGAGAGGGCACCAGCCGATTCTTCTGGAGGTCGAAGGGGTTGCCTACAACGAGGCCTATCCGACCCAGGACTTCTTTGTCGTTACCAAAGTCTACAGTAACGAATTTGACTAGGTTGCTCTCGAGGAAGTTCTTAAAGTCCTAGCACTCAACGTCGGCATGGCATATGTGGTAGACCAAGCAAACGTTATGTACACAAACCTGGATTATGGCGGGCTTCTTCCTCTCTTCGTCCTTTAGATCATTCTCTCGTCCCAGGACCGTGGTGTACTCAACATCTAGCCCAGCAACCCACTCATCATCTGAGTTTTTGAACATGCGTATGAAGCGAGAAAGGCATCCTTTCACCGTCGCGGAAGAACGGGTGTAGATGACGTCGAACTCATCGCCAGTGATGGTTCTAACCTTGTACTCACCGCCGATCATGGAGATTTGGGACGCCATGGATTTGGGAGGAGGGTTAGGATTAGTGGAACTGCCGTAATGTGAATGGATGGGACGACTAGGAGCAAACCGCCGTAGTATTGAAGGACGTGCGGGGACGAGTAGGAGCGAACTACCAGCGTGCGAACGGCAGGATAGTGGCTTTCCATTCTCCCATGATACGGGCTTCCGAGAGCCCTTGGATCTGAGATCGAATGGTTGCATGGCGTGATTCTAGACCTATGGGTGAATATCCTATCCTGGAGGGTTATTCTGCAAATTTTCAGCAACTTAGCATGCGACCGTTTGATCTCAGATCCAAGGGCTGCCAGCAGCCCGTATCATGGTCGTGCCTACCACGACCGTCGCGTCGCTCGCGCGGTCGCGCCCTTGGAGATTTAACACGGTGCGTTAGGCTATCTGATGTTGGCATGTCATACATAGTCATCACTTAGTCACTCATACTACAACAAGGTTGGCTATAAGTGTATTTTTTTACTCCTCTCTATCTCTTTCTTCGTACTCAAGGAAGAAACGGTGCTAAGCGCGTGTATTTATTGCATTTGCCAAGGAGTGACCTCTTCCAATGAAATGGTGTTGCTAAGTTTGCTTCATTTAATTAGCTATAGACTCAAAATTGTCTTTTCACCTAGGTACACGCGCTTAGCACCGTTTCTTCCTTGGGTCACCAAACTAGTCTCTCTCTTCTTGATTAACTTGCCACATCAGACTTTATGCCTATGTGGCAAGCTTAAGCACCTGTAGGAGCAAGTAAAAGTAAGTACAATAGTGCGCTTTACATGGCATTTTTGCATATGTGGAGGAAAGAGAGGCAAGGAAAAAGTGGAGAAGTGGGCTCTCATGCAAGAGCCAGCCTCTACTACATGGTGGAGCATTGGGAGAGGCACCTGTATGGAGGTGGTCAGGAATCTGGGAGACTCACGCCGGTCGTAGCGCCGCAGTTAAAATGATAATGGCAAGTCAAATCACGGGGCCCCACCTGTCCAGCAGTAACTCGCTGTCAAATCACACAGCCCTACGTTTGCAGCAGCCTACTCCCTCGTCTTCTCGCGTCTCTGTCGAACCGACTAGGCGGAACTGCCCCGCCGCCTACCGCGCAGGAAAAGCCCCGCCCTCGACTTTTAAATACAACTACATCCGCTTAAGAATCCAATGATATACTTTTTGTGACATAGTAACTCATATTTAGTTAGTCAAATGGATGACCTAGAACTACGTGCAGGCCCTATAAACCGAGACGCCTAAAAATAAAAAAACCGAGACGGAGAGGGTAGTTCAGCACGTATCTTTTTAGATCAATATAGTCGGGATTCACCAAGGAGCAAAACCAAGTGGTAGGCTGCTCCTGTCGTGTTGGCGTAGCAACTCAAGCAGGGTCAGTCCGCACACGAAATGGCGACACACTTAACAGGACCCCTTTGGCCGACATGTGGCTCATCCACCGTCTTGTTCCACGTGCGATGCACCAAATTACAGTTCAGAGCAGCGGTTGGAATTGGAGGCACCCCGGTCGTAGCGCCGCAGTAGTAGAAAATGAGCGACGAGGGGTCAAATCACAAAGCCCCACCTTTCCCGCATTAAGCTGGACGGACGAAGCAACCATCATTTCACTCTAGGGTGCAAGAGCATAAAGAAAAGAGAAAACAATGATGCGTGCGGCAGCTACCTAGGGCACCCTAGGGTAGGGGTCTCCACTACAAATCCTTTTTTTGAAAGTGCCTCCACTACAAATCAGCTTCTCCCTCGTCCTCTTGAAGAAAACCGATGATGAGTGCTGCGGTAGGGTTTGTAGGAGTACTACGGCGTGCGGGCCACGTCGTAGTAAACGGGTTCGAGCCGACGCCTTAAATATGTGTGGGCCGCTTGGTTTTACGGGAACGAGCAGCATTTTGGGTTCGGGGACCAGTGGAGATATAGTACGTACAAAAAATTGTGGACGTAGGTTCGACCGAAAGGCAATGATGCATGGGCCCTGCATTTTGATATACCCGGGGCCGCGTGAAATTTGCTACTCTACTCAAAACTAGTAAGGTACACATGTATTGAACGCATGAGATTTCGAAACCAAATTATGAATAAATACACACTATAGCATGTAAAGCTTTGAGTCATATATGCATGATGTAGATGTTCGTTTAGTTCTTATAGTTCATCTCATTCAAAATCAATAAGTTTTATAAAAATGTTAAGATTCATGGGGTTGTGCATTGTACTCCCTCCGTTCCAAAATAGATGACCCAACTTTGCACTAACTTTGTACAAAGTTAGTGCAAAGTTGGGTCATCTATTTTGGAACGGAGGGAGTAAATCATAAAGTAAAAAAACAAATAATGGCAATTCATTTAGAAAAAAATAATCAATTATGATACAGAAGATTCTAGAACAAAGGAGAAGTGCTTGTGTTTTGAGGTTTGTGCATTATGCTTAAGTTCAACCATGGAGTCTTCTAAATTGTACATGTGGCAGATCTAGTGGAATGTTGATGATATCCAACGGCCAGTGGTGCTCGGATTTGCCTATCTCTACACTGTCGGTTAGCTTCATCCAGCGACCATCTTTCAAAGTTACTGGCACACTATATAGTTCTTGTGCCATAGTTGCATGTTTTGGAAAAAAGCTACTAGTGGGTTGTACTATCTAACTAGGAATAGAAGATGTATACATGGAAGTTGTAGGGAAAGAGATGACATGGAGCATCTCAATTCCTATGAGTAGGGATTGGAAAAGAGATGTCATTTGGTTCACATCATAGGAACTTTTCTATTGAATCTAGAGATGACATGTTTCTCAATTCCTATGAGGAGGGATTAGAAAAGAGATGTAATTTGGTTCATATCATAGGAACTTTTCTATTGAATATACGCTAATGTTTATTTTCCTTTGAAATTAAGGGAGTATAGGAATCCATTCATATGAACCAAGTGGCTCTAAAGCTATAGAAATGATATCATGTTTATTTCCTTTGAAATGTGGAGTATATGAATCTATTCCTATGAACCAATTGGCTCTAAAGGAAAAAATCCTATAAAAATCATATCATATAGAGTTCCTATGATATTCCTCGACACTAAAGGATGCTTGAAATTGCTGCGGGTGATACGATGGTCTTTCTTTGTAGACTCCTCACCCAACTTTATAGTTACCTCTCGAAGATGAATGAAATGATATATACATGGTATTCTACATGTGCAATTTGGTACACGAAAACTCGGTAAAAGTTTGCGAGGTTCGAATTTTCAATAAAGCTATATGCACTGCATTTCGGAACGGAGGGAGCATACGGCAGTTGCTAACACTCACGTGGAAGATTTGTGTGTAGGAGGAGTGGTTGTTCTGTTAAATGACATGGCAAAACTGACACTGTCGGATGCCGATCTAACGGTCCTTACGGCGTTCGTCAGGAAAAGGCTTGTGGCGAACGTTTGTCGGATAATGATTTACGGACACATGCATTGCATTGATACGTGCCCCCCTCTCTCTCACGCACACGCACCCTCACGAGTCACGACTCTCCCGAGTCCTCTTGCAGACTCGCACGTCGCACCCACCGTCTATCTGCAGGTAGACGTCACGCACATATGTGCTCTTCACACCCTACCCCCAGAACTTCTAAAAAACAAAAGACGGTGCTCACATTTTATTTTAGCTCACACGTCACACACTTGTACTATTACTCTTGCGGCGAACGTTCTTTGGGCATAGTATATTGTACTCTCACGAAGAGAAGTGGTGCACGCACGCACTAGTTCTCTCACACCCACTCGCGGGTACACATAGGAGCGCATTTTTTTGAAGCTGGTACAACAAAATCACTCCACTATATATAAAAGCTGGAGCCTTAGCGCTTGCTTTACTAGAGTTCCTCTCGTTCACTCTCTCATGCTCTCCAGATCTAAGCAACACATAGGTGGACACACTCTCTCTCAGCTCACGGCTGGTCACAAATCCGGCCGGACAACCTCGACCGGGGCAGGGGTGTAGGTGCATCGTTCACGCTGTCGTCGGCGGCGAGGGAGGAGACCAACGGCTGCCCGCGCGTCCCGATCAGCGACCGTGCCGTTCTCTCTGAGAGAGCGCCGGCTCGGGAGGGCTTCTGACCCATTCTTCCTCCATATGGTATTGTGGCCAAGATGCGGCCTCCCGACGCCGTCTTTGCGACATGCCGACGACCCTCGGGTATATATTCCTTCGAAACCTGCCCTGCTCTACTGCCCCAGCTCCCTTCATGTGGATCCTTTTCTACTTCCGCCCGATGTTCCAAAGCCACCTAGACTTCTACTATTATTAGAAGTAAAGCTATTTCATATAGTCGACTCAAAGCGTTGGTTCAAATAGGGGAGAAAGTGGGAAAGCTGTAGCATGAATCTAGGACTTGGTTCTAAGAGGAAACGGGGGAAAGTAGTAATATCTGTCACTGTTTAAATAACCGTATTTCTTATTTGCGCAAACAGGGATGTCTGTCTCCATATCGTTTCGGGATGTCTGTCTCCTTATAGTTTCTATCCGCGCAATCAAAAGCACACACCTCAGTTTTAGTACAACTGCGCAAAATGAGATGGCTATCCCTCGCTGCCGTCGTCTAACCTCCCGTCTTCAAGGTATCCCTACATTGGTAGTAACTAAGGTAGAATGACCAACACAATCTAAAAGAAGCTGATTCATACGTTTTACTTCCTGATTGCAGTGCAGGGACGAGCGAAAACAACTGCATCCTAGTTCGGAATGCACTTTCTACCAGTTCATCCATGGACCAAGGACTAGCTGGCACGGCTGCACGGCGGTTTTTTGGACAGGTGCGCGGACAAGAGGCATTGTGGTCTGCCTATTTCTGCAAATAGCGGTGCTTAAATTTAGTGGAATGCACAAGCATTTCAGCTGGTCAGTACACTGCATGGTTCAGTTCAGCATTCCAGCTGAGACCACAATTATAATTGGTTATTCTGGAATGAGAGAACCTAACCCTGAATGGTGGCAACAAGAAAAAACAAGAGTGAACTCCAGGAAATTTAAGCCTGCCGGGAGGCCCTTTGCTCAGAGAAAAGCCTTGCTTGTTTTTTCCTGATTTGTAAACCTTCTCACAACTTTGTCTTTTGCTGTGAACTAGTATATGTTTGTTATGTTCTACGAATCATTGAGATGTATAAAATTTCTTAACTTATGCTTTTCAAGTTTTTTATGGAGACGAGTTTAATGTGGGTGTTCCACATGAGCGCTGGACTAGCGTGTGAACGTTTGGAATTTATTACATTGTGGCCTCAATTAACTGCATGAACCACTGTAACAAGATACATAGTTGCTTATATGTCAGACAGCGGATTGTTGATTGTTAGCTGGTCGATAGCCTAGTGTTGAAGCGCGCTGAGCCAATGTGCCGTGTTTTGCACAACTGCTTACAAGGGGGGTAGCACCAACAGTGTTTACAAGTACTTATGTATACGTTGGCGCACGGTTCTCGAACGAGTGCTCTATTTAATCAAAACACACACCGCTCGTATGATAAACCGTGACAACTTATGTCTTACCATGACATATTCATGAAAAAACTAGTGAGGACGCATCTGTTTCGGCAACAATTACGATGGTTCTCACATGATTCATGGGCACACAAAAGTAGCAGCAGTTCCCATAGACGGATTCAAACAGAGTACTAGCCTAGAGGGGTTGATAACAGGCAAGGTTCAGATAATTAGACACAATCCAAACTACAATTAAACACTAGCTGGGGCAACTATTTCATGCCTCGATCTAATTTGGGCTGGACACAAGACGGACCTTGCCATGAACATCATCGAGGACGTCCCGCAGCAGCTCAATCCTGTGAACCTTCATGAAGACAACCTTGTGGCCTTGCCACTGATAAACTTGTTTGTGGAGGCATGCCACATCATCTTACTGCGTAAGCTTGACAGGAACAGTATTCCTCACAAATGAAGGAGTAGCTTTGAACTTCTTGTGCTTCAGTACACCCTGGACAACACGCCTGACAATAGTGAGGCTGGAATACAACTCTTCATTGGTATAACCGCAAATGGCTTCCAGGATCCAACAGCCTAAGAACTCTGTTTTCCCAGTGCGTATATTCAGGTCATCCGCCTCATAGCGAGTGACATGTACAACCACACAATCCTTGTCTGCATCAGGGCTCTAATTGAAACAGAAACAAATTCTGAATTACTTTTCAGTATAAGAAACACAAGTTATTTAAACCACTACATATACCATGGCATCGAAGCTAATAAAATTTTACATTATTAATCACCACATACTTCCTTTTCTAAAAAAATCACCACATACTTAGATGAAAAACCACAATCGAGATCGGCAAAGAAGGAAATCACCTTGGGCAGCTCAGCGGGGGGGGACACATCCTCGAAGGGGGAAAACTGCTCCTGCAGTGCCACGGGGGCTGTAACCTCAAACGGGGCGTTGACCATCTCAGTATCTGGGGTCGCCTCGGTGGTTGCCTCCATCTTCTTGGAGCTCTCTGTCTCGTGGGGATCAGCCTCCCGCGTCTGCTCCAATATCGGCAGATCTTTGCCTGGTTCTCCTTGGTCCATCATGAAACCGACGAATAGTAGGAGACCACTGAAAGGAAAACAAAATCGCAATGACAATGAAACAAAAAAGAGAGTGAGGATCGGTTACTGCTTTGCAAAAGTTCTTTTTTTCCTCTGAACAAAAATATACCAACATCACGGATCCGCTTACCTTCCCTTCGTGCGGAGAGAAGAACAGTGGCAGATGCAAGTATTGCCTTTCTTGAAGACGGCGAGGGAGAAGGGGATTCAGCGAAGAGTGAAATGATGGTTGCTTCGTCCGTCAAACTTAGACTGCGGGGAGATGGGGTTTTGTGATACGACGGCTCGTTACTGCCGCGCTATGACTGGGGTGACTCTCCGCCTGCATACTGCCTTCTAATTTGGTGGATGGCATTTGGGCCCACGTGCTGCATGGCCCGCATGTCGGTGAACAAAAGTATAACGGCATTCAGTAGAGGGAGACATTTCAATGACCTAGGAGGAGCCAGAAGCGGTAGAGTGACTCCCATTTCTCAAGAAACTTTCACTTGTGTGGGTTCGTATATCGGAGGCCTCATTAAACAGCATCATCCACTCCAGTTGCCCTGCGCTGGAGTGCTTGGTGCTTGTTTTCACAGTTAGAATTGGTTGTCTCCAAATAAAGTCGCCTAACCTTGTAAGAATTGGAATTTCTTTTGACGGAAGGCAGCTCATCATCCAAGATGCCCCTTCACTTCAAAGGTTGATCCTTGATTCTAGTTATTCACCGTTGCAAATAACCGTCTAATCTGCGCCTAAACTGCAGACCTTGGGTGTAATACATGATCTCTGTGCTCATTTCAATATGGTGTTTGGCTCCACAGTTCTTCGGGTACTTTATATTATCATCTACACTTGTAACCATAAGCTATATTTTAAATTTCTGTGCATAATTTATATATCATCTTGGAGTACACATTTTGTACTAATATTATGTTCTATGCTCAATGAAGAGTTTCTCCATGGATGGCCTATCAATGGTGCTGGATTCTGTCAAGATCTTATATATCCAAATGAATAGTTTTGATCTGAACAAGATTATTGGCTTGCTGCAATGCTTTCCATGTCTGGAGAAGTTGTATATAAAGGTGATAATTTCACGCACATTGGAAGCTGATACGTCTCCAACGTATCTATAATTTTTGATTGCTCCATGCTATATTATCTACTGTTTTGGACTATATTGGGCTTTATTTTCCACTTTTATATTATTTTTGAGACTAACCTATTAACCGGAGGCCCAGCCCAGAATTGTTGTTTTTTGCCTATTTTAGTGTTTCGGAGAAACAGAATATCAAACGAAGTCCAAACGGAATAAAATCTTCGGGAACGTGATTTTCTCACCGAACGTGATCCAGGAGACTTGGACCCTGCTCCAAGGAACAAAAGAGGCGGTCACGAGGGTGGGGGGCGCCCCCCCTAGGGCGCGCCCCCTGCCTCGTCGGCCCCTCGTTGCTCCTCCGGCGTACTTCTTCCTCCTATATATACACACGTACCCCCAAACGATCAGAACAGGAGCCAAAAACCTAATTCCACCGCCAAAACTTTCTGTATCCACGAGATCCCATCTTGGGGCCTATCCGGAGCTCCGCCGGAAGAGGGCTGTCATCACGAAGGGCTTCTACATCACCATAGCCTCTCCGATGAAGTGTGAGTAGTTTACCTCAGACCTTCGGGTCCATAGTTAGTAGCTAGATGGCTTCTTCTCTCTCTTTGAATCTCAATACAAAGTTCCCCCCCTCTCTCATGGAGATCTATTCGATGTAATCTTCTTTTTGTGGAGTGTTTGTTGAGATCGATGAATTGTGGGTTTATGATCAAGTATATCTATGAATAATATTTGAATCTTCTCTGAATTCTTTTATGTATGATTGGTTATCTTTGCAAGTCTCTTCGAATTATCCGTTTGGTTTGGCCAACTAGATTGGTAGTTCTTGCCATGGGAGAAGTGCTTAGCTTTGGGTTTGATCTTGCGGTGTCCTTTCCCAATGACAGAAGGGGCAGCAAGGCACGTATTGCATCGTTGCCATCGAGGATAACAAGATGGGGTTTATTTCATATTGCATGAATTTATCTCTCTACATCATGTCATCTTGCTTAAGGCATTACTCTGTTTTTAACTTAATACTCTAGATGCATGCTGGATAGCGGTCAATGAGTGGAGTAATAGTAGTAGATGCAGAATCGTTTCGGTCTACTTGTCACGGACGTGATGCCTATATACATGATCATGCCTAGATATTCTCATAATTATGCTCAATTCTGTCAATTGCTCAACAGTAATTTGTTCACCCACCGTAGAATACTTATGCTCTTGAGAGAAGCCACTAGTGAAACCTATGGCCCCCGGGTCTATTCTCATCATACCAATCTCCATCACGTTAATATTGTTTTGCTATTTACTTTGCCTTTACTTTTTACTTTGCATCTTTATATCAAAAATACCAAAAATATTCTATCTATCAGATCTCACTCTTGTAAGTGACCATGACGGGCTTGACAACCCCTAATCGCATTGGTTGCGAGTAGCTATCATTTTGTGCAGGTACGAGGGACTTGAGCGTAGCCTCCTTCTGGATTGATACCTTGGTTCTCAAAAACTGAGGGAAATCCTTATGCTACTTTGCTGCATCATCCCTTCCTCTTCTAGGAAAACCAACGCAAGCTCAAGACATAGCAGAAGCCCGCATATAGTGTACTAGAATTAACCGTTCAGCTGTTTCTCTTTCGACACTCTTCTTTTAGACCTTAACTGTTTTCAATCTTCATGTCTATTTAGGCAACAGGACGGGGTAAGAAAATTATAACCAATCGGTGGATTCGTAAGCATCGGGATTTTCTCACTTCTCATGAGATTCGATTGAAGACAATAACGCTAGAACGATATGTAGCCAACCGTGCAAACACAGGATTTGTCACATTCTTCCTGCTGAATGCGAGGTTACTATTGTCCATGAGGCTTAAGTTTATCAGCAGCATGGTTTTGACGGATGGGTATGTCGAAGAGCAAAAAAAGGAGTTTCAGGTGGGCAAAAGAGCTTCTGAACGTGTCGGGCTTCTATTTACAACATATTGTGGTCATAGTCCAGTAAATTTTATGACCTAGGATGTTCATTCTATGGACCTGACTGATCCATTTGACTGTGACTGCCGAAAACAGTGCTGGAGTTAGATGTTGTTGCCCTTTTCAATATGGTTTTGTTGTAAACCTGATGAACAATTAACCCTCGTGCTTTTGTACAGTTTGTAAGCTAGAGTTAGATGTTCATGCCCTTTTCAACTCGGCTGTGACTGTCATATTTTCTTTGAAACAAGGCAAATGGCTTGCCATTCGTTTAATTTAGAGTGAAATATTGTAACAAATCCAAACCAAGGGAAATAACATCACTCTCGCCGGCTGCTTGAGCTCACTGTGCATTACAGAAGCCAAGTGATTAGCCCCCACCAGCACCCACAAACTTATTTCGAACTAGCACATCAAATGAGCTGTAAATTTTCATAGGAAAGGCTGCATGACCGTGAAAGATTTGGATTCTGACATTTGGGACCTGCAGGAAATAGCCTATCCAAGGTGGTGTCGACTTACTAGCCAGTCAACAAACGATTCTGCCTACCAGCCGTTGGATTGACATCCGACATCTGTCGTGTATCTTCTATCTCTTGTCTTCTTCTTCCTCCAATCACCCAAACCAAACCACCCCGTCGGCTCCGCCTGCTCCCGCCTCCCATGGCTGGCTGCGCCTCCGCCGCCCTACCGTACGTACCCTCCAATGTTGGCCAGTCCCTCCCTCTATTCCCCCACACGTCCTGTTATTCTCCGGCGACGTCAGCCCCAACACGCACCCGCGCCCGAACCAGTCAACCCTCGTACTCCCCTCCGCCTGTGACTGGACCGGCGCATCTTCAACGACTCCTGTTCGTTCCGTCCGAGACCTCGCCGTCGTCCTCCGCCTTGCGGTCTTGGTTCGCTCGCCGTGCGCGGTGCGCCGCCCTCTTGCATTGTCAACATCGTCAACAACCGAGAGGAACAAGGAGATGAATGTACGTGGAGAGGATGACAGTAGGGACCCACTAGCGTCATGGCAGTACGCAAGCAAGTGCCTCTATAGTACAAGCCCAAAAATATGGTTCCTCCTAATGGTTGGACATCTGGGGCTCACGCCATTGTCAATGTAGTCAATAAACGAGAGAATTACACTACGAGCGGCTGACACCAGGGACCCAACAAGTCGCGTAGTTTTTTTGAGGAACAAGCAGTTGTTATTTATACTAGTTTTAGTGACGGATCAGGGTAACAACGGGGTTGTGGCCCGTCTAGCCAGGGTTTTATTTATGTTTACCACATCATGAGCCCAGTTGTGTTTTTTTCTTGCTGAAAATGGCTAGCCTAGTTCTATTTTTTAAGAAATACCCAAACAAGGCCTACTTGCTTTATCGGCCCTGCTGGGCTGCAAATCTTTCAAGACGAGGAGAGTTTCATTCGGTTTGCCCAGAAATGGGCTGTACATTTTTGAAACACATCAAACCGGGAATTAGTTTCAATTTTTTTTCATTACAAGATCTAAAATTCCATTTATTTTTATGCGTGGACAATTATTTGGATTTTATATTTATATAAATTATTTTTCAAAATAGTTTGAATGTGAATCGATATTTCTGGATTAAAAACAGTTGACCGCACCGAAATATGCAAAATTTCGTATACTTTTTAACCGTGGCCACAATATGGGGTGTGATGCTAACAAAAAGAAGATGGGCTCCAAAATATTCTTAAGAATTAGCAAATGGGTTGTACATTATTAGAAATAATGGCAGATGGGTTGTATGCTGTTTTCAACAGATTTGAGGCTGACTTGTGCGCCTACTACAGGTTGACGCGTATGCTTTCATAAAAAAAAGGTTGACGCACATGCAACGCCCTGTCAACTTAGTCAACACATGAGAGCAGTGACTGTTCGATGTCCATCCAACGACTGTCGTGCTTCTTCAATCTCTGCTCTTCATGCTCGAGCCGCTCAAACAAGCGTCAGCGGGACTGCCTGCTCCCTCCTCCCGCGGCCGGCTATGCTGCCGCACAGGCCTCATGGCCCCACCGTACTCCCATCGCTGGCCTAGCCATCCCTCTACTCACCCACACATGTTGTTATTCTCCAGCGACGGCAGACGAACCAGTAAACCCTCGTACTCCTCCGTGTGGGAAACAACTGCCGAGTGTTCCCTAGCTCCGTGTCGTTCCCTTCCTAGGCCTCGCCATCGTCCACCGCCTTGGTGCTCTCGGCGCGGCCTGGTCAACATGGTCAATGAACGACATCCATCGGAAGTGGAATGTACGTGGAGAGGCTGACAGCTGGGTCCACGGCCGCACGCAAGGAAATGCCTCTTTATTACGTGCAAAATAATGATTCCTCCACCTGACAGCTAGGATCCACAGGAAGGGCCTCTGTATTTCGTGAAAAAAATGTTCCCCCCGCTGACAGGTCGGACCCACCAGCTATATCTTCGCACGCAAGGAAGTGCCTCCTTATTACGCCCAAAAAAATGAATACCCCCTGCTAGCTGGGACCCACCATATTGTTGGGCTGACTTGTGGGCCTACTAAGTTGACAGGGACGGAGAGCTTTGTCAACTTAGTCAATACTCCAGTGACCGTATGATGTCCATCCAACGGCCATAGTGCTTCTTCAACCTCTGGTCTTCTTGCTCCAGCCGCCCAAAGCAGCGCGGTTGTGCCGCCTGCTCCTGCCTCCCTTGGCCGGTTGTGCTACTGCGGAGGCCTCACCGCCCCCATACTACTCCCACCACTGGCCAAGCCATCCCTCCACTCACCCACACCCCCTGTTATTCTGCAGCGACGGCAGCCTCACACCACAGCCGAACCAGTGAACACTCATACTCCTCTCCGCGTGGGAATCCACTGCCGCGTCTTGCACGGCTCCGCGTCGTCCCCTTCCTAGGCCTCGCTATCGTCCACCACCGTGGTGCTCTCGGTGCGGCATGGTCAATGTGGTCAACGACCGACTTCCATCAGAAGAGTACTGTACATGGAGAGGCTGACAGCTGGGTCCACGGCAGCCGCAAGGAAGTGCCTCCTTATTATGCGGAAAATAATTATTCCTCCACCTGACAGCGGGGACCCACCGGACGGGCCACCAGTATTTTGCGAAAAAATCATTTCCCCTTGACTGCCGGGACCCACCGGACGGGCCACCATATTTCGCGAAAAAATGTTCCCCTCGCTGTCAGCTCGGACCCACCGGAAGTGCCTCCTTATTACGCACAAAAAAAATGAATACTCCCCCGGCTAGCTGGGACCCACCTTGCTGGGAGGCTGACTTGTGGGCCTACTAAGTTGACGGGGACGAAGGGCTTTGTCAACTTAGTCAATATGAACGATTCTAGCTCTAGTGACCGTACGATGTCCATCCAACGGTCGTAGTGCTTCTTCAACCTCTGGTCTTCTTGCTCCAGCCGCCCAAAGCAGCGCCGGTTGTGCCGCATGCTCCTGCCTCCCGTGGCCGGCTGTGCTGCCGCAGAGGCCTCACCGCCCCTACTATTCCCACCGCTGGCCAGGCCCTGCAGCGACGGCAGCCTCACACCGCAGCCGAACCAGTGAACCCTCGTAGTCCTCTCCGCGCGGGCTTCCACTGCCGCGTCGTCCCCTTCCTAGGCCTCGCCGTCGTCCACCGCCGTGGTGCTCTCCGCGTGGCGTGGTCAACGTGGTCAAGGAACGACTTCCATCGGAAGAGTACTATACGTGGAGAGGCTGACAGCTGGGTCCACGGCCACAGGCCAGCTTTTTTGTGATTTGCCAAGTAAGTCGCTTTGTGAGGCCTGTTGGGCTGCAAATCTTTCTAGACAAGGAGAGCTTTCATTCGGCTGGCCGAGAAAATGGCCTCAGTAATGAGAAATGGGTTGTACATTTTTAAAACACATCAAACCGGCAATTAGTTTCAAATATCTTTTTTTCATTTCAAGGTTTTAAATTACATTAATTTTTATGCGTGGAGAATTTGTTGGATTTTATATTGATATACATTTATTTTTTAAATCAGTTTGAATGTGAGTCGAAATTTCAGGATTAAAAACAGTTCGGACTGCACCAAAATATGCAAAATTTCGTATAATTTTTTAACCGTTGCCACAATATGGGTTGTAATGCTAACAAAAAGAATATGGGCTCCAAAAAAACCTTAAGAATTAGCAAATGGGCTGTAAATTATTAGAAATAATGGCAGATGGGATGTATGCTGTTTTCCACAGATTTGAGACTTTCCTAAAAAAAGGTTGACGCACAAGCACTGACTGTTGGATGTCCATCCAACGGCCGTCGTGCTTCTTCAATCTCGGCTCTTCCTGCTCCAGCCGCTCAAACCAGCGCCGGCGGGACTGCCTGCTCCCTCCTCCTCGCGGCCGGATGTGCTGCCGCGCAGGCCTTACTGCCCGACCGTACTCCCATCGCTGGCCTAGCAATCCCTCTACTCACCCACACCTGCTATTATTCTCTGGCGACGGCAGACGAACCAGTAAACCCTCGTACAGTCGTACTCCCCTCCGCGTGGGAAACAACTGTCGAGTCTTCCCTGCCTCTGTGTCGTCCCCTTCCTAGGCCTTGCCGTCGTCCACTGCCCTGGTGCTCTCGGTGTAGCGTGGTCAACGTGGTCAAGGAACGACTTCCATCAGACGTGGACTGTACGTGGAGAGGCTGACAGCTGGGTCCACGGCCGCAGCAAGGAAGTGCCTCCTTATTAGGGGGAAAATAATGATTCCTCCACCTGACAGCCAGGACCCACCGGACGGGCCACTGTATTTCGCGAAAAAACGTTTCCCCCTGACTACTGGGACCCACCAGCTACATCTTCGCACGCAAGGAAGTGCGTCCGGGCAAAAAAAAAACGATTTGCCCCCTGACTGCTGGGACCCACCAGCTACATCATCGCAGGCAAGGAAGTGCCTAACAGTTGGGACCCACCTGGTCGAAATGTACATAGCGTTGTCATTCTGGTCACGAACGTGTACGTACATATTGGTCGATGTAGAGTCGCGCACGTGTCGTAGTAGAGGCGCGCATGTGTCATAGTAGAGGCGCGCACGTAGCATGTACACGTACGTACAGCGGCCAGGGTGCAAGAAAGAAAATACGGCCACGTATGTGTACATACGGGCGGGGTCTTGAACGCCTAGTCGCGCATACGTACGGCCAAGGCTCGTGTACATGGCTGGGTCGGAACGGAGAAACAGCGTCGTCGTCGTGTTCATGGGGAGGCAACGGAATGTGTCGTGTTCATGGGGAGACAACGGAACGCATGGGAGCCAACCGGCTGGGTCGGAACGGAATGCGTGGTCGTGTTCATCAGGAGGGCTTGGACGGAACAGGCGATGGAAACGAGGCCTGGCGTACTGCACAACGGAGGAAACGGACCTCCTACGTTCGGAACGGGGTCCTGTTGATCAGGAGGGGTCTGGTGTACGGCAAAACGGAGGAAACGGACCTCCTACGGTCGAAACGGGGGTCCTATTCATCGGGAGGGGTGTGGCGTATCGGAAAACGGACGAAACGGACCTCCTACGGTCAAAATGGGGGTCCTGTTCATTGGGAGGGGTGTGGATTACCGCAAAACGGAGGAAACGGACTTGTGTTGGAGCGCTACGGTCGAAACGGGGGTCCTGTTCATCGGGAGGGGTGTGGCGTACCGCAAAACGGGACTCCACGGGATACTGTTCATCTCCACCGTCGACCCCCTCCAGCCTCCACGAGCCACTGTTCATCCACCGTCAACCTCCTCCAGCCTCCACCTGCGACTGTTCATCCACGGGCTCCTGTTCATCCAGCCTACACCGTGCGCTACTCCACCGGCTACTGTTCAACCAGCCCTCTCCACTGGCTCCTGTTCAACCACCCCTCCACGGGCTACTGTTCATCCTGCCCTCCACCGTCTACTGTTCATCCTGCCCTCCATGGGGTGGTCCTGTTCATCCAGCCCTCCACGGGGTCATGTTCATCCAGCCCCAACCGGCTCGATCGATCAGGTCATGTTCATCCAGAGGCAACACCACGGGGTCCTGTTCATCCACCCCCACCGGGAACTGTTCATCCACCCCCACCCCCACCCCCACCCCCGCAACGCTCACTATTCATCCAGAGGCGGCATCGATCGGCTTCAGTTAGCAGCAGTAGCGAAGGAATCGCTCGATCGGGTTCAGTTAACAACCATCGATCGATCGCTCGGGTTCAGTAACGCGTAGCCTGCAGTGCAATCGCTCGGGTTCAGTTAGAGCCCAATGCCTCGCTCGGGTTCAGTTAGAGCCAACGCCTCACACACACACGCGTACGTCTACGAGAGAAACGCGCATCCTCGGCCCCCGATCTCCCACCGTAATCGGGAACTCCCTGAAATTTTCCTCGCCCTCGCTTCTACCACGGTTTTTTCCGTCATGGACAGCCCAAAGAATGTCATGCAGCTGCGTCTCTGGTCCGCCCAGGACGAAAAGCCCATTTTCTGTCATGATTTTTTGTCATAGAAGTAGGAGCCCACCACATCTATGATGATACCGGGTTTTGTCACAATTATCGCCATAGAAGTGTCATATGTATGACAGGAAAAAAATCGTTCGACCCAAATTGTCACGGATGTGTCTTTTTTTGTAGTAATTAGGACTAATTTCATAACCAAAGCAAATTACCATGTTGTTCTAAAGGACTCTCAAAATAATATAAGTGAAGCATGAGAGATCAATAATTTCTATGAAATAAAACCATCACCGTGCTCTATAAGATATAGGTGAAGCACTAGAGCAAAATTATCTAGCTCAAAAGATATAAGTGAAGCACATAGAGTATTCTAATAAATTCCGATTCATATGTGTCTCTCCCAAAAGGTGTGTACAGCAAGTACGATTGTGATAAACTAAAAAGCAAAGACTCAAATCATACAAGACGCTCCAAGCAAAACACATATCATGTGGTGAATAAAAATATAGCCTCAAGTAAAGTTACCGATGGAAGAAGACGAAAGAGGGGATGCCTTCCGGGGCATCCCCAAGCTTAGGCTTTTGGTTGTCCTTGAATTTTACCTTGGGGTTCCTTGGGGATCCCCAAGTTTAGGCTCTTGCCACCACTTATTCCATAATCCATCAAATCTTTACCCAAAACTTGAAAACTTCCCAACACAAAACTCAACAGAAATTCTCATGAGCTCCGTTAGTATAAGAAAACAAACCACCACTTAAGGTAATGTAATTAACTAATTCTTTATTTATATTGGTGTTAAACCTACTGTATTCCAACTTCTCTATGGTACATACCCTCCGATACTAGCTATAGATGCATCAAAATAAGCAAACAACACACTAAAAACAGAATCTGTCAAAAACAGAACAGTATGTAGTAATATGTAGGTTTAGAATACTTCTGTAACCCCAAAAATTCTGAAATAAATTTATGTACGTGAGGAATTTATCTATTAATCATCTGCACAAATAATCAACCTAATCGCACTCTCCAGTAAAAAATGGCAGCAAATCTCGTGAGAGCTAAAGTTTCTGTTTTTTACAGCAAGATCGCAAAGACTTTCCCCAAGTCTTCCCAAAAGTTCTACTTGGCACAAACACTAATTAAAAGCATAAAACCACATATAAACAGAGGCTAGATGAATTATTAATTACTAAACAGAACCAAAAAGCAAGAAACAAAAATAAAATTGGGTTGTCTGCCAACAAGCGCTATCGTTTAACGCCCCTAGCTAGGCATAAAAGCAAGAATACATCTAGGTATTATCATCTTTGGTATGCAATCCATAAGTGGATCTCATAAGAGATTCATAAGGTAATTCAATTTTCTTTCTAGGAAAGTGTTCCATGCCTTTCCTTAACGGAAATTGGAATCTAACATTCCCTTCTTTCGTATCAATAATTGCACCAATCGTTCTAAGGAAAGGTCTACCAAGAATAATAGGACATGAAGGATTGCAATCAATATCAAGAACAATGAAATCTATGGGCACATAATTCCTATTTGCAACAATAAGAACATCATTAATCCTTCACATAGGTTTCTTAATAGTAGAATCCGCGGGGTGCAAATTTAAAGAACAATCATCAAATTCACGAAACCTAACACATCACACAAAGTTTTTGGAATCGTGGAAACGCTAGCACCCAAATCACATAAAGCATAGCATTCATGATCTCTAATTTTAATTTTAATATTAGGTTCCCACTCATCATGAAGTTTTGTAGGGATAGAAACTTCCAATTCAAGCTTTTCTTCATAAGATTGCATTAAAGCATCAACGATATGTTTGGTAAAAGCTTTATTTTGACTATAAGCATGCAGAGAGTTTAGCACGGATTGCAACAAGGAAATACAATCTATCAAAGAGCAATTATCATAATTAAATTCCCTGAAATCCAAAATAGTGGGTTCATTGCTATGTAAAGTTTTGACCTCTCCAATACCACTTTTACCAATTTTTGCATCAAGATCTAAAAACTCCGAATCATTGGGACGGCTTTTAACTAAAGTTGAATCATCTCCAGTCCCATCATTATCAAGATTCATATTGCAAAATAAAGATTTAATAGGAGACACATCAATCACTTTTAGATCTTCATCCTTATTATCATCAAAACTAGAAGAACACGCTTTTACGAAGCAATCATTTTAGCACACATCCTAGTGGTTCTTTCTTTGCACTCATCAATGGAAATTCTCATGGCTTTGAGACACTCATTGATATCATGCTTAGGTGGAATAGATCTAAGTTTCAAAGATTCAACATCAAGAGAAATTCTATCCACGTTCCTAACCAACTCATCAATCTTAGACAATTTTTCTTCAATCAAAGCATTGAAACTCTTTTGCGAACTAATAAATTCTTTAATACTAGATTCAAAATCAGAGAGCATCTTATAATTATTTCCATAAAAATTGTTGTAGGAATTACCATAATTATTAGAGGAATTACTAGGATACGACCTAGGATTAAAGATTCCTCTATACGCGTTGTTACCAAAATTGTTCCTACCAACAAAATTCACATCCATAGATTCATTATTATTCTCAATCAAAGTAGACAAAGGCATATCATTAGGATCAGAAGAAACGCTCTTATTAGGAAATAATTTCATAAGTTCATCCATCTTTCCACTCAAAACATTAATTTCTTCTATAGCATGAACCTTTTTGCTAGTAGATCTTTCGGTGTGCCATTGAGAATAATTAACCTTAATATTATCTAGGAGTTTGGT
This sequence comes from Triticum aestivum, assembly GCF_018294505.1. Classification (NCBI taxonomy): domain Eukaryota; kingdom Viridiplantae; phylum Streptophyta; class Magnoliopsida; order Poales; family Poaceae; genus Triticum; species Triticum aestivum. The sequence continues at coordinate 498,225,583 of NC_057800.1, read as the reverse complement.
AGCTTCTCCTAAAGTGATTTCCATAAAGTGCCTCCCGCAGCCGAATCTAAAAGATTTATAGAAGCAAAATTCAATCCAGCATAAAAAATTGTATGATCATCCATAAATTCAAATCATGAGTAGGGCAATTGCGAATCATTAATTTCATTCTCTCCCAAGATTGTGCAACATGCTCATGATCTAGTTGTTTAAAGTTCATAATATCGTTTCTAAGAAGATGATCTTTGCGGGAGGAAAATACTTAGATATAAAAGCATCTTTGCACTTGTTCCAAGAATCAATACTATTTTTAGGCAAAGACGAAAATGAAGATTTAGCATGATCTATAAGAGAAAACGGGAATAGCTTCAATTTAACAATATCATTATACACATCTTTCTTCTTTTGCATATCACACAAATCAACAAAGCTGTTTAGATGGGTAGTGGCATCTTCACTAGGAAGGCCGGAAAACGGATCTTTCATGACAAGATTCAGCAAAGCAGTATTAATCTCACAAGATTCAGCATCGGTAAGAGGAGCAATCGGAGTGCTAATAAAATCATTATTGTTGGTATTGGAAAAATCATACAATTTAGTATTATCTTGAGCCATCATGACAAACAATCCAACACACAAGCACACAAGAAGTGAGCGAAAGAGAGGCGAATGAAAAAGAGGGCGAATAAAACGGCAAGGGTGAAGTGGGGGAGAGGAAAACGAGAGGCAAATGGCAAATAATGTAATGCGAGGGATAAGAGTTTGTGATGGGTACTTGGTATGTCTTGACTTGTGCGTAGATCTCCCCAGCAATGGCGCCAGAAATCCTTCTAGCTACCTCTTAAGCACTGCGTTGGTTTTCCCTTGAAGAGGAAAGGGTGATGCGGCAAAGTAGCGTAAGTATTCTCTCAGTTTTTAAGAACCAAGGTATCAATCCAGTAGGAGACTACACGCAAGTCCCTCGTACCTACACAAACAAATAAGAACCTCGCAACCAATGTGATAAAGGGGTTGTCAATCCCTTCACGGTCACTTACGAGAGTGAGATCTGATAGAGATAATAATAATAAGATAAATATTTTTGGAATTTTTATGATATAGATTGAAAGTAAAGATTGCAAAATAAAATAGATTGGAAACTTATATGATGAAAGATAGGCCCGGGGGCCATAGGTTTCACTAGTGGCTTCTCCCAAGATAGCATAAGTATTACGGTGGGTGAACAAATTACTGTCGAGCAATTGATAGAGAAGTGTATAATTATGAGAATATCTAGGCATGATCATGTATATAGGCATCACGTCCGCGACAAGTAGACCGAAATGATTATGTATCTACTACTATTACTCCACACATCGACCGCTATCCAGCATGCGTCTAGAGTATTAAGTTCATAAGAACACAGTAACGCATTAGGCAAGATGACATGATGTAGAGGGATGAACTCAAGCAATACAATACAAACCCCATATTTTTATCCTCGATGGCAACAATACAATACGTGCCTTGTTTCCCCTACTGTCACTGGGTAAGGACACCGCAAGATTGAACCCAAAGCTAAGCACTTCTCCCATTGCAAGAAAGATCAATCTAGTAGGCCAAACCAAACTGATAATTCGAAGAGACTTGCAAAGATAACCAATCATAGATAAAAGATTTCAGAGAAGAATCGAATATTGTTCATAGATAAACTTGATCATAAACCCACAATTCATCGGATCTCGACAAACACACCGCAAAAAGAGTTACATCAAATAGATCTCCAAGAAGATCGAGGAGAACATTGTATTGAGATCCAAAGAGAGAGAAGAAGCCATCTAGCTAATAACTATGGACTCGAAGGTCTGCGGTAAACTACTCACACATCATCGGAGAGGCTATGGTGTTGATGTAGAAGGCCCCAAGATAGGATCTCACGGGTACAAAAGGTTGCGGCAGTGGAAATAGGGTTTCGTGGTGCTCTTGGATGTTTTCGGGGTATATGGATATATATAGGACGAAGAAGTAAGTCGGTGGAGCTGCGAGGGGCCCACGAGGGTGGGGGCGCGCCCAGGGGGCAGGCGTGCCTCCGTGCCTCGTGGCCTCCTCGTTGATTGCTTGACATCCACTCCAAGTCCCCTAGATCACGTTTGTTCCAAAAATAACTCTCCCGAAGGTTTTATTCCGTTTGGATTCCGTTTGATATTCCTTTTTTACAAAACACTGAAATAGGCAAAAAACAGCAATTTGCACTGGGCCTTGGGTTAGTAGGTTAGTCCCAAAAATAATATAAAAGTGTATAAATAAGCTCATTAACATCCAAAACAGATAATATAATAGCATGGAACGATAAAAAATTATAGATACATTGGAGACGTATCAATCATCACCTGGTGTCTCGGCACGATGAACTATAGCAACGGTGCATACTCAGGGATAACACTTATACCTTGAAATTTAGTGAGGGATCATCTTATAATGCTACCGCCGTACTAAGCAAAATAAGATGCATAAAGGATAAAGATCACATGCAATCAAAATAAGTGATATGATATGGCCATCACCATCTTGTGCTTTTTGATCTCCATCTCCAAAGCACCGTCATGATCACCATCGTCACTGGCTTGACACCTTGATCTCCATCGTAGCATCGTTGTCGTCTCACCAACTATTGCTTCTATGACTATCGCTACTGCTTAGTGATAAAGTAAAGCAATTACATGGTGATTGCATTTCATACAATAAAGCGACAACCATAAGGCTCCTGCCAGTTGCCGATAACTTTTACAAAACATGACCATCCCATACAACAATTTATATCTCATCACGTCTTGACCATATCACATCACAGCATGCCCTGCAAAAACAAGTTAGACGTCCTCTACTTTGTTGTTGCAAGTTTTACGTGGCTGCTACGGGCTTCAAGCAAGAACCGTTCTTACCTACGCATCAAATCCACAACGATTTTTCGTCAAGTGTGATGTTTTAACCTTCAACAAGGATCGGGCATAGTCAAACTCGATTCAAGTAAAGTTGGAGAAACAGACACCCGTCAGCCACCTGTGTGCAAAGAACGTCGGTAGAACCAGTCTCATGAACGCGGTCATGTAATGTCGGTCCAGGCCGCTTCATCCAACAATAGCGTCGAATCAAAGTAAGACGTTGTTGGTAAGCAGTATGACTATCATCGCCCACAACTCGTTGTGTTCTACTCGTGCATATAACATCTACGCATAGACCTGGCTCGGATGCCACTGTTGGGGAACGCAGTATTTCAAAAAAATTCCTACGATCACACAATATCTATCTAGGTGATGCATAGCAACGAGAGGGGAGAGTGTGTCCATGTACCCTTGTAGACCGAAAGCGGAAGCGTTTAGTAACGCGGTTGATGTAGTCGAACGTCTTCGCGATTCAACCGATCCAAGCATCGAACGTACGGCACCTCCGTGTTCAGGACACGTTCAGCTTGATGACATCCCTCGAGCTCTTGATCTAGTTGAGGACGAGGGAGAGTTTGTCAGTAGAAGGTGTTTTGATGGTGATGATGAAGTTACCGGCGCAGGGCTTCGCCTAAGCACGACAACGATATGACCGAGGTGTGTAACTATGGAGGGGGGCACCACACACGGCTAAGGGAATACTTGGTGTGCCTTTGGGGTGCCCCCTCCCACATATATAAAGGGGGAGGAGAGGTGGCCGGCCCAAGGGGGGAGCGCCAAGGGGGAGTCCTACTTGGACTCCCGGTCCAAGTAGGATTCGGCCCCCTCCTTTCCTTTCCGGAGAAGGGGGAAGGGAAAGAGGTGGAGGACAAGAAGGAAAGGGGGGCCCAACCCTAGTCCAATTCGGTTTTGGCTTGGGGGGCGCGCGCCTCCACCTGGCCGCCACCTCCTCTCGACACTAGGGCCCATGAAAGCCCATTAACTCCCCGGGGGGGTTCCGGTAACCCCCGGTACTATGGAAAATGTCCGAACCTTTCCGAAACCATTCCGGTGTCCAAACATAACCTTCCAATATATAAATATTTATGTCTCGACCATTTCGATACTCCTCGTCATGTCCGTGGTCTCATTTGGGAGTCCGAACAAACATTGGTTCATCAAATCACATAACTCATAATACAAATCGTCATCGAACTTTAAGCGTGCGGACTCTACGGGTTCGATAACTATGTAGACATGACCGAGACACATCTCCGGTCAATAACCAATAGTGGAACCTGGATGCTCATATTGGTTCCTACATATTCTACCAAGATCTTTATCGGTCAAACCGCATAACAACATACGTTGTTCCCTTTGTCATCGGTATGTTACTTGCCCGAGATTCGATCGTTGGTATCATCATACCTAGTTCAATCTCGTCACCGACAAGTCTCTTTACTCGTTCTGTAATGCACCATCCTGTAACTAACTCATTAGTCACATTGCTTGCAAGGCTCAGAGTGATGTGCATTACCGAGAGGGCCTAGAGATACCTCTCTGATACACGGAGTGACAAATCCTAATCTCGATCTATGCCAACTCAACAAACACCATCGGAGACACCTGTAGAGCATCTTTATAATCACCCAGTTACGTTGTGACGTTTGATAGCACACAAGGTGTCCCTCCGGTATTCGGGAGTTGCATAATCTCATAGTGAGAGGAACATGTGTAAGTCATGAAGGAAGAAATAGCAATAAAACTAAATGATCATAATGCTAAGCTAATGGATGGGTCTTGTACATCACATCATTCTCTAATGATGTCATCCCGTTCATCAAATGACAACACATGTCTATGGTTAGGAAACTTAACCATCTTTGATTAATGAGCTAGTCAAGTAGAGGCATACTAGGGACACTCAGTTTTGTCTATGTATTCACACATGCACTAAGTTTCCGGTTAATACAATTCTAGCATGAATAATAAAAATTTATCATGATATAAGGAAATATAAATAACAACTTTATTATTGCCTCTAGGGCTTATTTCCTTCAGCCGCTTCATCCAACAATACCGCTGAATCAAAGTAAGACGTTGGTGGTAAGCAGTATGACTATTATCGCCTACAACTCTTTGTGTTCTACTCGTGCATATCATCTACGCATAGACCTGGATCGTATGCCACTGTTGGGAACGTAGCATGCAATTTCAAAAAAATTCCTACGATCACGCAAGATCTATCTAGGAGATGCATAGCAACGTGACGGGGAGAGTGTGTCTACGTGCCCTTGTAGACCGAAAGCGGAAGCATTAGGTTAACGCGGTTAATGTAGTCGAACGTCTTCACGATCCAACCAATCCTAGTACTAAATGTACGGCACCTCCGTGTTCAACAAACGTTCAGCTCATTGACATCCCTCAAGCTCTTGATCTAGCAGATGGTCGAGGGAGAGTTTCGTCAGCACGACGGGGTGGTGACGGTGATGGTGATGTGATCCGCGCAGGTCTTCGCCTAAGCACTATGACGCTATGATCGTAGGAATAAACTGTGGAGGGGGCACCGCACACGGCTAAGAAACAACTGTTGTGTCTTTTGGGTGCCCCCTTTCCACGTATATAAAGGAGGGGGAGGAGGAGGCCGGCCCAAGGGGGGGCGTCAAGAGGGGGGGGTCCTACTAGGACTCCGTTCCTAGCAGGATTCGCCCCCCTTTCCTTCCAACGGAGAGGGGGAAAGGGGAAAGGAGGGAGCAGGAGAAGGAAAGAGGGGGTCGCACCCCCTCCCCTGGGCCCATTCGGATTGGGCAAGGGGGCGCGCGCCTCCTCCCGTGGTTTGCCTCCTCTCCTCCACTATGGCCCATTGGGCCCATTAACTTTCCCGGGGGTTCCGGTAGCCTCCCGGTACTCTGAAAAATCCCCGAACCTTATTGGAACCATTTCGGTGTCCATATATAACCTTCCGATATATCAATCTTTACCTCTCGACCATTTCGAGACTCCTTGTCATGTCCGTAATCTCATCCGGGACTCCGAACAAACTTCGATCACCAAAACACATAACTCATAATACAAATCTTCATCGAACGTTAAGCATGCGGACCCTACGGGTTCGAGAACTATGTAGACATGACCGAGACACATCCCCAGTCAATAACTAATAATGCAACCTAGATCCTCATATTGGCTCCTGCATATTCTACAAAGATCTTTATCGGTCAAACCGCATAACAACATACGTCATTCCCTTTGTCATCGGTATGTTACTTGCCCGAGATTCGATCGTCGGTATCTTCATACCTAGTTCAATCTCGTTACCAACAAGTCTCTTTACTCGTTCTGTAATGCATCATCCCGTAACTAACTGAATAGTCACATTGCTTGCAAGGCTTATAGTGATGTGCATTACCGAGAGGGCCCGGAGATACCTCTCTGATACACGGAGTGACAAATCCTAATCTTGATCTATGCCAACTCAACAAACACCTTCGGAGACACATGTAGAGCATCTTTATAATCACCCAATTACATTGTGACATTAGATAGCACACAAGGTGTTCCTCCGGTATTCGGGAGTTGCATAATCTCATAGTCAGAGGAATATGTATAAGTCATGAAGAAAGCAATAACAATAAAACTAAACGATCATTATGCTAAGCTAACGGATGGGTCTTGTCCATTACATCATTCTCTAATGATGTGATCCCATTCATCAATTCACAACACATGTATATGGTCAGGAAACTTAACCATCTTTGATTAACGAGCTAGTCAAGTAGAGGCATACTAGGGACACTCTGTTTGTCTATGTATTCACACATGTACTAAGTTTCCGGTTAATACAATTCTAGCATGAATAATAAACATTTATCATGATATAAGGAAATATAAATAACAACTTTATTATTGCCTTAGGGCATATTTCCTTCACTTCCAATGTCGCCGTCAGGCCACCGCAGCTTCCCGACGTCGCCGTCAGCACCACCCCGACCCCGACATCCCCGGCCAGCTCCTTCGATGACGACGCCACACTTGCCAGACGCCCCTAGGCCACCTACCTAGTCGAGGGGAGCGTGCGGCTTTTGATACGTCTCCGTCGTATCTATAAGTTTTGATTGTTCCATGCCAATATTATACAACTTTCATATACTTTTGGCAACTTTTTATACTATTTTTGGGACTAACATATTGACCCAATGCCCACTGTCAGTTCCTGTTTGTTGCATGTTTTTTGTTTTGCAGAAAATCCATATCAAACGGAGTCCAAACGGGATAAAAACTGACGGAGATTTTTTTTTTGAAATATATGTGAATTTTGGGAAGCAGAATCAATGCGAGACGATGCCCGAGGGGGCTACGAGGCAGAGGCGCACCCCAGGGGGGCAGGCGCGCCCCTGACCCTCGTGGACACCCCGTAAGGCGGTTGGTGCCCTTCTTTCGCCGCAAGAAATCTAATATCCGGGTAAAAATCATGTTCAAATTTCAATCCAATCGGAGTTACGGATCTCCGGGAATATAAGAAACGGTGAAAGGCCAGATCTGGGAGGGCAGAAACAGAGAGACAGAGAAACAGATCCAATCTCGGAGGGTCTCTTGCCCCTCCCATGCCATGGAGACCAAGGACCAGAGGGGAAACCCTTCTCCCATCTAGGGAGAAGGTCAAGGGAGAAGAAGAAGAAGGGGGGCTCTCTCCCTGTCTCTCCCGGTGGCGCCGGAACGCCACCGAGGCCATCATCGCGACAACGATCTACACCAACAACTTCACCGCCGTCATCACCAACTCTTCCCCCCTCTATGCAGCGGTGTAACCCCTGTTTTACCCGCTGTAAGCTCTACTTAAACATGGTGCTCAATGCTATATATTATTTCCCAATGATGTATGGCTATCCTATGATGTTTGAGTAGATCCGTTTTGTCCTATGGGTTAATTGATGATCGTGATTGGTTTGAGTTGCATGTTTTATTATTAGTGTTGTCCTATGGTGCTCTCCGTGTCGTGCAAGCGTGAGGGATCCCTGCTGTAGGGTTTCCAATATGTTCATGATTTGCTTATGGTGGGTGGCGTGAGTGACAGAAGCACAGACCCGAGTAAGTAGGTTGTTGTGTATGGGAATAAAGAGGACTTGATACTTTAATGCTATGGTTGGGTTTTACCTTAATGATCTTTAGTAGTTGCGGATGCTTGCTAGAGTAACAATCATAAGTGCATATGATCCAAGAAGAGAAAGTGTGTTAGCTTATGCCTCTCCCTCAAATAAAATTGCAATAATGATTACCAGTCTGGTTATCGATTGCCTAGGGACAAATAATTTTCTTGTGTGACAACAAGTTCTCTATTAAAACTAACTTAGTTGTGTCTTCATCTAAACAGCCCCTACTTTTTATTTACGCAATCTTTATTATCTTGCAAACCTATCCAACAACACCTAAAAAGTACTTCTAGTTTCATACTTGTTCTAGGTAAAACAAACATTAAGCGTGCATAGAGTTGTATCGGTGGTCGATAGAACTTGAGGGAATATTTGTTCTGCCTTTAGCTCCTCGTTGGGTTCGACACTCTTACTTATCGAAAGAGGCTACAATTGATCCCCTATACTTGTGGGTTATCAAGACCTTTTTCTGGCGCCGTTGCCGGGGAGTTATAGCGTGGGGTGAATATTCTCGTGTGTGCTTGTTTGTTTTATCACTAAGTAGTTTTTTATTTTTATGCTCTTGTTTTCTATCTTTAGTTATGGGTAGGAAACGCAAGATACCAAAAAAATTAGTGGTACCTACTGAACAAATGGTTGAAGAACCACTCAAAATCTATGACACTCCTGAAGCTTTTTACTTGGATCATCTTCAATCCCTTTGTGCTCGTGCTGAAACCCCTACTAGCTTAGTTGAGGGCAAATCTTTAGATGAGCATGCTTGTTATGTGCGACACCGCTTATCTGAAAAAGGGAAACTTTTACTGGATCAAATTCATCTTTGCAGTGCTATGCTTGGAATTTATGTGAAATATATGATTGTACTTGTTGTTCTAAAGACCCTAAGAAACACCTTCCTTACCAATGTGGGTTTAGTGATAATGGAATCGTATCTTCGTATACTAAGGGTGTTTATAATTACTATGATGTTCAACAAATTGAAGAATTTGTTGGTTTTAGGGGTACTTGTGAAATTGCTTCTTTTATTGAAGAGTGTGATACTACTCTCTACAAATCTGAAAATTTGGCCATACTTAAATATTGCTATGATAATTATGCTTTTAATGCTTATATTAAACCATATATTGAGGAATCCTCCACTGTCCAAGAAGAGACTAATATTTTGCAGGAGTCTATGGAAGAAGAAATTAATGACATTGTGAGCTCATTGGATGAAAAAGATGAGGAGAGCGAAGAACAAAAGGAGGAAGAGCGGATTGATTACCCATTCCCACCTTCTAATGAGAGTAACTCTTCAACTCATACATTGTTTAATTTCCCTTCGAATTTACCGAAGGATGAACGCTATGATGATTGTTATGATCCCGTTGATTGTTTTGAAATATCCCTTTTTGATGATGCTTGCTATGCTTGTAGCCAAGATGCCAATATGAATTATTCTTATGGTATGAACTTGCTATAGTTCCTTATATTAAACATGAAATTGTTGCTATTGCGCCCATGCATGATAGTCCTATTATCTTTCTGAATTCTCTCGACTACACTATATCGGACAAGTTTGCCCTTATTAAGGATTATATTGATGGGTTGCGTTTTACTACTACACATGATGATTTTGATAGATATAATATGCATGTGCTTGCTACTCCTACTTGCAATTATTATGAGAGAGGAACTACATCTCCGCCTCCCCATGTTTCCAATATGATAAAATTGCAAGAAAATGTTTATACTATGCATTTGCCTTTACTATGTGTGCATAAATTGTTCTTTTATGACATGCCGATGCATAGGAAGAGAGTTAGACTTTTTGTTGCGTGATATATGTTACTTTGTGCTCACTACTAAATCACAAAATCATTGTTAATTAAAATTGGCTTCGATATACCTTGGGATCCGGGTGGATCCATTACTTGAGCACTATATGCCTAGCTTAATGGCTTTAAAGAAAGTGCTGCCAGGGAGACAACCGGGAGATTTTAGAGAGTCATTTATTTATGTTGTGTGATTTTACAAAGTTTAAAAACAAAAATAATGTGCCAAGATTTGCCTTTAGGATGTTTACATTGCTTGTTGGTTTGTGCGGTGCAAGACAGAAACTTTGGTTGTAGTGCGCGATTTTACATTTTTTTACTGGAATGTCAAATGGTTCTGAAACTTTTTGCACTGTATTTCTATACAAATTGTTTATTTTTCCTAATTTTTTCAGAATTATTTGAGTAACAGAAGTATGGTGAATGTTCAGATTACTACAGACTGTCCTGTTTAAGACAGATTCTGTTTTTGATGCATAGTTTGCTTGTTTTGATGAAACTATCGATTTCTATCAGTGGATTAAGCCATGGAAAAGTTATATTACAGTAGATACAGTGAAAAAACAAAATATGAATTGGTTTGCAACAGTACTTAGAGTAGTTATTTGCTTTATTATACTAACGGATCTTACCGAGTTTTCTATTGAGTTTTGTGTGGATGAAGTGTTCGAAGATCGAGGAGGTCTCGATGTGAGGAGAAGAAGGAGAGGCAAGAGCTCATGCTTGGGGATGCCCAAGGCACCCCAAGTAAATATTCAAGGGGACTCAAGCGTCTAAGCTTGGGGATGCCCCGGAAGGCATCCCATCTTTCTTCAACAAATATCGGTATGTTTTCGGATTCGTTTCGTTCATGCGATATGTGCAAATCTTGGAGCGTCTTTTGCATTTAGTTTTCACTTTTCTTTTATGCACCATGCTGGTATGATATAGTCATTGGTTGATTTATAGAATGCTCATTGCACTTCACTTATATCTTTTGAGTATGGCTTTATAAAATGCTTCATGTGCTTCACTTATATCATTTGAAGTTTGGATTGCCTGTTTCCCTACACATAGAAAACCGCCATTTGTAGAATACTCTTTTGCTTCACTTATATTTGTTAGAGCGTGGGCATATATTTTGTAGAAAGAATTAAACTCTCTTTCTTCACTTATATCTATTTAGAGAGATGACAGGAACTGGTCATTCACATGGTTAGTCATAAAATCCTACATAAAACTTGTAGATCACTGAATATGATATGTTTGATTCCTTGAAATACTTTTGCGATATAAATATGGTGATATTAGAGTCATGCTAGTGGGTAGTTGTGGATTTTAGAAATACTTGTGTTGAAGTTTGTGATTCCCGTAGCATGCACGTATGGTGAACCGTTATGTGATGAAGTCGGAGCATGATTTATTTATTGATTGTCTTCCTTATGAGTGGCGGTCGGGGACGAGCGATGGTCTTTTCCTACTAATCTATCCCCCTAGGAGCATGCACGTAGTACTTTGTTTCGATGACTAATAGATTTTTGCAATAAGTATGTGAGTTCTTTATGACTAATGTTGAGTCCATGGATTATACGCACACTCACCCTTCCATCATTGCTAGCCTCTTCGGTATCGTGCATTGCCCTTTCTCACCTCGAGAGTTGGTGCAAACTTCGCCGGTGCATCCAAACCCCGTGATACGATACACTCTATCACAGATAAGCCTCCTTATATCTTCCTCAAAACAGCCACCATGCCTACCTATTATGGCATTTCCATAGCCATTCCGAGATATATTGCCATGCAACTTCCATCATCATCATATACATGACTTGAGCATTCATTGTCATATTGCTTTGCATGATCGTAAGATAGCTAGCATGATGTTTTCATGGCTTGTCCATTTTTTATGGCATTGCTACGCTAGATCATTGCACATCCCGGTACACCGCCAGAGGCATTCATATAGAGTCATACTTTGTTCTAGACATCGAGTTGTAATATTGAGATGTAAGTAAATAAAAGTGTGATGATCATCATTATTAGAGCATTGCCCCAGTGAGGAAAGGATGATGGAGACTATGATTCCCCCACAAGTCGGGATGAGACTCCGGACTTTTTAAAAAAAAAGAGGCCAAAGAATCCCAAATAAAAAAGAGGTCAGAGAAGCCCACCAAAACAAAAAAACAAAAAAACAAAAAAATGAGAGAAAAAGAGAGAAGGGGCAATGCTACTATCCTTTTACCACACTTGTGCTTCAGAGTAGCACCATGTCCTTCATATAGAGAGTCTCTTGAGTTATCACTTTCATATACTAGTGGGAATTTTCATTATAGAACTTGGCTTGTATATTCCGGTGATGGGCTTCCTCGAATGCCCGAGGTCTTCATGAGCAAGCAAGTTGGATGCACACCCACTTACTTTCCAGTTTGAGCTTTCATACACTTATAGCTCTTAGTGCATCTGTTGCATGGCAATCCCTACTCCTCACATTGACATCAATTGATGGGCATCTCCATAGCCCGTTGATTAGCCGTGTCGATGTGAGACTTTCTCCTTTTTGTCTTCTCCACACAACCTCCACCATAATTCTATTCCACCCATAGTGCTATGTTCATGGCTCACGCTCATGTATTGCGTGAAAGTTGAAAAGGTTTGAGAACATCAAAAGTATGAAACAATTGCTTGGCTTGTTATCAGGGTTGTGCATGATTTGAATACTTTGTGTGGTGAAGATGGAGCATAGCCAGACCATATGATTTTGTAGGGATAACTTTCTTTGGCCATGTTATTTTGAAAAGACATGATTGCTTTATTAGTATGCTTGAAGTATTATTGTCTTAATGTCAAATGATAGACTATTCCTTTGAATCACTCGTGTCTTAATAGTCATGCCATGATTAGATTACATGATCAAGATTATGCTAGGTAGCATTCCACATCAAAAATTATCTTTTTTATCATTTACCTACTCGAGGACAAGCAGGAATTAAGCTTGGGGATGCTGATACGTCTCCGTAGTATCTATATTTTTTATTGTTCCATGCCAATATTATACAACTTTCATATACTTTTGGCAACTTTTTATACTATTTTTGGGACTAACATATTGATCCAGTGCCCAGTGCCAGTTCCTGTTTGTTGCATGTTTTTTGTTTCACAGAAAATCCATATCAAACGGAGTCCAAATGGGATAAAAACTGACAGAGATTTTTTTGGAATATATGTGAATTTTGGGAAGCGGAATCAACGCGAGATGATGCCCGTGGGGGCTACGAGGCAGGGGGCGCCCCTGACCCTCGTGGACACCCCGTAAGGCGGTTGGTGCCCTTCTTTCGCTGCAAGAAAGCTAATATCCGGATAAAAATCGTGTTCGAATTTCAATCCAATCGGAGTTACGGATCTCCGGGAATATAAGAAACGGTGAAATGCCAGATCTGGGAGGGCAGAAACAGAGAGAGACAGATCCAATCTCGGAGGGGCTCTCACCCCTCCCATGCCATGGAGACCAAGGACCAGAGTTGAAACCCTTCTCCCATCTAGGGAGAAGGTCAAGGAAGAAGAAGAAGAAGGGGGGCTCTCTCCCTCTCTCTCCCGGTGGCGTCGGAACGCCGTCGGGGCCATCATCACGACAACGATCTACGCCAACAACTTCACCGCTGTCATCACCAACTCTTCCCACCTCTATGCAGCGGTGTAACCCCTCTTTCACCCGCCGTAATATCTACTTAAACATGGTGCTCAACGCTATATATTATTTCCCAATGATGTATGGCTATCCTATGCTGTTTGAGTAGATCCGTTTTGTCCTATGGGCTAATTGATGATCGTGATTGGTTTGAGTTGCATGTTTTATTATTGTTGTTGTCCTATCATGCTCTCCGTGTCGCGCAAGCATGAGGGATCCCCGTTGTAGGGTTTGCAATATGTTCATGATTTGCTTATGGTGGGTGGCGTGAGTGACAGAAGCACAGACCCGAGTAAGTAGGTTGTTTGCGTATGGGAATAAAGAGTACTTGATACTTTAATGCTATGGTGGGGTTTTACCTCAATGATCTTTAGTAGCTGTGGATGCTTGCTAGAGTTCCCATCATAAGGCATATGATCCAAGAAGAGAAAGTGTGTTAGCTTATGCCTATCCCTCAAATAAAATTGCAATAATAATTACTGGTCTAGTTATCGATTTTCTAGGGACAAATAACTTTCTTGTGTGACAACAAGTTCTCTATTAAAACTAACTTAGTTGTGTATTCATCTAAACAGCCCCTACTTTTTATTTACGCGCTCTTTATTATCTTGCAAACCTATCCAACAACACCTACAAGGTACTTCTAGTTCCATACTTGTTCTAGGTAAAGCGAATGTTAAGCGTGCTTAGAGTTGTATCGGTGGTCGATAGAACTTGAGGGAATATTTGTTCTACCTTTAGCTCCTCGTTGGGTTCGACACTCTTACTTATCGAAAGAGGCTACAATTGATCCCCTATACTTGTGGGTTATCAGCTTTTCGCTGGCCTGCTTCTTAGACGACACCCGCAAGTTGTTCGATGATTTTCCCGCAGGGTACAAATGGACTCCGCTGATGAGTTCTTTTTTTCATAATTTCATTTGCGACTCGGATGATTCCTCATCTGACGATGAGGTGATGGTGGTTGCTGTGTTGGTCATCCATGGCCACCTTAGTAGGCAGCGACTGTTGTTCCGGGGCTCCATCCTGGGGCACACTCCGACGCTGAATCGCAACTAAGAGAGTGGTCATTGCCTTCTTTGGAAGGACTATTTCGAGATACTCAACCCGCTCTTCAAACTGCTCTTCAAACATCACCTATTCCGGCGTTCTTTCCGTATGGCTAGGCATGTGTTCAACCGTATTCGGGAGGGCGTGGTCGGACACTATAAGTATTTCGAGTGCAAGGAGGATGCCCTTGGAAATATTGGCTTCTCCTCTTATCAGAAATGCACTACAGCTATCCGGATGCTTGCATATGGAGTTCATGATGATCTCATTAATGAGTATGTCCGTATGAGGGAGTCCATGTGCCTAGACTCCATGTATAGGTTCTGCAAGGTTGTGATTGCATTGTTTGTCCCCGAGTACTTGAGAGAGCCAGATGTTGCAGATACAACCCGCTTGTTGGTGATGAATGCCAACAGGGGCTTGCCGATGATGGTTGGTAGCATAGATTGTATGCATTGGGAGTGGAAGAAATGCCCTTCTGCTTGGCAGGGCAGTATATGGGCCATGTTAAAGCTTGCATCGTCTGTCGGGGGATTGATTCTGAGCCATGGGAAGTCCTCCAAAACCCTAGTTCGAGCTCTGGGGCCTAGCTTTGAATCTATGAGACTATAAGCTAGGCGTGACGAGGACACATCGAGCTACCCAGGTCCGGTCCACCATGCAGTGTAATACCCTACTCTTGCTTGGTTGTCTTGCCGATGGACAGTGCTCTTGGAGCTACAAGATGAGTCGTAACTCTTTGGTCTTAGCAATGGTGCTAGGGTTTGGGCAGGAGTCAATCCCTCGCTACGGTGGCCGCTCTGTCCCTTATATAGGTGCCTCGGGCCTCGTCCCCAAAAATATGAGTGAGGAAGGGCTACCACGGGGTGACAATTTGAAAGAGGACAGGGGCTGGTGCTTCTCCTAACAAAAGGTGGTCTTCGCCTGCTAAAGTGCTTATCTGTGACGTGCCAGGGGCTCCATGATGACCTCTGTCCTGCCGCGCCTCCGTCTTGGTCTTCTATAACCAAAGGGAAAACCTTTGGGACTTTCTTTGGGGGCAGATAGCCACAATTGTTCCCTTAGTACCGAAATAGAAACATTCTCTGACCGCGCAGGTTGGCGCCTGCATTGATGACATCACCCATGTGATGGGCAGCGCTCGCACCGCGTGGCTCCTCGGGAGGCCTCCCGGGGGGAGGGGGGCTCACGAGGCCTCTTGTTGTGTAGGTATATTCGATGAAGTCCTTCATAGGAGAAGCCCCTCACAAGGCTGCCGGCTTTCGCGGTGCTCGGTGGTGGGCTCACTAGTGGAAAGAATCCTAGATATGGCATGCCAAATAGTGCCTTGCTAGCGTAGACACCCAACAACATCAATATGGCGCCATTGTTAAGAAATAGTGGTGGCGTGGGTTGACACGTCAGCAGTATCATACATCGTGCTGGCGTGTAACCAGTCCAGCGCCATCACTAAGTTCATCATAACTCTGGCATCCCTACTTGTCCAATGCCAACAAATGGTAATAAAAAAAATTCTCATCAACACTAGCTACTTAGTTAATAGATACTACTGAATACAATATACTCATCAACACTAGGTACTTACTTAATACATAGTCATTACACAAGAGGCTCATGAACTCAACAAGTTGATATTAATTAAACTTCACAAAAGTTGCTCACTCAAGTACTCTAGTTACTCGATCATCATCAAATTAAGATGAACCAGTCTTCATCAAGGAGTATGCCCAGCTGGAGAAGCGTCTTTCCATCCCCCCTCTCCTTCTCTTTTGAAATTATCTATGTCCATATTTAGGTCAATCCTCTCAGCCCTGAGGTGTCTCCTCTCCTCCTTTAGTTTATCCCGATCCTCGACGAGCTTATCCCTCTCGTCCCTAAGCTGATTAGTCTCCTGAATGAGCCGAACAGTCTCCTTGCATAGCTGTTTAATCTTCCCCTTTAGCTCGTCATTTGCCCCTTGCATGCTCTTGATGACATACTCATAAGTGTTTAAGAATTCATTGTTGGCCATGTCCACATCGCACACCGACTCGTTGTTACCTCCAGAATTGGCCATGACCTACAAACACAACGCATATACGATCAAGATGATATGCAATTTCATATCACTGAATATTGACACCAATGTAATGTAGTTCATATATTGCAATGTATAGAACTAATTAAACTAGATAGCATGTATAGAACTAATTAAACAAGATAGCAATGTAATATATAGAACTATTGGATTGTGACTATATTTGCCACACTATTTTGCCACACCTAACTTGGAGCGTTACTTTCGAGTGGAAATTTTCTTTGGTGAAAAAGTAGTACACAGCAGATTTTCCCCAAGATATTTATGGATTACAACAGCAACTCAAACACTTTGTTTCAGAATTTAGATGCATCCAAAGATGATGACTTAAAAAATATATTTACCTTAATTTGATTGACAGATTGCACTTCCAGTTTCTACAGCTAGTGCTAACCAAAAATTAAAAGATATATCTACCTTAATTCTAGACAACTATAGCACATTGTCACTGCCTAGAAGTGATGAACCCCAGCAATGCAAATAATTTTTTTTACAATGGTAGTGACCTACAACAAAAGAGGGAGGGATTGCTCACCTAGGTTGGAGCCGAGGGTCGCCTCTAGTCTACTCCGTCACCGTCGCCTGCAGCTGTCGTTGAAATCCTAGCAGATGAGAGTGGGAGGCTCAGATGCGAAACACACCTCTAATAAAAAATCCAAATGGGCTAGATGAGAATGGGAGGCTCAGATGTGTACCTCAGGACGGGAGAACGACGGCAATCGCCGGAATCAGCCGGAATTGAAGCGACGAGAGAGGGAGAGAAAGGGGAACAGAACAGAGCAGCAGGGCAGAGAGAGGGAGTGGCTCGAGGGGGGCGTTGCCCCCATTGGTTTTGACCCCAACGGCATTCTAATACTTTTTGGGCTTGCCCAATAAGAAAAAAGATCACCACCTAAAACATGTCATCTCAAAACTATATATTTCAAGTCTTAAACTAAAAAGATTCTTTTTAATAAAAGTAACTATAATATACTATAAAAAAGATCACCACATAAAAAACTAAAAAGAAAAAAATGGAAGTGTCAAACTACATATTTGAAGGCTCAAAACTATATATTTGAAGTCTTAAACTAAAAAGGGAAAAGGTAAATTTAAAGTCTCAAAGTACATATTTTAAAAAAATCATTATTTCCATTTAAAATAATAGAAATTTGATAAAAGTAAACTATAATATACTATAAAAAGATCACCACATAAAAAACTAAAAAGAAAAGAATTGAAAGTGTCAAACTACATATTTGAAGGCTCAAAACTATATATTTGAAGTCTTAAACTAAAAAGTAAATTTAAAGTGCCTCAAAGTACATATTTAAAAAATGTCATTATTTCTATTTAAAACAATAGAAATTTAGTAAAAGTAAACTATAATATACTATATAAAACAATATACCAAAAATAATAATATAAAAATGTTGACATTGACAAGATAACGATACTGGCGTTGGAACCAACAACACGCCACAACTAAACATGATAGTGCTGGCGTTCCATGCTATTCCATGACAGAACTATATTACACCTGGTACAAATTGTGGATCCCATATACTTCTGACGCTACCTTGTTTTCCAACGCCACCACTATGCCTCTACTAATGTCGTACCAAATAAGCCAACGCCACCACTACCACTATTTGAAAAAAATAGTGCTGGCGTTGGTTGTAAATGACGAGCCACCAACAAAAGTTGTGGCTAGCATTTTTTTTCACTAGTGGCTGCCTCAGTAGTTGGGCCAAGGGGGACCTTCCTGGGCCGTAGGCAGGTGGCCCGTGGTACCATGGTTCCTACTGGGCCGACACAGTCATACTCGAGGCCGTGGCTTCACAATACCTCTGGATTTGGCACTCTATCTTCGGCATGGCCGGATCTCACAATGATATCAACGTGTTTCAACGCTCTTCGGTGTTCGCAAGGGTTGCCGAAGACAACTGCCCGAAGGTGAATGTTAACATCAATGGCCACAAGTACAAGAAAGGATACTAGGTAGCTGACGATATCTATCCTCAATGGACTACTCTTGTGAAGACAATCTCCAACAATGTAGGAGAGAAGAGAAAGAGATTTGCACAAGAGCAAAAGAGTGCTAGGAAGGATGTGGAGCGTGTCTTTGGTGTTCTGCAATCTCGATGGGGCATCCGTCGGTATCCTGCTAGAACTTGGAGCATCAAAAAGTTGTCGGAGATGATGACTACTTGTGTGATCATGCACAATATGATCGTACAGTATGAGCGCCTGAAACGTATCTATGACCAAGGATTTCAGTCTTAGGGTAACAAATGTTGTGCTAGAGTATGGAGGAGCGGCAACGTTTGCACAGTTCACACGATTTCCTCATCAAATGCGTGATTGAAAAACTCACATTTAGTTGCAAAATAATTTGGTTGATCATATATGGGCTCACGTTGGCAATCAATATATATATCTTTTTCTAAATGTATTCGAGTCAATTTATTTTTTATGTAAATTATGATGTATTTATTTGGCTTGTGAACGGTGATATATTTGTTTGGTTGTAAAACTATGTAAAATCTTTATATTTTGTTTGAATTATGTTTGAAAATCATGGCAGGTCTACCGCGAGGGCGAAAATAGATCTGCATGTTGGACAAACTGCCGACCCAAACACAAAAAAGAGCGGACGACGAGCAGAAGGCCGACTCAAACGGACAAAAACAAAAATCAAAACGCACGTTCGTTTGGGTCTGCGCATTGGAGTTAGCTCTTAGACTGCTCACAATGGGGAGTAACATAGAGTAGTAACTTGCCGATGTTACTAGTCTATGTTACTACCTCCATAGTGAGTGGTAACATATAAGTGGTATCATGAAAGAGTTTATTTATTGGGCTATAGACTCATTATGTCTTGAAATGTGTAATGTTATAATAACTACCTAAGTTGGCACAAACCCCTCTCTCCTTATTAATTAGCTGCCACATAAACAATTTTGTATTGAAATGTATGATGTTACTAGTTAAGTTACTTTTATTGTGACTAGTCTTAGATAACAAATCAAGTCACCTAAGCCTCATTTTGACAAATGCTCGATGCCGCCGGACAGAGAGCTCGACACGCGGTTACTAGGACTTACCAGGACCCACGGGACGATGCATGCATCCTTACGCCAAGGTCGTTAACCGCGGCCATGATCGGAACATCACGTTTTACCGGTGCCCCCACAGCGACTGATCCTCACGCCTGCCGACCATCGCGTCCACATCCACAGAGTACCGTGCAACTAGGCTGCCGGCAGAACGCGAGCGCGTGCGAGGAGCTCTGAATTCCAAACGATGTGACCGGAGCATGGCGGGCGGCAGCCATCGGTGGTTGGCCGGGAACGCACTGGCGCCACGATCGACGACCACGACCATCGGAGGCAGGCCGGCCGGCCGGCGCGCGCGGGGCTCTGTGACGTGCGCGTGCCGGCAACCGGTTCGATGGGCATGGGTGTAAAATTGAAGGCGCGACGGAGGCCTGACAGAGCGGCCGTGATGCCTCCGGAACGCGCGGGAGCGTCGCCGGTCGGACTCTTGGTCCGTGAAACTGACCGACCCTTTTGACATTAATGGCGGCCCAACAGGCGTGGTGACCAGTAGTACTACGCATCACGGTCGCGGTCACCACGCGCGGTGACATGGGATGTTTACCCAACTGAGGACCAAAAGAACATGCCGACGATGCCGCGGCTAACTTTTTTTCTTCTTGCCACGAAGGAGATGCTGTGGCTAAATTATGATGGTATATGCTCCGTCCGTTTTTCTTGGGGCTGTACTCGGATATGACCTGAAAAGGTGCAAGCAAGAGACGAGAGGTCGGTGCAAGCTTGCGCTCCACGACGTGGGAATGTCGAGATGATGCCACCGCAAACTTCTGGCACTGCCTGTGGTAGAAGCGCGGCAGGTTGGTGCAGCATGGGCCTCCTTTCGTGTCGCTCACTACACCAGCTCGCGCTTGGGCCGAAAGCCGAGGCTCGTCAAACCGACGTGATGGGAAGGAATGATATGTGAGCAGGAGTAGCTAAAAGAGGAAGCTGATGGGGAGCTTACACGACGGCGACAACTGATGTCAGGGCGACCATAATTCTTGAAAATGATTCTCGCTTCAGACATACCAATGCACGCTCAATTCTCCATGGTTACGGGATCGAAATAGCGAACTGTGTTGCCTTGCAATGATCGCGAGGAGTGCCTCTCACTCATGGCATGGGCGCGTTTTCGCTGTCAGGGCCGGAGACTCGCTGGCTCTGCCGACCTCTCCTCTGACGCCGGCCGTACGGTCAAGCTAATGCTTGGATATGGAATAAACGCGGTGAAATGACTCGGAAGCGGCCGCGCCTCTGGTATGACTTGTGAAGCTGTGACGCTCACTCGATCGTCGGGGTACCTGCCCGACCCGCCATATACTCCTGATAACGCGGCAAGCCGGGGTGCCGACGACGCAGTTTCAAGCACGCGCGAGCTGAAGATGGAGAACAGTCTTTTTCAGTGTTTTTCTTTTCAATCCACAATTTTATCTCCTATTTTGTCAACAAATATACCCCGGGAAAAGGAGATTTCCAGTCGTGAACACCTCCGGACGTCGCCATGGATAGGATTGATAACCTTCAGCTGTTTTTTTTAAAAAAGGAGGTTAAACCCCGGGCCTCATGCATACAACTATATATCTTTATTAATTATCTATATCAATATAAAAATACCCAAAGGGGCAGATCCAATTAATCTCGGCCATCAAATCATGTCAATCCAACGACCTAGACTGCTTCAATATCGAGCGCTCAACACATTTAGCGTGCAGTTAATTTTATGTCAAATATATTGTTAATCACATAATAACACGCAAATAATATCCTACTAAATATCCGCAAGCATTTAATATACTTCCAAATTAACGTGCATTGCACGTACACATTGACTAGTTCAACAAAGATGTGATAAGAACATAAATTAGGCCACTTGAAGCCATCACACACCTACAAACTCAATAATGTGGAGTGCCCTCATTTCTCATATGTAAAACCGGTGTCGGCGTCGATCTATCCACATAACGTATCGAAACCTACAACTGGTGCAGCAAACCTAAAGCATACGTCACATGCACACATTTCAGAAGCCGACGTCATCATTGAACCGCGGAACCATCTTCAAAAAAGAGATCCACATCATCCTTGCCAGTCCGGCCATCCGTCGACGCCACCACGACACCATCTCCCTCGCGCAAACTTTTGAGCACGTCGCGATCGTCGCCGGTACACCGCATCACCATGCTGCCAAGTACCACTAGTGGACACAGCTTGAAATCTCTGAAAGATCTGTCACGCGTAGAACCTGCCAAACATGCATGACCACGGCCGTACCAGGGAAATGAGAGGCCCTGTGCAAATCAAACTTAGGCTCTATATGTGAAAGAAAAACAATTATTTTTCTATCAACACTGCAATTTTTCATAAGAAATTACACCAATTGAAAGCGCAAGTTCAAAAAACCCGACGACGTCACATATTAGATTGGTGGATCTTGATCGGAGATAGATACATAGGATTACTTGCCGTACAATAATTCCAACAGTTATTTACTCTAGTATTAATGCTTCAGTTAATACCATGATTAACAAAAAATTTGGGGCCCTCCAATGCTGGGGGGCCCTGTACAGTTGCTCCTGTTGCACATGTGGACATACGGTCCTGGGCATGACACAACGTAGCACTTGTCGGCCAGGCATGACTTAACATCTCCTTCGAAGCTTGATGCAAGAAGAAGCTGCTCCACCTCCTAACTTTGTTTTCCAGCGCTACTACACAAACGATGCTCCCAAGAGAGAAACGACACCCCAGTGTCGCCATCGTCCGATCTGGAGACCAGATTCTAGGGTTTCCCCAGAGCAACATGAGTGTGTCGACAATAGTTATATGATGATGCCTTCACCAACATAAGGGTGCAGAATGTCGCCATCATCCATCGTCGGCTCAATTTTCACCGGCAACCATGCCCCCCCCGGCTCGCAGCTGGAACTAGATGATGGATCTCGAGATCTGACCACCTCTGACAGAGGAGATGACTACCACATCCAAGCCCAGGGTCGCCGCCCCGGG
Organism: Triticum aestivum; assembly: GCF_018294505.1. Classification (NCBI taxonomy): domain Eukaryota; kingdom Viridiplantae; phylum Streptophyta; class Magnoliopsida; order Poales; family Poaceae; genus Triticum; species Triticum aestivum. The sequence continues at coordinate 498,202,867 of NC_057800.1, read as the reverse complement.
GACCCGCGTGATGCAGATCAAGACCAGGAGCGCCACCGCGATCCGAAGCCGAACCGAAGGTTGGGCGACTGCAGCAAGGCCACCGCCACCACCGCCGCTGCGGCTATAGACCCGTCGACACACTCCAGCCATCGTTGTCCGTCGTCACCGTCGAAAAGATCAAGATCAGAAACACTGCAACGATCTTGAGCAGCTGATGTGCGAGAAGAAGGCCGCCGCCGCCGAGCTGCTCGGGCTTTGCCCTGGCGGCATCGCCGGCGACGGCAAAGAGGAGAGTGCTGGCGGGGTGACCGGAGGAGGACGATGGGGATGCCCCGGTGCGGCATGGCGCGCCGCACGGGAGCGGGGGGTAGGGTAGCTTCGGAGGAGGGAGCAGCGACGCGTCTCGAGATGACGACATGGTCGGTCGCCGTGGAGACTCCACGAGATTGCCGATCTGAAGCGTGTTAGGGTGGTATCTTACTGACTGCATGAAGGTTTTTTTAATTTTGTGACACACTGCTGCTGAAGAACACTCGCCAGCTCCAAAGCCTCGCGACACGCGAGGGCTTCTAGCGTTGTCAAGTTTGTCACCCCAGGGAACACTGTTGCCGATGAGCCCATGTAGTTGCATTGCTACAACCACAGATTGAGAACACCCGGCACTCGTTGGGACACTTTAAGCCATTAGAGCATCTACTGCCATGGACTAACTTGGCCCTCCATATGTTCATGGATGCGTTGGGATCGTGTGACGGTGTCTGGACTTCGTTTTGAGTCTATTTATTCATCACATAGTGTAGGATCGAAAGTATGTCCAGGGGTGATTAGACTACTTGACCAAATAAAAATCTAGCCTTTTCCAATTTTAAGTCATGGCAGATTTTAGCAACTTAGCACAAGTCAAGCAATCAACCTACACGTGCAAGTCTAAGAGTATAGCAGCGGAATGTAAAACATCGCACATGAAGGTAAAGGGAGGAGTTTGGAGGGAGCAAATGCAAATGTAGACACAGAGATTTTTGGCATGGTTTCGATAGGTGGTGCTATCATATATCCACATTGATGGAGACTTCAACCCACGAAAGGGTAACGGTTGCACGAGTCCACGGAGGGCTCCACCCACGAAGGGTCCACGAAGAAGCAACCTTGTCTGTCCCACCATGGCCATCGCCCATGAAGGACTTGCCTCACTAGGGTAGATCTTCACGAAGTAGGAGATCTCCTTGCCCGTACAAACTCCTTGGTTCAACTCGACAATCTTGACGGAGGCTCTCAAGTGACACCTAACCAATCTAGGAGACACCACTTTCCAAAAGGTAATAGACGGTGTGTTGATGATGAACTCCTTGCTCTTGTGCTTCAAATGATAGTCTCCCCAACACTCAACTCTCTTTCACAGATTTGGATTTGGTGGGAAGATGATTTTAGTGGAAAGCAACTTGGGGAAGGCTAGAGATCAAGATTCAAATGGTTGAAATGGAATATCTTGTTCTCAACACGTGAGTAGGTGGTTCTCTCTCAGAAAATGTATGCTGATGTGTAGGCACGTTCTGATGGCTCTCCTCTTTGATGAAGGAAGGGTGGAGGGGTATGTATAGCATACACATAAAATCTAACCGTTATACACAACTCACCAAACTCGGTGGGACGGAATCAGAAAACTCGGTCAGATCGATTCAGTTCAAAATGTGAACGTTAGGATTTTCGGTGGGACTGACATGTCAACTCGGTGTGGGACCAATTTTATTAGGGTTAGGGCATAACATAATCTCGGTGAGACTTTACACAAACTCGGTGGGAACGATTTTGGTAATAAGATAACCAGAGAGTTGGTCAGGAAAACTCAGTGGGACTGAATCGCTCATTTTGGTGAGACCGAAACGTTACGAAAGGAAAACAGAGAGTTTGCATTGCGAACTCGGTGGGACCGATCGCTCATCTCGGTTGGACCGAAACGTTATGAAGGGAAACAGAGAGTTTGCAATCCGATCTCGGTGAGACCGAGATCCCTATCGGTGAGACCGAAGTGACTAGGGTTTGTGGCAGTGGCTATGTCAAGTGAACTCGGTGGCACTGGATAGAACTTTTCAATGGGGCCGAGTTTGACTTTTTGGTTTGGGACATATGTGGATATGAGAAAGTGGTTGAGGGTTTTTTGAGCATATCACTAAGCATTTTGAGCAAGCAAGCCATTAAGCAACACCTCATCCCCTTTTAATAGTATTGACTTTTCCTATGGACTCAATGTGATCTTGGATTACTAAAAGTAAAATGTAGAGTCTTGAGCTTGAGCCAATATGTGTCCTTAGCATTTTGAGGGGTCCACATTCCTAATCCATGCCATGCCCATCATTGAACTTTCTGAAATGATCATCTTGAAATAGTATTAGTTCAATGAGCTATATGTTGTTAGTAATTACCAAAACCACCCAGGGATAGTTGCACTTTCAATCTCCCCTTTTTGGTAATTGATAACAACATATAGATCAAAGCTTCGACAAATGATTGTAAGATTGAAATGCATCGTCGCTTTGGGAAGTATGTGATAAGCAAGAGCTCCCCCTAAATTTGTCCACTATTTATGACTTTCTTTTGAATGCAAATGCACAATCGATTAGGATCATGGGTCACTCTTCCTGTCACATACATCTTGGTGGAGCGCTCAAAATGATATGAATTATGACAAGCACTCATCACCAAGCAAAGTGAATGATCATATAAGGATATAAAGGATAATGTCATCCAAGCAAACATTAAAGTAGCATATGATCAAACACATGATCACACAAGTATCTCACACAGACATAAAGTATCAACCAAGCACACAACAAAGTTCAACCAAAAACAAGAGATACAAAGAAGAAAAACACTCTCTCTCGAAGCCTATGATCTATACATTTCTCCCCCTTTGGTAACAAGTTACCAAAAAGTTCAAAAATGCATAGTGCTATGCGTCTCTTAGGCTTGGTCTTCGGGAGGTGGTGTAGAGAGAACTCCAAGGAAGAAGGCATCAGTGGATGATGTTGGAGCTGGTGGAGCAGGTTCTGAAGGTGGTACTGAAGCTGTTGCTGGTGCAGATGAAGTAGCTCTTGTGTCTGATACTGGCACTGTAGCTGACCTATGACTCCTTGGCACACACTGAAAAGCATCCGTAGTTGCCTTTCCTCTCCTCTCCCCAGCTTCCTCCTGGAGCTGCTCAACTGCAGTCTGTATCTTAGTCACCTTAAGGTCAAGATCATAGAACTTGGTCTCTACGATCCTCTCCAAGCTCTCCCGATTCTGAGTCAGGGTGGCCAAGCCCTTCTCAATCCTCAATGTAGCTTGAATTAGATAATCCAATTGATCTTGTTTGCTCTTCAGGAACACCTGAGATGCTTCCTCAGCAGTTGGTGCTTGTGCTGATGAAGGTTCATTCTCATTCATTACAACTTCATTGTCTTCAAAATCTGGGTACAAGGGTAAATGCTCCTTGTCCAACAAGTAAGTACTTGTGCCCATCTTTGAGTTGATGAGCACCTGAATGTGTGGAGCATACCCACAAGATCTCTTCTGGTCAGCAGCTGTCCTCTTGATTGTCTCCACAATCAGACTCATGACCTTTAATTTTTGTGGTACATCAAAGATTTGCAGCAAGTTGATGAAATGTCCCCTTATCGTCTTGTGATCTCCAGATTTGGGTAGCAAAGTATGCCTTAAGGTGGTGTTGATAATAGGCAGACCAGACAACAAATAGTGCACAGATCCTAGCTTGTGTGTCTCCAAAGCTTTATCGGGGATCTCCTTGTACATATTTGCCATTGAGTTATGGTCCTTTTTCTTCTTGGCATACACATCCAAATAGTCATCATGTTCCTCTAGGGCATTGATCAACTTGGCCCATTCATCAACAGTTGATTGGTACCTCGTACCTTCAGACATCCACAATATCCTCCCATCTGGATAGAAATGAGCAGTGGAGTAAAATTGCATGATCAGCTCATCATTCCATTTTGTGAGCTTCTGTTCAGCAAACTTGTCAACTCCACAAGCTTTGAAGCTTTCATGTACACCTGGGAAGTGATCTTCATTCTCATCAATAAATTCCCAATCGACCCATCTCATATCACTGACAATTGGCTTCTTGTCAAGCAGAGTGGTCTTATAGAAGTCTTGTTGTTCTTTGGTGTGGAACCTATAGTACACTGCAGTTCTCCTTCTTATAGCACATGGATTAGACTGCCTCCAAAGTCTCAATCCTACATCCTTTCTGATGTTCATTTCCTCAGCCACTGGATGAGCGTCATTGTGATCTGGAATCTTGGGTTTTAGTTTTCTTAGCACTTGGGATTCATCATCTTCTTCTTCAGCTTCATGCACTGGGGCCTTGTTCTTCTCTTCGGCAGGAATGTTTCTAGAGCTTCTCTTGGGCTTAGAAGGCTTCTGAGCTTGAGCTGTTGCTTTGGGAGAAGTTTTGGGCTCTGATGTTGCAGCCCCTGACTTGATTGCATCTCCCATGAGCTTCTGAGACTTGGGAGCTGGAGCAACATCCTCTTCCTCTTCCTCTTCTTCTGGCTCTCTCATGATGGAGGATCTACCAAGCACTCTGGCAGTGGTCTTCTTGACCCTCTCCTTCCTCTTCTTTCCCTCTCCAGCAGCCTCTTTGGGTTCAAGAGTGAACCCCAAAGTTTCTTGAGTGGAGGCTCTGGCCTTAGACATAGGAACCCTTTTTGCTGGTGCCTTCTTGTTCAACCCTGGCTTAGTTATTGCAGCTATGCCATACTCTTTCTTCAGCACCTTCTTCTTTGACCTGACTTCCTCCTTACTGGCCACATAGTCCTCATCTTCAGAATCTGAGATTTTCTTCTTCCTTGAACTGGTGGCTGCCTTTGGCAAATTACTGGGAGTGCTCCTGCTACCATCATCTGAGGTACTTGAGGGACTAGTGCCCTCACTCAATTGCACTGGCTCTTCAGATCTGTTTTGGCTGTCACTTTGGTCAGACATCTTGGCAATCACACTGACAGAAAACCCTGTGAATAGATGTAGATGAGGTAGAATGGATGATCGTCACAAAGTGCAAAGTTTTTACAAAACAATCGAGTCAAAAACTTAGTTTTAGTTCTCCACAGAAAGCATTTCGGAGCTACCAATTTGTTAAACTCGATGATACTGAAGCAACTTTTGGAACCTAAACTAGTGAACTCGGTCAGACTGAGTCACAGTTCGGTGGCACCGAGATTTCTAGGGTTTCACAGAGAGTCAAACTCGGTCGCACCGATTTGCAATTTTCAGTCAGACCGAAAACGCATGTGCAATGACCTAGGCGAAATCAGTGAGACCGATTTCTACAACTCTGTCGGTCCGAGATGAGTTTGGCGGAAACCTAACCGTAAATTTCCGAATCAAATCTAACCTAAAGGATGTTTTCTCTGGATAGATTGTTTTCATACTGGAAAAGATCATGGCAAAGCAATGTGCTAGGAATCAGAGTAAGGAAACAGAACAAAGTATCGAACCCATACCCTAGTTCGGCGGGAGTTCGCTACGAAGACAACGGCGGAGCAAAACTCCGTTGACGGCGGCGGAAACCAGCGGCGGGAGGTCGCTGGCGGCGAGGAGGCGATCCGAAGACCCGAGGCGGCAGAGCAGGACACGCGCGGGATGAAGAGTTTTGGAGGAATTTCCAAAATTCAACCTGTCGGTATATATATCCCGACCTCGTCGGTGTGACCGAGTGGAACAACTCGGTGGCACCGAGGTGCAGAATCGCAAGCGGTTACTGCAATTCGGTATGACCAAAAAGTTCAAATCGGTTGCACCGATATGGAAAACCTAGACCAACTTGGTGAACTTGGTGTGACCGAAGTGGATGACTCGGTCATACCGAAATGCACAAAGAGGTTTTGGAAGTTTAAGCCTATGACAAATCGGAAACTCTGAGTGCTCCTCACACAGAGTGGTTCAAATCTGACTTGATCAAACTTTGTGATGTAGCATGAATAGAGTTTGAGACGAGAAAATCATAGATAGCTAGAGGAGGTTCTTAGGCATTCTCTTCCATCCATTTGGCAAAAGGGAAAAGGCCAAACAATCCAAGCAACAAATGGATGTCCTCGAATGAGTAAAATATGCAATCAACATGCTCACGCAGTAAAATGGCAAATGAAATATGTGGCAAAGCATGCACAAACATTCTAGCATCTATCAGGCAATTGGCGATGCCTAGGTCATCTATATATGAGTATATTGACTTAGGAGACAAATGAGAACATTTGATCGTAGGTCATACTCATCGTTTAAGCACAAGTGGGGTTACCACTTTTACATAAAGCATTGTTTTGTTCACACCATTAGAGTTGCTTTAGCTCAATTGATTAGAGTAAAGCTCCCCCTAGATGTGATATCCCCCCTAAGAGGGATGAACTAACCTTGGGTTTTGTCGATGATGACTTCATGTAGATGTAGAAGATGTGGATGCTCAATGTTGATGTAGATCATTTGGAGCAATCCATTGGAGTGAGTTGCACTTTCAATACCTACACGGGTTAGTCCCACAAGGAACAAACAAGGATATCCATAGACATAGAGTGATGTACACACAAGATGATGTCCATGAAAGCATTAGGTTACCTTGTCCTTGTCTTACCAACAAGAGGGTTTGTGAATCCTTGAACTAGTGCAAGATGTGGAAGTTGTTTGCACTTGTTCTCGCCAAAGTGATATGAGTGAAGTATGTTGGCGGAGTCACCCTCAAGAACTTTCTAGTTCTTCTTCTTCGGGATCCACATTATCTTGATGGAATCCTTGGAGTTGTACTCATACTTGATGTAGTAGAATGCTACCTCTTGAGCACTGCGTTGGTTTTCCCTTGAAGAGGAAAGGGTGATGCAGTAGAGCAGCGTAAGTATTTCCCTCAGTTTTTGAGAACCAAGGTATCAATCCAGTAGGAGGCCACGCGAAAGTCCCTCGCACCTACACAAATAAATAAATCCTCATAACCAACGTGATAAGGGGTTGTCAATCCCTACACAGTCACTTACGAGAGTGAGATCTGATAGATATGATAAGATAATATTTTTGGTATTTTTATGATAAAGATGCAAAGTAAAATAGAAAGCAATAAAAGTAACTAAGTATTGGAAGATTGATATGATAGAAAATAGACCCGGGGGCCATAGGTTTCACTAGTGGCTTCTCTTGAGAGCATAAGTATTATAGTGGGTGAACAAATTACTGTTGAGCAACTGACAGAATTGAGCATAGTTATGAGATTATCTAGGTATGATCATGTATATAGGCATCACGTCCGAGACAAGAAAACCGACTCCTGCCTGCATCTACTACTATTACTCCACACATCGACCGCTATCTAGCATGCATCTAGAGTATTAAGTTCAAGAGAACAGAGTAATGATACGTCCATTTTGCATCATGCTTTTATATCGATATTTATTGCGTTATGGGCTGTTATTACACATTATGTCACAATACTTATGCCTATTCTCTCTTATTTTACAAGGTTTACATAAAGAGGGAGAATGTCGGCAGCTGGGATTCTGGGCTGGAAAAGGAGAAAATATTGGAGACCTATTCTGCACAGCTCGAAAAGTCCTGAAACTTCACGGAAGACATTTTCAGAATGTATAAAAAATACTCAGCGGAAGAAGTTCACCAGGGGGGACACACCCTGCCCACGAGGGTGGGGGGCGCGCCCTACCCCCCTGGGCGCGCCCCCTACCTCGTGGGCCCCCTGGTGGCCCTCCGACGTCCATCTTCTGCTATATGAGGTCTTTCGATGAAGAAAAATAAGAAGCCATCTTCTCGGATGAAACTCCGCCGCCACGAGGCGGAACCTTGGTAGAACCAATCTAGGGCTCTGGCGGAACTGTTCCGCCGGGGGAACTTCCCTCCAGGAGGGGGAAATCATCGCCATCGTCATCACCAACGGTCCTCTCATCGGGAGAGGGCAATCTCCATCAACATCTTCACTAGCACCATCTCCTCTCAAAACCCTAGTTCATCTCTTGTATCCAATTCTTGTCTCCAAGTCCGGGATTGGTACTAGTAGGTTGCTAGTAGTGTTAATTACTCCTTGTAGTTGATGCTAGTTGGTTTAATTGGTGGAAGATCATATGTTCAGATCCTATATGCATATTAATACCCCTTTGATTATGAACATGTTTATGCTTTGTGAGTAGTTACGTTTGTTCCTGAGGACATGGGAGAAGTCTTGCTATTAGTAGTCATGTGAATTTGGTCTTCGTTCGATATTTTGATGAGATGTATGTTGTCATCCCTCTAGTGGTGTCATGTGAACGTCGACTACATGACACTTCACCATTGTTTGGGCCTAGAGGAAGGCATTGGGGAGTAATAAGTAGATGATGCGTTGCTAGTGTGACAGAATCTTAAACCCTAGTTTATGCGTTGCTTCGTAAGGGGCTGATTTGGATCCATATGTTTCATGCTATGGTTAGGTTTACCTTAATACTTTTGTTGTAGTTGCGGATGCTTGCAATAGAGGTTAATCATAAGTGGGATGCTTGTCCAAGTAAGGACAGTACCCAAGCACCGGTCCACCCACATACCAAATTATCAAAGTACCGAACGCGAATCATATGAGCGTGATGAAAACTAGCTTGAGGATATTCCCATGTGTCCTCGGGAACGCTTTTCTCTATAAAAGAGTTTGTCCAGGCTTGTCCTTTGCTCCAAAAAGGATTGGGACACCTTGCTGCACTTTATTTACTTTTGTTACTTGTTGCTCGTTACAAATTATCCTATCACAAAACTATCTGTTACCACTTATTTCAGTACTTGCAGAGAATAACTTGGTGGAAACCGCTTATCATTTCCGTCTGCTCCTCGTTGGGTTCGACACTCTTACTTATCGAAAGGACTACGATAGATCCCCTATACTTGTGGGTCATCAAGACTCTTTTCTGGCGCCGTTGCCGAGGAGTGAAGCGCCTTTGGTAAGGAAAAATTTATATAGTGTGCTGAAATTTACTGTCACTTGTTACTATGGAAAGTAATCCTCTGAGGGGCTTGTTCGGGGTATCTTCACCCTGACTAGTAGAGCAAAGAGTTGCTCCTCAACCTACTGAACCTACTGAAAATGAAAATGTCTACTTTGAAATTCCTTCGGGTATGATAGAAAAACTGCTAGCTAATCCTTTTTTAGGAGATGGAACATAGCATCCTGATGAGCATCTAATATACGTCGATGAAGTTTGTGGATTATTTAAGCTTGCAGGTGTACCCAGAGATGTTGTTAAGAAGAAGGTCTTCCCTTTATCTTTGAAGGGAGATGCATCAACATAGTATAGGCTATGTGATGATATGGGGTCTTGGAAGTACAAACGATTGAAATTAGAATTTCATCAAAAGTTTTATCCTATGCATCTTGTTCATCGTGATCGCAATTATATATATAATTTTTGGCCTTGTGAAGGAGAAAGCATCACTCAAGCTTGGGGGAGGCTTAAATCAATGTTATATTCATGCCACAATCATGAGCTCTCAAGAGAAATGATTATTCAAAATTTTTATGCTCGGCTTTCTGATAGCAATCGCACCATGCTTGATACTTCTTGTGCTGGCTCTTTTATGATGAAGACTATTGAATTCAAATGGGATTTATTGGAAAGAATTAAATGCAACTCTGAAGATTGGGACCTCGACAAAGGTAAGGAGTCAGGTATGACACCTAGGTTTGATTGTGTTAAATCTTTTATGGATACCGATGTTTTCCGTAAATTTAGCACTAAATATGGACTTGACTTTGAGATAGTAGCTTCTTTCTGTGAATCTTTTGCTACTTATGTTGATCTCCCCAAGGAGAAGTGGTCTAAATATCATCCTCCCATAGAAGTAAAAGTAGCTGCACCTATTAAAGTTGAAGAAAAGATTTTCACTTATAATGATCCTATTGTTCCTACTTCTTATGTTGATAAACCACCTTTTCCTGTTAGGATAAAGGATCATGCTAAAGCTTCAACTGTGGTTCGTAAAAGCAATATTAAAACTGATACACCTCATGAGCAAATTAAAGTTGAACCTGATATTGCTATTATTAAAGATCTCTTGTCTGATAATATTGATGGGCATGTTATTCATTTCCTTGATGAGACTGCTAGAATTGCTAAACCTTGTGCTAAGGATAAAAATAGACCTGTGGTAGGCATGCCTGTTATTGCTGTTAAAATAGGAGATCATTGTTATCACGACTTATGTGATATGGGTGCTAGTGCTAGTGCAATACCTTATTCCTTATACAAAGAAATTATGCATGATATTGCACCTGTTGAGATAGTAGATATTGATGTCACAATTAAACTTGCCAATAGAGATACTATTTCACCAATGGGAATTGTTAGAGATGTTGAAGTCTTGTGTGGGAAAACTAAAGATCATGCTGATTTTCTTGTTCTTGGTTCCCCACAAGATAGCTTTTGTCCCATTATATTTGGTAGACCCTTCCTGAACACTGTTAATGCTACCATAGATTGCAAAAGGGGTGTTGTTACTATCGGTTTAGATGATATGACTCATGAATTTAATTTCTCTAAATTTAGTAGACAACACCGTGAAGAAGAATTACCTAGTAAGGATGAAATTATTGGTCTTGCTTCTATTGCCGTACCTCCTAGTGATCCTTTAGAACAATATTTGCTAGAGCATGAAAATGACATGTTTATGAATGAAAGAAGGGAAATAGATGAAGTATTCTTTAAACAGGAACCTATTCTGAAACACAATTTGCCTGTTGAAATCCTAGGGGATCCTCCTCCACCCAAGGGTGATCCCGTGTTTGAGCTTAAACCATTACCTGATACTCTTAAATATGCTTTATCTTGATGAGAAAAAGATATATCCTATTATTATTAGTGCTAACCTTTTAGAGCATAAGGAAGAGAGATTATTGAAAACTCTGAAGAAGCACTGTGCTGCTATTGGGTATACTCTTGATGATCTTAAGGGCATTAGTCCCACTCTATGTCAACATAATATTAATTTGGAAGAAGATGCTAAACCAGTTCGTGATCATCAACGACGGCTGAATCTTAAAATGAAAGAAGTGGTAAGAAAAGAAATACTAAAGCTTCTTGAGGTAGGTATAATCTATCCCGTTGCTGATAGTCAGTGGGTGAGTCATGTCCATTGTGTCCCTAAGAAGGGAGGTATTACTGTTGTTCCTAATGATAAAGATGAATTGATTCATCAAAGAATTATTACAGGTTATAGGATGGTAATTGATTTCCGCAAATTAAATAAGGCCACTAAAAAGGATCATTACCCCTTACCTTTTATCGATCAAATGCTAGAAAGATTATCCAAACATACACATTTTTTCTTTCTAGATGGTTATTCTGGTTTCTCTCAAATAACTGTGTCAGCCAAAGATCAATCAAAGACTACTTTTACTTGCCCTTTTGGTACTTTTGCTTATAGACGTATGCCTTTTGGTTTATGTAATGCACCTGCTACCTTTCAAAGATGCATGATGGCTATATTCTCTGACTTTTGTGAAAAGATTTGTGAGGTTTTCATGGAGTATTTCTCCGTCTATGGATCTTCTTTTGATGATTGCTTGAGCAACCTTGATCGAGTTTTGCAGAGATGTGAAGAAACTAATCTTGTCTTGAATTGGGAAAAGTGCCACTTTATGGTTAATGAAGGTATTGTCTTGGGGCATAAAGTTTCTGAAAGAGGTATTGAGGTTGATAAAGCCAAGGTTGATGCTATTGAAAAGATGCCATGTCCCAAGACATCAAAGGTATAAGAAGTTTCCTCGGTCACGCCGGATTTTATAGGAGGTTCATTAAGGACTTCTCAAAATTTTCTCGGCCTCTGACTAATTTATTACAAAAAGATATACCATTTGTCTTTGATGATGATTGTGTAGAAGCATTTGAAATACTTAAGAAATCATTGATCTCTGCACCTATTGTTCAGCCACCTGATTGGAATTTACCCTTTGAAATTATGTGTGATGCTAGTGATTATGCTATAGGTGATGTTCTAGGGTAAAGAGTTGATAAGAAATTAAATGTTATTCAATATGCTAGTAAAACCCTAGATAATGCTCAAAGAAATTATGCTACTACTGAAAAATAATTCTTAGCAGTTGTATTTGCTTGTGATAAGTTTAGACCTTATATTGTTGATTCTAAAGTAACTATTCACACTGATCATGCTGCTATTAAATATCTTATGGAAAAGAAAGATGCTAAACCTAGACTTATTAGATGGGTTCTCTTGCTACAAGAATTTGATTTACATATTGTTGATAGAAAGGGAGCTGAGAACCCCGTTGCAGACAACTTGTCTAGGTTAGAAAATGTGCTTGATGACCCACTACCTATTGATGATAGCTTTCCTGATGAGAAATTAAATGTCATAAATACTTTTCATACTGCTCCATGGTATGCTGATTATGCTAATTATATTGTTGCTAAATTTATACCACCTAGTTTCACATACCAGCAAAAGAAAAAGTTCTTCTATGATTTGAGGCATTACTTTTGGGATGACCCACATCTTTATAAAGAAGGAGTAGATGTTGTTATTAGACGTTGTGTACCTGAGCATGAACAGGAACAGATCCTACGCAAGTGTCACTCCGAAGCTTATGGAGGACACCATGCTGGAGATAGAACTGCACATAAGGTATTGCAATCTGGTTTTTATTGGCCTACTCTCTTCAAGGATGCTCATAAGTTTGTCTTATCTTGTGATGAATGTCAAAGAATTGTTAATATTAGTAGACGTCAAGAAATGCCTATGAACTATTCACTCTTATTGAACCATTTGATGTTTGGGGCTTTGACTATATGGGACCTTTTCCTTCCTCTAATGGATATACACATATTTTAGTTGTTGTTGATTACGTTACTAAGTGGGTAGAAGCTATTCCAACTAGTAGTGCTGATCATAACACTTCTATTAAAATGCTTAGAGAAGTTATTTTTCCGAGATTTGGAGTCCCTAGATATTTAATGACTGATGGTGGTTCACATTTTATTCATAGTGCTTTCCGTAAAATGCTTGCTAAATATGATGTTAATCATAGAATTGCATCCCCTTATCACCCTCAGTCTAGTGTTCAAGTAGAATTGAGTAATAGAGAGCTCAAGTTAATTTTGCAAAAGACTATTAATAGATCTAGAAAGAATTGGTCCAAGAAACTTGATGATGCATTATGGGCCTATAGAACTGCATATAAAAATCCTATGGGTATGTCTCCGTATAAAATGGTTTATGGAAAAGCATGCCACTTACCTATCAAACTAGACACAAGGCATATTGGGCTATTAAAGAGCTCAATTATGATTTTAAACTTGCCGGTGAGAAGAGGTTATTTGATATTAGCTCACTTGATGAATGGAGAACCCAAGCCTATGAAAATGCCAAGTTGTTTAAAGAAAAAGTTAAAAGATGGCATGACAACAGAATACAAAAGCGTGAGTTTAATGTAGGTGATTATGTATTGCTATACAACTCTCGTTTAAGGTTTTTTGTAGGAAAACTTCTCTCTAAATCGGAAGGTCCTTACGTTATCGAGGAGGTCTGTCATTCCGGTGCCATAAAAATTAACAATTTCGAAGGCACAAATCCGAAGGTGGTGAACGGTCAAAGAGTTAAACATTATATCTCAGGTAATCCCATAAATGTTGAAACCAATGTTATTGAAACCGTAACCCCAGAGGAATACATAAGGGACACTTTCCGGAACGTTTCAGACACTAGGTATGTGGCACGGTAAGTAAACCGACTCCAAAACAATTTTTAAGGCAATATTTCTCCGTTTTGGAATATTTAGAAAAATAGAAAAATAAGAAGTAGTCCGGGAAGGACACGAGGGGTCCACGAGGGTGGAGGGCGCGCCCTACCCCCCTGGGCGCGCCCCCTACCTCGTGGGCACCTCGTGTGCTCTCCGGACTCCATTTTTGTACACAACACGTATTTTGGTCGGTAAAAATTCATTATATAACCTCCCGGGGGTTTTGACTCCCGTACCACGCAAAAATCTCTTGTTCTTGTTTCGAGCTGTTTTTGCCAGGGTTGTCGAAGCTAAGCATCATGTCGTCTCCCTCCTCCTCCAACAATGAGGGCAACGATGCTTGGCTAATGAAGATAGAGCTGAAGAGAGAAGAACCCATGGAGACCCACAAGGATGGAGGGATCAAGAAGGCCATAGAGGACCAAGCTCCGGCAACAGAAGACATCCTTCAACTTGACCACAATCTTCTTACCCCAACTGAGATCGAAGCTTTCAAGATGATTGAGTTAGCTCGTATAGAAAATAAGTATCTCACATGTGAAAATATTTTGTTGAAGGAGCATATCATCGCACTTAAAGGTATTATCCGCAAGTTAGAAGACCTCCTACGCTCGATGTGCGACTATCCAACATCAACAACTCCACCTTCTCCACCAACAAAGGAGACATAATCACATGGGTATGGGCACTCCCCTTGGCAACTTCCAAGCTTGGGGGAGTGCCCCGGTATCGTATCACCATCACTTCTATCTTTACTGTTTTTCTTAGTTCGATCCTTTTGGTAATATCTTGATCTAGTAGAATAAAAGTCTTAGTATGATATAGTTGTGAGTTTTGCTTTATAGTTCTTCTATGTAATTGAGTCCGTGAGCTATATAATAAAGATTAGTGTTGAGTCAAGGGCTTGATTACTTTGCCATGATCCTAAGGGAACAAAAGAAAAGAGAAAGAAATAAAAAGAAACAAAGAGATCGTGTGAATCTCATGGAGAGTAATGAGCTCACATAGAAAAAAGTATGATGAATAAAAGTTGTTGAGAGTTGACAAACATAGTTTTGGTCATCGTTGCAATTAATAGGAAGTAATAAAGAAAGAGAGGTCTTCACATATAGATATACTATCTTGGACATCTTTTATGATTGTGAGCACTAATTAAAATATGACTTGCTAAAGAGTTGATGTTGGACAAGGAAGACAACATAATGGGTTATGTTTTCTTACATCTAATATAAATTATATTGTCATGGATCATCCAACATGGTTGAGCTTGCCTTTCCCCCTCATGCTAGCCAAATTCATCGCATCAAGTAGAGATACTACTTGTGCTTCCAAATACCCTTAAACCAGTTTTATCATGAGAGTCCACTATACCTACCTATGGATTGAGTAAGATCCTCTAAGTAAGTTGTGATCGGTGCAAGCAATAAAAATTGCTCTCAAAATATGTATGACTTATTAGTGTGGGAGAAAATAAGCTTTATACGATCGTGTGATATGGAAGAAATAAAAGCGACAGACTGCATAATAAAGGTCCATATCACAAGTGGCAATATAAAGTGACGTTCTCTTGCATTAAGACTTTGTGCATCCAACCATTAAAGCGCATGACAACCTCTGCTTCCCTCTGCGAAGGGCCTATCTTCTACTTTTATCTCCTACCTTGCATAAGAGTCATGGTGATCTTCACCCTTCCTTTTTACATTTCATCCTTTGGCAAGCACAGTATGTTGGAAAGATCCTGGTATATATGGCTAATTGGATGTGAGTTTTCATGAACTATTATTGTTGACATTACCCTAGAGGTATAACGTTGGGAGGCAAAACTATAAGCCCCTATCTTTCTCTGTGTCCGATTAAAACTCCATACCCCTAAGTACTGCGTGAGTGTCAGCAATTGTGGAAGACTATATGATAGTTGAGTATGTGGAATTGCTGAAAAACTCTTATAAATTGACTCTTTCCTATGTTATGATAAATTGCAATTGCTCCAATGACTGAGATTTTAGTTTGTTAATTTTCATGGAAGTTTACGATTCATACTTGAAATTGTGATTGAATTATTACTCTAGCATAAGAGATTATTGTTGGAAATATGCCCTAGAGGCAATAATAAAAGCATTATTATTATATTTCCTTGTTCATGATAATTGTCTTTTATTCATGTTGTAATTGCGTTATCCGGAAATCGTAATACATGTGTGAATAAATAGACACCAACATGTCCCTAGTAAGCCCCTAGTTGACTAGCTCGTTGATCAACAGATAGTCATGGTTTCCTAACTATGGACATTGGATGTCATTGATAACGAGATCACATGATTAGGAGAATGATGTGATGGACAAGACCCAATCCTAAACATAGCACAAGATCGTATAGTTCGTTTTCTAGAGTTTTTCCAATGTCAAGTATCTTTTCCTTAGACCATGAGATCGTGTAACTCCCGGATACCGTAGGAGTGCTTTGGTTGTGCCAAACGTCACAACGTAACTGGGTGACTATAAAGATACATTACAGGTATCTCCAAAAGTGTCTGTTGGGTTGGCACGAATCGAGACTGGGATTTGTCACTCCGTATGACGGAGAGGTATCTCTGGGCCCACTCGGTAATGCATCATCATAATGAGCTCAAAGTGACCAAGTGTCTGGTCACGGGATCATGCATTACGGTACGAGTAAAGTGACTTGCCGGTAACGAGATTGAACGAGGTATTGGGATACCGACGATCGAATCTCGGGCAAGTAACGTACCGATTGACAAAGGGAATTGTATACGGGGTTGCTTGAATCCTCGACATCGTGGTTCATCCGATGAGATCATCGAGGAGCATGTGGGAGACAACATGGGTATCCATATCCCGCTGTTGGTTATTGACCGGAGAGCCATCTCGGTCATGTCTACATGTCTCCCGAACCCGTAGGGTCTACACACTTAAGGTTCGGTGACGCTATGGTTGTAGAGATATGAATATGCAGTAACCCGAAAGTTGTTCGGAGTCTCGGATGAGATCCCGGACATCACGAGGAGTTTCAGAATGGTCCGGAGGTGAAGAATTATATATAGGAAGTGCAGTTTCGGCCATCGGGAGAGTTTCGGGGGTCACCGGTATTGTACCGGGACCACCGGATGGGTCCCGGGGGTCCACCGAGTGGGGCCACCCATCCCGGAGGGCCCCATGGGCTGAAGTGGGGAGGGGAACTAGCCCATAGTGGGCTGGTGCGCCCCCCTTGGCCCACCCCCTGCGCCTAGGGTTGGAAACCCTAGGGTGGGGGGGGGGGGGGCGCCCCACTTGGCTTGGGGGCTACTCCACCCTTGGCCACCGCCCCCCTAGGAGATCCCATCTCCTAGGGCCGGCGCCCCCTAGGGGAGCCTATATAAAGGGGGGGAGGGAGGGGCAGCAGTACCCTTGACTCTTGGCACCTCCCTCTCCCCTGCTACACCTCTCCCTCTCGCAGTAGAATGGTGAAGCCCTGCTGTGGTGACTTCTACATCCACCACCACGCCGTCGTGCTTCTGGATCTTCATCAACCTCTCCTTCCCCCTTGCTGGATCAGGAAGGAGGAGACATCATGCTGACCGTACGTGTGTTGAACGCCGAGGTGTCGTCCGTTCGGCGCTAGGATCTCGGGTGATTTGGATCACGTCAAGTACGACTCCCTCATCCCCGTCATTTGAATGCTTCCGCGCGTGATCTACAAAGGTATGTATATGCAATCCGATCACTCGTTGCTAGATGAACTCATGGATGGATCTTGGTGAAACCGTAGGAAAATTTTTGTTTTCTGCAACGTTCCCCAACAGTGGCATCATGAGCTAGGTCTATGCGTAGTTCTCTTTGCACAAGTAGAACACAATTTGTTGTGGGTGTAGATGTTGTCAACTTTCTTGCCGCTACTAGTCTTATTTTGCTTCAGCGGTATTGTGGGATGAAGCGGCCCAGACCAACCTTACACGTACGCTTACGTGAGACCGGTTCCACCGACTAACATGCACTAGTTGCATAAGGTGGCTGGCGGGTGTCTGTCTCTCCCACTTTAGTTGGAGCGGATTCGATGAAAAGGGTCCTTATGAAGGGTAAATAGAAGTTGACAAATCACGTTGTGGCTTTCACGTAGGTAAGAAAACATTCTTGCTAGAACCCTATTGCAGCCACGTAAAACTTGCAACAACAATTAGAGGACGTCTAACTTGTTTTTGCAGCAAGCGTTTTGTGGTGTGATATGGCCAAAGTTGTGATGAATGATGAATGATATATATGTGATGTATGAGATGTTCATGCTATTGTAATAGGAATCACGACTTGCATGTCGATGAGTATGACAACCGGCAGGAGCCATAGGAGTTGTCTTTATTTTTTGTATGACCTGCGTGTCATTGAGAAACGCCATGTAAATTACTTTACTTTATTGCTAAACGTGTTAGCCATAGTAGTAGAAGTAATAGTTGGCAAGAAACTTCATGGAGACACGATGATGGAGATCATGATGATGGAGATCATGGTGTCATGCCGGTGACAAGATGATCATGGAGCCCCAAGATGGAGATCAAAGGAGCTATGTGATATTGGCCATATCATGTCACTATTATTATTTGATTGCACGTGATGTTTATCATGTTTTTGCATCTTGTTTACTTAGAACGACGGTAGTAAATAAGATGATCCCTCATAATAATTTCAAGAAAGTGTTCCCCCTAACTGTGCACCGTTGCGACAGTTCGTTGTTTCGAAGCACCACGTGATGATCGGGTATGATAGATTCCAACGTTCACATACAACGGGTGTAAGACAGATTTACACATGCAAACACTCAGGTTGACTTGACGAGCCTAGCATGTACAGACATGGCCTCGGAACACAGAAGACCGAAAGGTCGAGCATGAGTCATATAGAAGATACGATCAACATGAAGATGTTCACCGATGTTGACTAGTCCGTCTCACGTGATGATCGGACACGGCCTAGTTAACTCGGATCATGTTATACTTAGATGACTGGAGGGATGTCTATCTAAGTGGGAGTTCATTGAATAATTTGATTAGATGAACTTAATTATCATGAACTTAGTCTAAAATATTTACAATATGTCTTGTAGATCAAATGGCCAACGCTGTACTCAACTTCAACGCGTTCCTAGAGAAAACCATGCTGAAAGACGATGGCAGCAACTATACAGACTGGGTCCGGAACCTGAGGATCATCCTCATAGCTGCCAAGAAAGATTATGTCCTACAAGCACCGCTAGGTGAAGCACCTGTTCTCCCTGTAGAACAAGACGTTATGAACGCTTGGCAGACACGTTCCGATGATTACTCCCTCGTTCAGTGCGGCATGCTTTACAGCTTAGAACCGGGGCTCCAAAAGTGTTTTGAGAGACACGGAGCATATGAGATGTTCGAAGAGCTGAAAATGGTTTTTCAAGCTCATGCCTGGGTCGAGAGATATGAAGTCTCCGACAAGTTCTTCAGCTGTAAGATGGAGGAAAACAGTTCTGTCAGTGAGCACATACTCACTATGTCTGGGTTACATAACCGCTTGACTCAGCTAGGAGTTAATCTCCCGGATGACGCGGTCATTAACAGAATCCTTCAGTCGCTTCCACCGAGCTACAAGAGCTTTGTGATGAACTTCAATATGTAGGGGATGGAAAAGACCATTCCTGAAGTATTTGCTATGCTGAAATCAGCAGAGGTAGAAGTCAAAAAGGAACATCAAGTGTTGATGGTGAATAAAACCACTAAGTTCAAAAAGGGCAAAGGTAAGAAGAACTTCAAGAAGGACGGCAAGGGAGTTGCCGCGCCCGGTAAGCAAGCTGCCGGGAAGAAGGCAAAGAATGGACCCAAGCCCGAGACTGAGTGCTTTTATTGCAAGGAAAGTGGTCATTGGAAGCGGAACTGCCCCAAATACTTAGCGGACAAGAAGGCCGACAAAACAAAAGGTATATGCAATATACATGTAATTGATGTGTACCTTACCAGTACTCGTAGTAGCTCCTGGGTATTTGATACCGGTGCAGTTGCTCACATTTGTAACTCAAAGCAGGAGTTGCGGAATAAGCGGAGACTGGCGAAGGATGAGGTGACGATGCGCGTCGGGAATGGTTCCAAGGTCGATGTGATCGCCGTCGGCACGCTACCTCTACATTTACCTACGGGATTAGTTTTGAACCTCAATAATTGTTATTTAGTGCCAAGTTTGAGCATGAACATTGTATCAGGATCTCGTTTAATACGAGATGGCTACTCATTTAAATCCGAGAATAATGGTTGTTCTATTTATATGAGAGATATGTTTTATGGTCATGCTCCGATGGTGAATGGCTTATTCTTAATGAATCTCGAGCGTAATGCTACACATATTCATAGTGTGAGTACCAAAAGATGTAAGGTTGATAATAATAGTCCCACATACTTGTGGCACTGCCGCCTTGGTCACATAGGTGTCAAACGCATGAAGAAGCTCCATGCAGATGGACTTTTAGAGTCTCTTGATTACGAATCATTTGACACGTGCGAACCATGCCTCATGGGTAAAATGACCAAGACTCCGTTCTCAGGAACAATGGAGCAAGCAACCAACTTATTGGAAATCATACATACTGATGTGTGCGGTCCAATGAGTGTTGAGGCTCGCGGTGGTTATCGTTATGTTCTCACCCTCACTGATGACTTGAGTAGATATGGGAATGTCTACTTAATGAAACACAAGTCTGAGACCTTTGAAAGGTTCAAGGAATTTCAGAGTGATGTTGAAAATCAACGTGACAAGAAAATCAAGTTCCTGCGATCAGATCGTGGAGGAGAATAGAATACTTGAGTCACGAATTTGGCACACACTTAAGAAAATGTGGAATAGTTTCACAACTCACGCCGCCTGGAACACCTCAGCGTAATGGTGTGTCCGAACGTCGTAATCGCACTCTATTAGATATGGTGCGATCTATGATGTCTCTTACCGATTTACCGTTATCTTTTTGGGGCTATGCTTTAGAGACTGCCGCATTCACTTTAAATAGGGCTCCGTTGAAATCCATTGAGACGACACCGTATGAATTATGGTTTGGGAAGAAACCTAAGTTGTCATTTTTAAAAGTTTGGGGATGCGATGCTTATGTCAAGAAACTTCAACCTGAAAAGCTAGAACCCAAGTCGGAAAAATGCGTCTTCATAGGATACCCTAAAGAAACTATTGGGTATACCTTCTACCTCAGATCCGAAGGCAAGATCTTTGTTGCCAAGAATGGATCCTTTCTAGAGAAAGAGTTTCTCTCGAAAGAAGTAAGTGGGAGGAAAGTAGAACTTGATGAAGTATTACCTCTTGAACCGGAAAGTGGTGCAACTCAAGAAAATGTTCCTGAGGTGCCTGCACCGACTAGAGAGGAAGTTAATGATGATGATCATGAAATTTTAGATCAAGCTGCTACTAAACTTCATAGGTCCACAAGGACACGTTCCGTACCAGAGTGGTACGGAAACCCTGTCTTGGAAATCACGTTGTTAGAGAACGGTGAACCTTCAAACTATGAAGAAGCGATGGCGGGCCCGGTTTCCGACAAATGGCTAGAAGCCATGAAATCCGAGATAGGATCCATGTATGAAAATGAAGTATGGACTTTGACTGACTTACCCGTTGAGCGGCGAGCCATAGAAAATAAATGGATCTTTAAGAAGAAGACAAACGCGGATGGTAATGTGACCATCTATAAAGCTCGGCTTGTCGCTAAGGGTTATCGACAAGTTCAAGGGGTTGACCACGATGAGACTTTCTCACCAGTAGCGAAGCTGAAGTCCGTCCGAATCATGTTAGCAATTGTCGCATTCTATGATTATGAGATATGGCAAATGGACGTCAAAACGACATTCCTTAATGGTTTCCTTAAGGAAGAATTGTATATGATGCAGCCGGAAGGTTTTGTCGATCCTAAGAATGCTGACAAGGTGTGCAAGCTCCAACGCTCGATTTATGGGCTGGTGCAAGCATCTCGGAGTTGGAACATTCGCTTTGATGAGATGATCAAAGCGTTTGGGTTTACGCAGACTTATGGAGAAGCCTGCGTTTACAAGAAAGTGGGTGGGAGCTCTGTAGCATTTCTCATATTATATGTGGATGACATACTTTTGATGGGAAATGATATAGAACTCTTGGACAGCACTAAGGCCTACTTGAATAAGAGTTTTTCAATGAAGGACCTTGGAGAAGCTGCTTATATATTAGGCATCAAGATCTATAGAGATAGATCAAGACGCCTCATAGGTCTTTCACAAAGCACATACCTTGATAAGATATTGAAGAAGTTCAATATGGATTAGTCTAAGAAGGGGTTCTTGCCTGTGTTGCAAGGTGTGAAATTGAGCTCAGCTCAATGTCCGACCACGGCAGAAGATATAGAAGAGATGAGTGTCATCCCCTATGCCTCAGCAATAGGTTCTATTATGTATGCCATGCTGTGTACCAGACCTGATGTAAACCTTGCCGTAAGTTTGGTAGGTAGGTACCAAAGTAATCCCGGCAAGGAACACTGGACATCGGTCAAGAATATCCTGAAGTACCTGAAAAGGACTAAGGAAATGTTTCTCGTTTATGGAGGTGACAAAGAGCTCGTCGTAAAGGGTTACGTCGACACTACCTTCGACACAGATCTGGTTGACTCTAAGTCACAAACCGGATACGTGTATATTTTGAATGGTGGGGCAGTAAGCTGGTGCAGTTGCAAGCAGAGCGTCGTGGCGGGATCTACATGTGAAGCGGAGTACATGGCAGCCTCGGAGGCAGCACATGAAGCAATTTGGGTGAAGGAGTTCATCACCGACCTAGGAGTCATACCCAATGCATCGGGGCCGATCAAACTCTTCTGTGACAACACTGGAGCTATTGCACTTGCCAAGGAGCCCAGGTTTCACAAGAAGACCAGGCACATCAAGCGTCGCTTCAACTCCATTCGTGAAAATGTTCAAGATGGAGACACAAATATTTGTAAAGTACATACGGACCTGAATGTAGAAAATCCGTTGACTAAACCTCTCCCTAGAGCAAAACATGATCAACACCAGAATTCCATGGGTGTTCGATTCATCACAATGTAACTAGATTATTGACTCTAGTGCAAGTGGGAGACTGTTGGAAATATGCCCTAGAGGCTATAATAAAAGCATTATTATTATATTTCCTTGTTCATGATAATTGTATTTTATTCATGCTATAATTGTGTTATTCAGAAATCGTAATACATGTGTGAATAAATAGACACCAACATGTCCATAGTAAGCCTCTAGTTGACTAGCTCGTTGATCAACAGATAGTCATGGTTTCCTGACTATGTACATTGGATGTCATTGATAACGAGATCACATCATTAGGAGAATGATGTGATGGACAAGACCCAATCCTAAACATAGCACAAGATCGTATAGTTCGTTTGCTAGAGTTTTTCCAATGTCAAGTATCTTTTCCTTAGACCATGAGATCGTGTAACTCCCGGATACCGTAGGAGTGCTTTGGGTGTGCCAAACGTCACAACGTAACTGGGTGACTATAAAGGTACATTACAGGTATCTCCGAAAGTATCTGTTGGGTTGGCACGAATCAAGACTGGGATTTGTCACTCCGTATGACGGAGAGGTATCTCTGGGCCCACTTGGTAATGCATCATCATAATGAGCTCAAAGTGACCAAGTGTCTGGTCACGGGATCATGCATTACGGTACGAGTAAAGTGACTTGCCGGTAACGAGATTGAACGAGGTATTGGGATACCGACGATCGAATCTCGGGCAAGTAACGTACCGATTGACAAAGGGAATTGTATACGGGGTTGCTTGAATCCTCGACATCGTGGTTCATCCGATGAGATCATCGAGGAGCATGTGGGAGCCAACATGGGTATCCAGATCCCGCTGTTGGTTATTGACCGGAGAGCCATCTCGGTCATGTCTACATGTCTCCCGAAGCCGTAGGGTCTACACACTTAAGGTTCAGTGATGCTAGGGTTGTAGAGATATGAATATGCAGTAACCCGAAAGTTGTTCGGAGTCCCGGATGAGATCCCGGATGTCACAGGAGTTCCGGAATGGTCCGGAGGTGAAGAATTATATATAGGAAGTGCAGTTTCGGCCATCGGGAGAGTTTCGAGGGTCACCGGTATTATACCGGGACCACCGGATGGGTCCCGGGGGTCCACCGGGTGGGGCCACCCATCCCGGAGGGCCCCATGGGCTGAAGTGGGGAGGGGAACTAGCCCATAGTGGGCTGGTGTGCCCCCCTTGGCCCACCCCCTGCGCCTAGGGTTGGAAACCCTAGGGTGGGGGGGGGGGCGCCCCACTTGCCTTGGGGGCTACTCCACCCTTGGCCGCCGCCCCCCCTAGAAGATCCCATCTCCTAGGGCTGGCACCCCCCTAGGGGAGCCTATATAAAGGGGGGAGGGAGGGGCAGCAGTACCCTTGACTCTTGGCGCCTCCCTCTCCCCTGCTACACCTCTCCCTCTCGCAGTAGATCGGCGAAGCCCTGCTGCGGTGACTGCTGCATCCACCACCACGCCGTCGTGCTGCTGGATCTTCATCAACCTCTCCTTCCCCCTTGCTGGATCAAGAAGGAGGAGACGTCACGCTGATCGTACGTGTGTTGAACGCGGAGGTGCCGTCCGTTCGACGCTAGGATCTCCGGTGATTTGGATCACATCGAGTACGACTCCCTCATCCCCGTCATTTGAACGCTTCCGCGCGTGATCTACAAAGGTATGTAGATGCAATCCGATCACTCGTTGCTAGATGAACTCATGGATGGATGTTGGTGAAACCGTAGGAATTTTTTTGTTTTCTGCAACGTTCCCCAACAATTATATGACAAGAATTATATAAGTTGTTGTTCTAAAAATGATCATGATGCCCTCATGTCCGTATTTTATTTTTATCGACACCTCTATCTCTAAACATGTGGACATATTTTTCGATTTCGGCTTTCGCTTGAGGACAAGCGAGGTCTAAACTTGGGGGAGTTGATACGTCCATTTTGCATCATGCTTTTATATTGATATTTATTGCATCATGGGCTGTTATTACACATTATGTCACAATACTTATGCCTATTCTCTCTTATTTTACAAGGTTTACATAAAGAGGGAGAATGCCGGCAGCTGGGATTCTGGGCTGGAAAAGGAGCAAATATTAGAGACCTATTCTGCACAGTTCCAAAAGTCCTAAAACTTCACGGAAGACGTTTTTAGAATATATAAAAAATACTCAGCGGAAGAAGTTCACCAGGGGGGCCACACCCTGCCCACAAGGCTGGGGGCGCGCCCTACCCCCCTGGGCGCGCCCCCTACCTCGTGGGCCCCCTAGTGGCCCTCCGACGTCCATCTTCTACTATATGAGGTCTTTCGATGAGGAAAAAATAAGAAGCCATCTTCTCGGACGAAACTCCGCCGCCACAAGGCGGAACCAATCTAGGGCTCTGGCGGAGCTGTTCTGCCTGGGAAACTTCCCTCTGGGAGGGGTAAATCATCACCATCGTCATCACCAACGCTCCTCTCATCGGGAGAGGGCAATCTCCATCAACATCTTCACCAGCACCATCTCCTCTCAAAACCCTAGTTCATCTCTTGTATCCAATTCTTGTCTCCAAGTCCGGGATTGGTACTAGTAGGTTGCTACTAGTGTTAATTACTCCTTGTAGTTGATGCTAGTTGGTTTAATTGGTGGAAGATCATATGTTCAGATCCTATATGCATATTAATACCCCTCTGATTATGAACATGTTTATGCTTTGTGAGTAGTTACGTTTGTTCCTGAGGACATGGGAGAAGTCTTGCTATTAGTAGTCATGTGAATTTGGTCATCGTTCGATATTTTGATGAGATGTATGTTGTCATCCCTCTAGTGGTGTCATGTGAACGTCGACTACATGACACTTCACCATTGTTTGGGCCTAGAGGAAGGCATTGGGGAGTAATAAGTAGATGATGGGTTGCTAGAGTGACAAAAGCTTAAACCCTAGTTTATGCGTTGCTTTGTAAGGGGCTGATTTGGATCCATATGTTTCATGCTATGGTTAGGTTTACCTTAATACTTTTGTTGTAGTTGCGGATGCTTGCAATAGAGGTTAATCATAAGTGGGATGCTTGTCCAAGTAAGGACAGTACCCAAGCACCGGTCCACCCACATACCAAATTATCAAAGTACCGAACGCGAATCATATGAGCGTGATGAAAATTAGCTTGACGATATTCCCATGTGTCCTCGGGAGCGATTTTCTCTATGAAAGAGTTTGTCCAGGCTTGTCCTTTGCTCCAAAAGGGATTGGGCCACCTTGCTACACTTTATTTACTTTTGTTACTTGTTGCTCGTTACAAATTATCCTATCACAAAACTATCTGTTACCACTTATTTCAGTACTTGTAGAGAATACCTTGCTGGAAACCGCTTATCATTTCCTTCTGCTCCTCGTTGGGTTCGACACTCTTACTTATCGAAAGGACTACGATAGATCCGCTATACTTGTGGGTCATCAAGTAACGCTTTAAGCAAGATGACATGATGTAGATGGATAAACTCATGCAATATGATATAAACCCCATCTTGTTATCCTCGATGGCAACAATACAATACGTGCCTTGCTACCCCTATTGTCACTGGGAAAGGACACCGCAAGATTGAACCCAAAGCTAAGCACTTCTCCCATGGAAAGAAAGATCAATCCAGTAGGCCAAACCAAACTGATAATTCGAAGAGACTTGCAAAGATAACCAATCATACATAAAAGAATTCAGAGAAGATTAAAATATTGTTCATAGATAAGCTTGATCATAAACCCACAATTCATCGATCTCGACAAATACACTGCAAAAGAAGATTACATCGAATAGATCTCCACAGGAGAGGGGGAGAACTTTGTATTGAGATCCAAAAAGAGAGAAGAAGCCATCTAGCTAATAACTATGGACACGTAGGTTTGAAGTAAACTACTCACACTTCATCGGAGGGGCTATGGTGTTGATGTAGAAGCCCTCCGTGATCGATGCCCCCTCCGGCGGAGCTCCGGAACAGGCCCCAAGATGGGATCTCATGGATACAGAAAGTTACGTCGGTGGAATTAGGGTTTTGGCTCTGTATCTGGTAGTTTGGGGGTACGTAGGTATATATAGGAGGAAGAAGTACGTCGGTGGAGCAACAGGGGGCCCAAGAGGGTGGAGGGAGCAAATTGGGGGGGGGGAGGCGCGCCCCCTACCTCGTGGCCTCCCTGTTTGTTTCTTGACGTAGGGTCCAAGTCTCGTGGATAATGTTCGGTGAGAAAATCACGTTCCCGAAGGTTTCATTCTGTTTGGACTCCGTTTGATATTCTTTTCTTGCGAAACCCTAAAATAGGCAAAAAAACAGCAATTCTGGGCTGGGCCTCTGGTTAATAGGTTAGTCCCAAAAATAATATAAAAGTGTATAAAAAGCCCAATAATGTCCAAAACAGGATATAATATAGCATGGAACAATAAAAAATTATAGATACGTTGGAGACGTAGCAAGCATCCCCAAGCTTAATTCCTGCTCGTCCTCGAGTAGGTAAATGATAAAAATAGAATTTTTTGATATGGAATGCTACTTGGCATAATTTCAATGTAATTCTCTTAATTGTGGTATGAATATTCAGATCCGAAAGATTCAAGACAAAAGTTTAATATTGACATAGAAATAATAATACTTCAAGCATACTAACTAAGCAATTATGTCTCTTCAAAATAACATGGCCAAAGAAAGTTATCCCTACAAAATCATATAGTCTGGCTATGCTCCACCTTCACCACACAAAGTATTCAAATCATGCACAACCCCGATGACAAGCCAAGCAATTGTTTCATACTTTTAATGTTCTGAAACTTTTTCGATCTTCATGCAATACATGAGCGTGAGCCATGGACATAGCACTATAGGTGGAATAGAATGGTGGTTGTGGGGGAGACAAAAAGGGAGAAGATGGTCCCACATCAACTAGGTGTATCAACGGGCTATGGAGATGCCCATCAATAGATATCAATGTGAGTGAGTAGGGATTGCCATGCAACGGATGCACTAGAGCTATAAATATATGAAAGCTCAACAAAAACAACTAAGTGGGTGTGCATCCATCTTGCTTGCTCGCGAAGACCTAGGGCATTTTGAGGAAGCCCATCGTTGGAATATACAAGCCAAGTTCTATAATGAAAAATTCCCACTAGTATGTGAAAGTGATAACATAGGAGACTCTCTATCATGAAGATCATGGTGCTACTTTGAAGCACAAGTGTGGAAAAAAGGATAGTAGTATTGCCCCTTTTTATTTATTCTCTCTTTTTTGGGGGTCTTTGCTCTTTTTTTGGCCTTTCTCTTTTTTTTCTTTTTTTTCTTTTGGGTCAATACTCTATGAATGATGATCATCACGCTGCTATTTATTTACAACTCTATGATTACAACTCGATACTAGAACGAAGTATTCCTCTATATGAATGCCTCCGGCGGTGTACCGGGATAGCAATGATGCATGAGTGACTATATGAAAGAATTATCAACGGTGGCTTTGCCACAACTAAAAATGTCAACTACATGATCATACAAAGCAATATGACAATGATGGAGTGTGTCATAGTAAACGGAATGGTTGAAAGTTGTATGGCAATATATCTCGGAATGGCTATGGAAATGCCATAATAGGTAGGTATGGTGGCTGTTTTGAGGAAGGTATAAGGTGTATGATACCGGCGAAAGGTGTGCGGTATTAGAGAGGCTAGCAATGATGAAAGGGTGAGAGTGCGTACAATCCATGGACTCAACATTAGTCATAAAGAACTCACATACTTATTGCAAAAATCTATTAGTTATCGAAGCAAAGTACTACGCGCATGCTCCTAGGGGGATAGATTGGTAGGAAAAGACCATCGCTCGTCCCCGACCGCCACTCATAAGGAGGACAATCAATAAATACCTCATGCTCCGACTTCTTAACATAACGGTTCACCATACGTGCATGCTACGGGAATCACAAACTTCAACACAAGCATTTCTAAAATTCAAAACTACTCAACTAGCATGACTCTAATATCACCATCTCCATATCTCAAAACAATTATCAAGTTTCAAACTTCTCATAGTATTCAACACACTCATAAGAAAATTTTATTATTAATCTTGAATGCCTAAAACAATTAAAGCAAATTACCATGCTGTTTTGTAGGACTCTCAAAATAATATAAGTGAAGCACGAGAGAACAATAGTTTCTATAAAACAAATCTATCAACATGCTCTAAAAATATAAGTGAAGCACTAGAGCAAAAACTATAAAACTCAAAAGATATAAGTGAAGCACATAGAGTATTCTAACAATCTCCGAATCATGAGTGTCTCTCTCAAAAAGGTGTGTGCAGCAAGGATGATTGTGGTAAACTAACAAATAAAGACTCAAATAATACAAGACGCTCCAAGCAAAACACATATCATGTGGTGAATAAAAATATAGCTCCAAGTAAAGTTACCGACAGAAGTAGACGAAAGAGGGGATGCCTTCCGGGGCATCCCCAAGCTTTGGCTTTTAGGTGTCCTTAGAATATCTTGGGGGTGCCATGGGAATCCTCAAGCTTAGGCTTTTGCCACTCCTTGTACCATAATCCATCAAATCTTTACCCAATACTTGAAAACTTCACAACACAAAACTTAAAGTAGAAAATCTCGTGAGCTCCGTTAGCGAAAGAAAACAAAACACCACTTCAAGGAACTGTAATGAACTCATTCTTTATTTATATTGGTGTTAAATCTACTGTATTCCAACTTCTCTATGGTTTATAAACTATTTTACTAGCCATAGATTCATCAAAATAAGCAAACAACACACGAAAAACAGAATCTGTCAAAAACAAAACAGTCTGTAGTAATCTGTGGCTAATGCAAGATCTGGAACCCCAAATATTCTAAAATAAATTGCTGTACGTGAGGAATTTATCTATTAATCATCTGCAAAAATAATTAACTAAATATCACTTTCCAAATAAAAATGACAGCAGTTCTCGTGAGCGCTAAAGTTTCTGTTTTTTATAGCAAGATTAAAAAGACTTTTCCCAAGTCTTCCCAACGGTTCTACTTGGCACAAACACTAATTAAACACAAAAAACACAACCAAAACAGAGGCTAGATAAATTATTTATTTCTAAACAGGAGCAAAGAGCAAGGAATAAAAATAAAATTGGGTTGCCTTCCAACAAGCGCTATCATTTAACGCCCCTAGCTAGGCATAAAAGCAAGGATAGATCTAGGTATTGCCATAGTAATAGGATAAATCATTAAAACTCATTTCATATTCCCTATGTTCGGCAGCAAGTTTTCTTTGAGTCAAGCAAAAGCAATTAAAATGGATAAATTTAATGGGACAAAAGTCCCCAAGATCCACCTTAGGAGGTATAGGTTCCTCCTTCGGCCCTTCGTATTGCACAACTAATTCATCATTATAAGCATTCTTTTGACAGAACTTTGTGAGCCTATACTCGAGAGAATATCCTAACTCATTATTTTGAATAGCCAAATCATTATTAAGTTCAAAGATTCTATCAACTAGAACATTGGTAGGAACCCTTTTTCTAAGATTCTCATTGAAAACAACAAGGTCTATGTAGCGACCAGACCTCAACCAGTCTGATCTCTGTGCATCAGTGTCATCCCTGGATCAGTAATGCTGACACGCACAGTACTTGAAGGATTTATAACAGAGTAGCAATCACACACTTATTACATCGAATGTCTCAAAAGAGAATTTATTACAATAAATATGGCTTAAGGCCATCTAATAATGATAACAGCGGAAGGCTTGGAAGATAAGTGAGTCCATCAACTCCAACGGCGTCACTGAGTATAGAACGACGACCTAAAGACACCTTACTCGTCGTCTGTAAAGTCTGCAACATGAACGTTGCAGCCCGAAAATGGGTTAGCACATGGAATATGCTGGCAATGTAACACATAGAGAGTAATGAAAGAATAAGGCTATACTACATGCATATATGGCTGGTGGAAAGCTCTATGGTTATAGTTTTTGCATAAAGCCAATTTTTCCCTATTGCAAAGGAATAGATTTTATTTAACTATCATGGTGGTTGTTAAACATTGAGAGTGTAGACACCCTCTCAATCCCAATTAAGCATCAACATTAAAACCCAACAAATTAATTAAAGTAACATGATGAGATTCACATGATAATCCAAGTACTAGATACTCAAGACGTCCATAACCGGGGACATGGCTAACCATGATTAGTTTATACACTCTACAGAGGTTTGCGCACTTTTCCCCACAAGACTCGATCTCCTCCATTGGGGTTCTCGCACTACAGGATGTTTGAGAAACGGATGACCGAGACATAGTCTTTCAGAAGCGCTAGCACCTTACGAACGGGTAGACAGTACCAACCTACATCCCCTACATCTGCTAGTCTACCACTGTAAGAGTTCGCATGACTTAGTCAACTATGCTAGAGCCCATAGTAGCTTGTGGCTGCACACGGAAGTTTCTAGTATGAATAATCTCATGATCCCTTTGAGCCTGGGTGGCGGTCCATAAAGAAAAACAGGCAATCGCTGGAATACCCAGGTGTCTCAATCCACCCAGATGTGTGTTTAAGTTGCCACCTTAAATAAACCATTAATTTAACAATCTCACATCTATCATGGATACACTCACCCAATCCATGTCTACTAGCATAGCATGGCATAATAAGCAAACGTAGAAGTAACTCCCAAAGGTTTGATAATAAAACAGGTAATAGGTACTACCTCATCTACTTCCCAAAACCCACAATTTAATTAGATCCTAATCATGCAATGTTTTAGAATTGATCTAATGCAATAAAACTGGGTAGTAGGAGGTATGATCAAAGTGTTACTTGCCTTGCTGATGATCCGTGAAACCTAGCGATTCAAAGTAGCAAGCGGCGCACTTCGGGTACTCTATCGCAAACCAACAAGCATAGTACTCAACTAATGCACTGGTAAAACTCAAATAAGAGATCTAACCAGAAAGTTTAACTTAAGAACTCTGGTTTGCAAAAAGAATCAAATCGAACGAAGCAACGAAAGTCAAACGGCGAAAGAAACAAACCTCGTTTACTATTCTAGATCTAGGTCAAATTTTACAGAAGCAAAAACTTGTTTGAGCTGGTTAAACGGAAAAGGGTCTCGAGACGAAACTCTACACGCTTGAAGCGCCTGATTCCGATAAACGAGCGAAAAGTAAAACTAAAACAAAAATCAGATCACAAATCGCGATAAGAAATAATCGCGGAAAATACAAGAAAAAGAAAAACGACGAACAGATTAACGAACGAACGTTCATTTTCTAGAACTAAACGGTGAACGCGTCCGTTAAAATGAACGAACGAGCGAATGCTCGCTGGATTAAATAAACCGGAAGAAAATAAAATAAACCGGTCTAAAAAAATAAAACTAGGGTTTTCACGGATTGGTTTTTCTTAGAAAACTGGGGCGGCGGGCGGCTACCTCGGCTCGGGCTCCAGCGAGGTTCCGGCGGGGCTCCGGGCGGCGTGGGGTGGCGCGGGGTGGCGGCGACGGCGTCGTCGGGGGCGGCTCCTAGCGGCGGGCGGCGTAAGGCGGCAGGGCGGCGGCTGCAGGAGGCAGGGCGGGCTACGGTGGCGGGGTGAGGAGAGGGCGGCGGCTCCTATTTAAAGGGGGGCGGCCATGGCTTGGGGAAGGGGGCGGCCTCAGGAGGCGTGCTCCTCCCGGACACGGGCGGCGGCGGCGATCGGGACTCCAGTCCTGATCCGGATGCGGGAGGCGGTGGCGGCTGGGCCTTCGGCCCAGTCGGGCGCGCGGTGATTTTTTTTTAAAAAAATTCCGCCGAAACTAAGAAAAATTCTAGAAAAATAAATAAAAATATAAAATTGCCAAAACAAATTTTCGCCGTCTAAATAAAATATTTAGAATGAGATGAACATTTTCTTGGCCCTAAAAATGCAGTTTTGAAAACATGCAATTTTTTCCTAAATTCAAATAAAATAGCAAAACTCCAAAAATAAAACTTATTTGATTTTTTTATTAAATCCTCAATATTTCTTTATTTTGGGAAAGTCATTTTATTCCCACTCTCATATTTGTATAATAGAAATAATTGAAGATAAAATAAATAAAATCAAATGATCCTATTTTCAAAATTTGAGAAAACTCAAATATGAAAATAATGTAGTCCCCAACTCTCTCCGAGGGTCCTTGAGTTGCGTAGAACTTCTAGGATCAAACCAAAGGTAAGAAAATATGATATGCAAAGATGATCTAATATATAACATTCTAAATTGAAAATTTGGGATGTTACGAACCTAGCCCCCTTAAGATGAATCTCGCCCTCGAGATTCAGGTTGGCTAGAAAATAGGTGAGGGTGTTCCTTCAGCAGATCTTCCTCTCGCTCCCAGGTGGCTTCATCCTCGGTGTGGTGGCTCCACTGAACTTTGCAAAACTTGATGACCTTGTTGTGAGTGACTCGGCTGGCATACTCAAGAATCTTGACTGCTTTCTCCTCATAGGTCAAATCACTGTCCAACTGAATCGCTTCCAGCGGCACTGTATCTCTCAGTGGTATATAAGCCATCTCAGCGTGACACTTCTTCAACTGGGAAACGTGGAATACATCGTGAACTCCTGACAATCCTTCGGGCAATTCCAACTTGTAGGCTACCTCTCCCATACGCTCCAAAACCTTGTATGGTCCTACAAAACGTGGTGCTAACTTTCCCTTAACTCCAAAGCACTTAACTCCTCAAAGTGGTGATACTCGAAGATAAACTCGGTCTTCGACTTCGTAAACTGTCTCCTTGCGTTTAGAATCTGCATAGCTCTTCTGCCTGGACTGGGCTACCTTGAGCCTATCGCGAATCAATTTCACCTTCTGTTCAGACTCCTTAATCAAATCCCGTCCAAACAACTGGCAGTCTCCAACTTCATCCCACGACAATGGGGTCCTGCACCTCCTTCCGTACAAGGCTTCGAAAGGGGCCATCTTCAAACTGGATTAATAACTGTTCTTGTAAGATAGCTCTGCATATGGCAAATTGTCGTCCCAACTAGATCCGTAATCTAGCGCGCAAGCTCTCAGCATATCCTCCAAAATCTGATTGACTCTATCGGTCTGTCCATCTGTCCGTGGATGAAAAGCTGTGCTGAACTCTAGCCTGGTACCCAAGGTTTCGTGCAACTGATTCCAGAACTTTGAGGTAAACTGGGTTCCTCTATCTGATACAATGCTCTTTGGAACTCCATGCAGACATACGATCCTGGTCATGTATATCTTTGCCAACTTAGCACTGGTGTAAGTAGTCTTCACTGGAATGAAATGAGCTACCTTCGTCAAACGATCGACTACAACCCAAATCGAGTCATAGCCTGAACGAGTTCTGGGAAAACCTGTGATAAAATCCATGCCTAGCTTATCCCACTTCCATTCGGGTATTGGCAATGGCTGTAGCAATCCCGCTGGCTTCTGATGCTCTGCCTTTACTCTCTGACATACATCACAAACTGCTACATACTCCGCAATATCCTTCTTCATTCCGGTCCACTAGAAAGTATCATTCAAATCCAAATACATCTTGGTATTTCCTGGGTGAATCGAATATGGTGAATCATGGGCCTCCTGCAGAATTAACTTCTTGATCTCCGGGACATTGGGCACATAAACACGATCTTCAAACCATAGGGTATCGTGCTCATCCTCATGAAATCCTTTAACTTTTCCTTTGCTCATCTTCTCCTTTATAGAGGCAACCTCCTTGTCAGTCTTCTGAGCTTCTCTGATCTTATCCATCAAAGTAGACTGAATCTCCAATGCTACTACATAGCCTCTCGGAACTATCTCCAAACATAGCTCACGAAGGTCCTCGGCTAGCTTCTTCGGTAAATCTCCTGTCATTAGGGTGTTGACATGGCTTTTACGGCTCACTGCATCGGCTACTATGTTAGCCTTTCCGGGATGATAATGCAATCTCATATCGTAGTCCTTGATGAGCTCCAACCATCTCCTTTGCCTGAGATTTTGCTCCTTCTGTGTGAAAATGTACTTCAAACCCTTGTGATCCATGTACACCTCACAATGGTTTCCAATGAGAAAATGTCTCCAAGTCTTCAAGGTGTGCACTACGGCTGCTAACTCCAAATCATGCGTGGCATAATTCAACTCATGAGGCTTAAGCTGTCGTGAGGCATATGAAACAACTCTTCCCTCCTGCATAAGCACTGCTCCAAGTCCTCGACGTGAAGCGTCGCAATACACCTCATAATCCTTGTTCTGATCTGGCAAAATCAACATTGGTGATGTAACCAAACGTTTCTTCAACTCCTGGAAACTGGCCTCACATTCCTCAGTCCATTTGAACTTAGTATCCTTCTTCAACAACTCCGTCATAGGCTTCACAATCTTCGAGAAATTTTCAATAAATCTTTGGTAGTATCCTACGAGTCCAAGAAAACTCCGGATCTCTCCAACTGTTGTTGGGGCTTCCCAATTTGTCATAGTGACAACCTTAGTGGGATCTACTGCTATACCCTCTCCGGATATAACGTGTCCGAGGAATCCAACTTCCTTCAACCAAAACTCACATTTGCTGAACTTGGCATATAACTGATGTTCTCTGAGCTTCTCAAGTACCAAACGCAAATGCTCCTTATGCTCCTCTTCATTCTTCGAGTAAACTAGAATATCATCAATGAACACTACGACGAACTTATCCAAAAACTCCATAAACACTTTGTTCATCATGTTCATAAAATAGGCAGGTGCGTTAGTCAGACTAAATGACATAACGATATACTTGTACAACCCATACCTGGTGGTAAAAGCCGTCTTAGGTATATCCTGTTCTCGAATCTTCAACTGATGGTATCCTGATCGCAGATCGATATTGGAAAATACCTTAGCTCCTTGCAATCGACCAAACAGATCATTGATCATCGGTAGTGGGTACTTGTTCTTGATTGTTACTTCATTTAATCCTCGATAATCAACAACCATCCTTAACGATCCATCCTTTTTCTCCACTAGAAGTACTGGCGATCCCCAAGGCGAAGAACTTGGGCGAATATAGCCTTTATCCAGTAACTCTTTAATCTGCTTCTTAATCTCCTCCAAATCTTTTGCGGGCATCCTGTATGGTCTCTTAGATATTGGCCCTATGCCTGGCAAAAGTTCAATCAAAAACTCAATATCTCTATCCGGTGGCATGCCTGGTAACTCCTCTGGAAATACGTCAGGGAAATCCTTCACCACTGGTACTTCCTCCTGCACAACTCCTGATAAGGAATTTACTTGAGTCCTCTTCGGCACATGCTGGGATACATACTTGATCCTTCTTTCTTCTGACGTCGTAAGCAAAATTGACTTACTGGCGCATTCAATGTTCCCTTCATACTTCGATAACCAATCCATGCCTAATATCACATCCAATCCTTGCGATTCCAATACCATTAGGTCCAAGGGAAATACATAGTTACCAATCCGTAATGGTAACCAATCACACCATAGACTAGCCATATACTCTGCTCCAGGCGAGGTTACTAACATGGGTGACCTAAGGGCTTGGGTTGGCAGTTTATACTTATCCACAAATCCCCTAGAGATGTATGAATGTGATGCACCAGTGTCAAAAAGAACGAGTGCAGTAATTGAATTAACCAAAAACTTACCTATTACTGCATCTGGCTGAGCTTCAACCTCCTCCACGTTAACGTGGTTCACCTGTCCCCTGTTGAAAGGGTTCGGCTTCTTCCCAGAGCTTCCATTGCCATTTCCATTCTGGGATTCAGGACATTCATTGGCGTAATGTCCGGTCTTCTGGCACTTAAAGCAAGTGACTTGGCTCAGGTCTCTCTTGGCTGGGGTTGACGGGTTGGTACGGTTCTGGCCATTGCTTCCTCCATTCCCATTTCCATTATTGGGGCCATTATGATTGTGGGAGCTTCCTCCCCCATGGGTATGCTGAAAAGGTCCTCTCGGTTTAGGGGTAAAATGCGGCTTCTGCTGAGCTCCAGAATTGTACTTCCCTTGTCCATACTTCCTCTTGCGGTTCTCAATCTGCTGCTGCTTCCCTTCAATCATAAGAGCACGATCTACCAACTCTTGGTAGTTGTTGAAGCTTGCTACCATCAACTGCATGCTCAACTCATCATTCAGTCCTTCCAGAAACTTCTCCTGCTTAGTTGCATCCGTAGCAACGTCATCTGGGGCATAACGCGCTAGCTTACTAAAGTCATCCACATACTGGCCAACTGTCCGTCCTCCTTGGCGCAAGTTGTGAAACTCACGCTTCTTCATGGCCATAGCTCCTGCTAAAACATGGGCCGTATGGAAAGCCTGCTGAAATTGGTCCCATGTCACCGTGGCTATAGGGTAGGTGACAGTGTAATTCTCCCACCATGATGCTGCTGGTCCATCCAACTGATGTGCGGCAAAGCATACCTTCTCAGCATCAGTACATCCTCTAGTGGTTAACTCCCTTCCAATCTTGCGGAGCCAATCATCTGCTACTATAGGCTCGGTGCTACTAGAGAACACCGGTGGATTCAGCCTAAGAAAACGGGTTAAGTGATCAACATGTGGTGGCGGTTGTGGCGGGTTGTTGTTGTTGTTGTTCCCCTGATTCTGATTCTGGACTAGCAACTGCATCAACGTATTTTGCTGCTGGATCAACTGAGTGAGCTCCGGTGGAAATGCAAATCCATTGTCACGTCTCGGAGGCATCTGAGGGTTTAGAAAAGATGAGATTTAAGAATATTGAGAGGTCTAGAGAGAAAACACTACCCATATGCACATGAGGCAAAAGCAAACAATCACGTTATTCAATCAAACAAGGGCATACAATCAGTCTAACTATCGCAAAAGTGCTCGGACTACTCTATTTACATGGTGGAATACTACTATTGATGGGGTGGTCTACTAGAAATATTCTTCGGTTGCAGACTCCATGATATCTGCTCCAGCTTCATCAACATAGTCATCATCGCTGTCATCTGGATCCGAGTCGGTGTCGTTGATGATGATGTAGTATTCCGGGTGAATCTCCTTGGGTTCTTCGTCTTCTTCTACTAGTGTAGGGTCTCCCATGAATATTCCGATCTTCTTGATCAGGTCGTCATTCTTCTCCACTAGTACGACGATTTCCTCCTCATAATCTTCACGTGTAGCCTTGAATTCTTCCTCCAGTTCCGTGATTCTTGTCCTCGCCTTCTTCAGATCTATCATGTCTGCGCACATTTGGTTCTCCTGACGTCGTATGTGCTGGTTTAACTCCTGGATAAAAGCTGCGATTAATCTATCCTTCTTGGTGCTGATCATCTCCCAGTGCTCATCTCAGCGCCCACAAATCTGGTAGATATTATCCTTGAGATCACTGCGGTAAACTTCTCCAATGCGTCCCATAGTGATGTGGGCTGCCATGCTCTTTCCTAGACTCCAGGTTGGTCCATCAAAGGAAAACTCTATGGGCTCCGTGACTGGCATGAGCGTCCTTCCTGGAACTTGAACTTGAATCATCCAGCGCTCCTCTTCAGGTAAGGTGGCGTTGTAGGTTCTGGTGAAGCTTGTTACTCCGATGTTCAGGTACTTAGTGACTTCCTTCAGGTGGCGTCCAAAGGGTGTATCTTCATCCGGTTGTGTAAACTTGTTCCTTGTATCCGCCATCCTAAAAGAGTAGAACAGATGAGGAGTCAGAAATGAGAAGAGTGAGTAGTGATCTAGGGCTTTATCTTAGTGGTCATGTCCTACAGTCAGCGTGAGCTCTGATACCATCTTGTAGCGACCAGACCTCAACTAGTCTGATCTCTGTGCATCAATGTCATCCCTGGATTAGTAATGCTAACATGCATAGTACTTGAAGGATTTATAACAGAGTAGCAATCACACACTTATTACATCGAATGTCTCAAAAGAGAACTCATTACAATAAATATGGCTTAAGGCCATCTAATAACGATAACAACGGAAGGCTTGGAAGATAAGTGAGTCCATCAACTCCAACGGCCTCACTGAGTATAGACCCACGACCTAAAGGCACCATACTCGTCGTCTGCAAAGTCTGCAACATGAACGTTGCAGCCCGAAAACGGGTCAGCACATGGAATATGCTGGCAATGTAACACATAGAGAGTAATGAAAGAATAAGGCTATACTACATGCATATTTGGCTGGTGGAAAGCTCTATGATTACAGTTCTTGCATAAAGCCAATTTTTCCCTACTGCAAAGGAATAAATTTTATTTAACTATCATGGTGGTTGTTAAACATTGAGAGTGTAGACACCCTCTCAATCCCAATTAAGCATGAACATTAAAACCCAACAAATTAATTAAAGTAACATGATGAGATTTACATGATAATCCAGGTACTAGATACTCAAGACGTCCATAACCGGGGACACGGCTAACCATGATTAGTTTATACACTCTGCAGAGGTTTGCACACTTTTCCCCACAAGACTCGATCTCCTCCGTTGGGGTTCTCGCACTACAGGATGTTTAAGAAACGGATGACTGAGACATAGTCTTTCAGAAGTGCTAACACCTTACGAACGGGTAGACAGTACCAACCTACATCCCCTACATCTGCTAGTCTACCACTGTAAGAGTTCGCACGACTTAGTCAACTATGCTAGAGCCCATAGTAGCTTGTGGCTGCACACTGATGTTTCTAGTATGAATAATCTCATGATCCTTTGAGCCTGGGTGGCGGTCCATAAAGAAAAACAGGTAATGGCTAGAATACCCAGGTGCCTCAGTCCACCCAGATGTGTGTTTAAGTTGCCACCTTAAATAAACCATTAATTTAACAATCTCACATCTGTCATGGATACACTCACCCAATCCACGTCTACTAGCATAGCATGGCATAATAAGCAAACGTAGAAGTAACTCCCAAAGGTTTGATAATAAAACAGGTAATAGGTACTACCTCATCTACTTCCCAAAACCCACAATTTAATTAGATCCTAATCATGCAATGTTTGAGAATTGATCTAATGCAATAAAACTGGGTAGTAGGAGGTATTGTTAGGACCCCGATTCCAAGTCACATCGATCTAGCTGGTAACACCTCATATCACTTTGCGGCCTCACGCACGGTATTCCCACGAGTGTCACCTTACCATGGCCCGGGACCGTTTGCGCCCTTTTGGCTCACGTATATGATAGTGTCGCTAGCATCCATATGACAGAGAACCCAGGCCGACATGGCTAGTCGTGAACCCAAAGCGGCACAAACCATGGGGACAGGCATACATGAATCAACTTCAAACATGTCGGTCCGCAGCGTGTGAATCCAGGCTGTAGCACTGGGCTAACAGGACTCCGGTAACTCGGGTTGTAGTAGGCTAGGTAGGACTCCAGATGTCACCGCATGACATTTCCCCGAAGGGACAGCCACAGGAACGAAGTGAAACACATGCCGGCCAGTCAAGTGTCTTGAGCAGTAGTGCTGGGCTAGCAGGACTCCAGTGAACCGGGCTGTAGCGGACTACTATGGCTCATGGAAGCACAAGACTACATTTCCCCATAAGAGAGGCTACCAAAGATAAACAACTAGATTGTCGGATCCCACACATACCAAGCATTTCAATCATACACACAATATGCTCGATATGTGTAAATACAACATGGCATCACAACATAACTCTACGACTCAAGTATTTATTCATTAGGCTCCGAGGAGCCAGAAATACAAACATGGGTCTCATGACCCAACATTCAAAGCATACAAACCAAAGCACATGCGGAAGCTTAACATGTCTGAGTACAGACATCTATAAATGAAAAAGGCTGAGAAGCCTGACTATCTACCAGATCCTGCAGAGGGAACAAGACCGTAGCTGAGGTATCAAGCTAAACGTCGAAGTCCACACGAAACTACTAGCGAGACTGAAGTCTCTCTGCGAAACATAAATTGAGCAAACGTGAGTACAAAGGTACTCAGCAAGACTTACATCAGAACTAGCTACATATGCATCGGTATCAACAAGGGGGGTGGTGGAGTTTGACTGCAGCAAGCCAGCTTTGACTCAGTGGCTAACCTGAACTACAATTGCAAGCAACTCTTTTGAGGTGGCGCACATGAGTCCACATATTCACCATTCAATACACCACTATGGATCCGCTCCCGTCTCCCTACGAGAAGGCCATCCATAGCACTCACACTTATCTTGCGAGTTTTAGAGTATCCACTTTCACTTGTCTATGAACTGTTATAGGCAACCTAGAAGTCCTTTACCATGGACACGGCTATTCGAATAGATCATTTATAACCCTGCAGGGGTGTACTTTTTCACACACGCTCTCGCCACTTACCACCATGTACACGTCGTGTATATCGGCAACCTTCAAGCGAAAGCCTGGCGAGGGAGTCGGCCACGACCTGACTAACCACACAAGTCTCTAGTCCAGGTTTATCGCCTATTCAGGTTACATCCGCGAGGAGATCCGGCCGGAGTTTCGCTCACAGCCCCAAACGATGTGTGCAGGGTTCCCGAGACACCAAACGGGCGCCCGGTACATCGTGCCACGGTGTATCTACCGCATCATAGCCCACCCCTAGGGTCAGCGCTACGCACGGCCGCCAACACATATCCTACAAACACCCGAAACTAGTTGCAACTCCTGGACAGAGGACAAGGGCAGTTAATAAGTCGAGAGGGTCCATTGGTTTCGGGCCCAATGCATGGTAGTAGCTGGTCATGGATCACAAACACAGAACTCAGTTCCTAAGAACGGTTTCAATGAGACAACCCACCATGTACTCCTACATGGCCTCCCACCACTACCTTTACCAAATCGTGTTCACACACTTAGCTCACACACAGTAGGACATGTTCACACACCTCTGATTCATCCCCGATGAATCAGACCTGACTCAACTCTAAGCAGTAGCAGGCATGACAAACAAACATGAATGAGTAGGCACATCAGGGCTCAAACAACTCCTACTCATGCTAGTGGGTTTCATCTATTTACTGTGGCAATGACAGGTCATGCAGAGGAAAGGGGTTCAACTACCGCAGCATGTAACAGTTGAATCGTTGTTGTCCTAATGCAGTAAAAGAGAGCAGGAGCAAGAGAGGGGGATTGTATCAGAATGAACAAGGGTTTTTGCTTGCCTGGCACTTCTGAAGATAGAATACCTCTTCATTGGTGTCATCGATCACGTCCTCGGAAACAACGTCTACTGAGAGGGGGCAATTACCGTCAAACAAGGAAGAATACAATCAATGCAATGCAACAATATGATGCATGATCATGACATGGCAATATGTTGTGATTTGGGCTAATGCAACAGAAAGTCATTTAAATTGAAGTGGAATTCAAAACTATATCAAATTCCAACTCCAAACCTATTATGAAATTTGACCTAATCATGTTTCATCCTAAACAGTGAGGTTAACTTTCTCAAACATGCATGAAAATGGTACAGATGGATTCCTTGAATTTTTCTGATAATTTTTCATATATAATTTATTTCATTTGGAGTTACGGTTGATTTTCTATGATTTTTAGAAGTTTAGGCAATTTTTTGGAATTTCCTGAATAGAAATAAATCCAGAAATTACATTATTGCATCAGCATTACGTCATGCTGACCTCAGCAGGTCAACAGGGCTGCCCGGGGTCAAACCTGACCAGTGGGGTCCACTAGTCAGTGAACCAGTGTTGGTTAGGGTCGCTGACGTGTGGGCCCAGTTAACTGCCTCGTCAGCATGGTCAAAGCTGACGCGTGGGCCCATCGTGGTTTGTTAAACTTAAACAGAAAGTAAACTAAGTTTAATTAGACGATGGGGCTCAGCTATCAGTGTCACAGGGTTAGACTAATAACATAATTAGTACTAATATAATCTGCCACGTCAGCGGTCGACGCCGGCGACCACAGCAACGGCCGGAACTCGCCGGAGTTGCTCAAGACGGTGGTACAGAGCACCGTTTCACGCGTGGTTTGCGTCTATGGCGAGCTGGAGGCGCGATGCATCTTCTGGAGCACACGGGGCGAGCTGGGGTGGCCGGTGGCAGTGACGACAGTGAGCTGGGCGGCGGCCGGAGCTCGACTAGTTGCGGGCGCGGGGCTGCAGCTCGATTTAGAGCGAACAAAGTGCACGGGCAGAAGCTACGGGGCAGCAGGGACTCGACCGGGTGCTCATACGCGGCGTTGGCCGACCGTAACGACGATGGCGACATTCGCGGCGACGGCAAGCTTCGGCGGAGATGGGGAACGGAGCTAGAGAGCATAATCGAGAGAGGGAGGAGACGGGTTCGACAAGGAAGCTCACAGAGAGGCTAACGGAGGGGTCGGCAGGGGCGGGGACGCGTCGAGGAGGGCACACGGTCGCCGGTGATCTCGGCGGACCGAGGAAGAAGAAGGCGTCGGGGTCGGTGCTTGGAGGCGTCCGGTGTCGCATGAGTCGTCGAGGAGGCGTAGACGATGGAGGTGGAGCTCATGGGCACGTCAGAGGGGCGAGGGGGTGGCTCTGGTGATGACTACGGTGAACGGCGGCGAGGATGGCGCTCGGCCATCGCGGGAGAGGGTGAGGGATACGAGGGGGAGAGAGGGGAGAGGTGCAGGGGGTGCTGGGCGTCTTCGTGGCGCTCGAATGGGGACGGGGAGGCAGCAGGAGGTGGAAGCAGGAGGTGGCCACGGGTGCGCGCGCCGGGGACACGCCTCTGCCTACTGGCAGAGGTGGGTGACGACTGGCACAAGCCAGGTGGGCTGGGCCAGCACAGGTGAGGCCCAGGTGGGTTTCTCTCTCTCTCTCTCTCTCTCTTTATTTTTCTTTTCTATTTTTCTGTAATCTTTGTGGCTTTTCTAAAAATACCTAGACCCTTACAAAAATCACCAAACTGAACATGCCCACTGTATAGAATATACCCAACATGGAACATTTCAGTTTAGGATTACTTGGGCATTTAAAATATTTACTAGCATTTAAATGCCCAAATTCAAATAACATATGATTTAATCCAGAGCCCAAATATGTCATGCAAAAATTTGCATCACCTCTGGTTACTGTTTCCAGCTTTTTCCAAGAATGATGAACATTTTTTTAAAGCCATTTGGATTTACTGGAAATATTTTGGTTGAACCTAGTGAATTCCTTTAATGCTAGGGTTTAGGCAATCCCCATTTCAAGTTTCTTTCAAAGTTTAAACATGATGCACACATGAAGTTACCCTAGTGCAATGCCAGAAGCTAGGGATGTGACAGGTATGATGTAAGTGTTACTTGCCTTGCTAATGATCCGTGAAACCTAGCGATTCAATGTAGCAAGCGGCGCACTCCGGGTACTCTATCACAAACAAACAAGCATACAATAAGTACTCAACTAATGCATTGGTAAAACTCAAATAAGAGATCTAACCAGAAAGTTCAACTTCAGAACTCCGGTTTACAAAAAGAATCAAATCGAACGAAGCAAGGAATGTCAAACGGCGAAAGAAACAAACCTCGTTTACTATTCTGGATCTAGGTCAAATTTTTGTAGTGACCAGACCTCAAACAATCTGATCTCTGTGCTCCGGTGTCATCCCTGGATCAGTAATGCTGACACCACACAGTACTCGGAGGATTTATAACAGAGTAGCAATCACACACTTATTACATCGAGTGTCTCCATACAGAACTTATTACAATAAATATGGCTTAAGGCCATCTAATCACGATAACAGCGGAAGGCTTGGAAGATA
The DNA here is from genome assembly GCF_018294505.1 of Triticum aestivum. Lineage (NCBI taxonomy): Eukaryota > Viridiplantae > Streptophyta > Magnoliopsida > Poales > Poaceae > Triticum > Triticum aestivum. The sequence continues at coordinate 498,158,417 of NC_057800.1, read as the reverse complement.
AGTGAGTCCATCAACTCCAACGACATCACTGAGTATAGAACCACGACCTAAAAACTCCTTAATCATCGTCTGAAAAGTCTACAACATTAACGTTGCAGCCCGAAATGGGTCAGCACATGGAATATGCTGGCAAGGTAACACATAGAGAGTAATAGAATGAAACAGCTATACTATATGCATGTTTGGCTGGTGGAAAGCTCTATGGTTACAGTTTTGCGTAAAGCCAATTTTTCCCTACTTCAAAGGAATAAATTTTATTTAACTATCATGGTAGTTGTTAAACATTGAGAATGGTTGACAGCATTCTCAATCCCAATTAAGCATCATCATTAAACAAAACCTAACAAAATTATTTTAGGGTAACATGTTGAGATTCACATGATAATCCAAGTACTAGATACTCAAGATCGTCCATAACCGGGGACACGGCTAATCATGATTAGTTTATTACACTCTGCAGAGGTTTGCGCACTTTTCCCCACAAGACTCGATCGCCTCCGTTTGGTTTCTCGCACTACATGGTGTTTGAGAAGACGGATGACCGAGACATAGTCTTTCAGAAGCGCTAGCACCTTACGATCGGGTAGACCATACCACCTACATCCCCTACATCTGCTAGTCAACCACTGTAAGAGTTCGCACGACTTAGTCAACTATGCTAGAGCCCATAATAGCTTGTGGCTGCACACGGAAGTTTCTAGCATGAATAATCTCATGATCCCTTTGAGCCTGGGTGGCGATCCAAAAGAAAACAGGCAAGTCCTGGAATACCCAGGTGCCTCAATCCACCCAGATGTGTTTTTAAATTGCCGCCTTAGATAAACCATTAATTAACAAACTCACATCTGTCATGGATATCACTCACCCAATCCACGTCTACTAGCATAGCATGGCATAATAAACAAACATAGAAGTAACTCCCAAAGGTTTGATAATAAACAGGTAATAGGTACTACCTCAACTACTTCCCATCCCACAATTTAATTAGATTCTAATCATGCAATGTGTGAGGATTGATCTAATGCAATAAAACTGGGTAGTAGAAAAGGTATGATCAAAGTGTTACTTGCCTTGCTGATGATCCGGGAAACCTAACGATTCGAAGTAACAAGCGGCGCACTCCGGGTATTCTATCGCAGACAAACAAACAAGCATACAATAAGTACTCATCTAATGCACAGGTAAAAGTCAAATAAAAGATCTAACCAGAAGGTTCAACTTAAGAACTCCGGTTTGCAAAAAGAATCAAATCGAACGAAGCAACGAAAGTCAAACGGCGAAAGAAAACAACTTCGTTCTACTAATCTTGATCTAAGGCAAATTTTACAGTAGCAAAAACTTGTTTAAGTTGGTTAAACGGATAGAGGGTTTCGAGACGAAACTCCAGGCGCTTGAATCGCCTGATTCCGATAAACGAGCGAAAAGTTATACTAAAACGAAAATCGGATCAGGAATCGCGATCGGAAAAATCACGGATTTAATCCGAGAAAAGAAAAATGACGAACGCTCGCTAAATTAAATAAACTGGAAAACCGATCTATTTAAAAAAAACGAAACTAAAAAAACCGACGGAGAAACCGAACGGTTTTTTGAAAAAAAAAACAACACGGAAATCGAGGCCGCGACGGACCTCGGGCAGCGTGCGGCGGCGGCGGCGTCCGGCGGCGGCGGCGATGGCGGCGGCGGCGGGAGCTGGCGGCTAGGGTTTTGGGGGCTGGGGCGCTGGCTCGGTTGGGCCTCTCCCCCGGCTTATATAGCCTAACGGGCCGGGAGTCCTAGTCGGACACGGCCCGTAGGTCGGTCCGTTTTTTAAAATAATTACACACGGTACAAAAATAAAAAGAAATACCAAACGGACTCCAAAAATCCCGAAATAAATTTTCGCGGGCTTCTAAGATCAAGCCGCACAAGGTGAACATTTATTTGGGGCCTAAATGCAATTTTGAAAAACGCACATTTTTCCTAAATTCAAATAAAACAATGAAAAACTCTGAAATAAAATCTTATTTGATTTTATTATTAAATCCTCAGTATTTCTTTATTTTGGGAAAGTCATTTTATTCCCTCTCTCATATTTTTGTAATAGAAATAATTGATGATAAAATAAATAAAATCAAATGATCCTATTCTCAAAATTTGAGAAAACTCAAATATGAAAATAATGAAATCCCCAACTCTGTCCGTTGGTCCTTGAGTTGCGTAGAATTTCTAGGATCAAAACCAAAAGCAAAATAAAATATGATATGCATTTATGATCTAATGTATAACATTCCAAATTGAAAATTTGGGATGTTACAAACCTACCCCCCTTAAGATGAATCTCGCCCTCGAGATTCGGGTTGGCTAGAAAATAGGTGAGGATGGTCTTTGAGCAAATCTTCCTCTCGTTCCCAGGTGGCTTCATCCTCTGTGTGGCGGCTCCACTGAACTTTATAGAACTTGATAACCTTGCTGCGAGTGACTCGACTGGCAAACTCGAGAATCTTAATTGGTTTCTCCTCATAGGTCAAATCGTTATCCAACTGAATTGCTTCCAATGGCACGGTGTCTCTCAAGGGTATGTCAGCCATCTCTGCGTGGCACTTCTTCAATTGAGAAACGTGGAACACATCATGAACTCCTGACAATCCTTCGGGCAATTCCAACTTGTAGGCCACTTCTCCCATACGCTCCAAAACTCGATATGGTCCTACAAATCGTGGCGCTAACTTTCCTTTAACTCCAAAACACTTTGTTCCTCGAAGTGGTGATACTCGAAGATAAGCTCTATCTCCAACCTCGTAAACTGTCTCCTTGCATTTTGAATCTGCATAACTCTTCTGTCTGGACTGGGCTATCTTGAGCCTATCGCGAATCAACTTCACCTTCTATTCAGACTCTTTAATCAAGTCAGGTCCAAACAACTGGCGGTCTCCAACTTCGTCCCATGACAACGGTGTCCTGCACCTCCTTCCGTACAATGCTTCGAAAGGGGCCATCTTCAAACTGGTTTGGTAACTATTTTTGTAAGAGAACTCTACATATGGCAAATTGTCGTCCCAACTAGATCCATAATCTAGCGCACAAGCTCTCAGCATATCCTCCAAAATCTGATTAACTCTCTCGGTCTGTCCATCTGTCTGTGGATGAAAAGCTGTACTGAATTCTAGCCTGGTTCCTAAAGTTTCGTGCAACTGTTTCCAGAACTTTGAGGTAAACTGGGTTCCTCTATCTAATACGACACTCCTCGGAACTCCATGCAGACATACGATCCTGGTCATGTGTATCTTTGCTAACTTAGCACTGGTGTAGGTAGTCTTTACTGGGATGAAATGAGCTACCTTCGTCAATCGATCAACTACAACCCAAATTGAGTCATAGCCTGAACGAGTCCTGGGTAATCCCGTGATAAAATCCATGCCTAGCTTATCCCACTTCCATTCGGGTATCGACAATGGTTGTAACAATCCCGCTGGCTTCTGATGCTCTGCCTTTACTCTCTGACATACATCACAAACTGCTACATACTCCGCAATATCCTTCTTCATTCCGGTCCACCAGAAAATATCCTTCAAATCCAAATACATCTTGGTATTTCCTGGGTGAATCGAATATGGTGAATCGTGTGCCTCTTGCAGTATCAACTTCCTGATCTCCGGGTCATTGGGCACATAAACACGGTCTTCAAACCATAGGGTATCGCTCATCCTCACGAAATCCCTTAGCCTTTCCTTTGCTAAGTTTCTCCTTAATAGAAGCAATCTCCTTGTCAGTCCTTTGAGCTTCTCTGATTTTATCCATCAATGTAGACTAAATCTCTAGTGCTGCTACATAGCCTCTCGGAACTATTTCCAAACATAGTTCGCGAAGATTTTCTGCTAACTCCCTTGGTATTTCTCCCGTCATTAATGTATTGACATGGCTCTTACGGCTTAATGCGTCAGCTACTACATTAGCCTTCCCGGGATGATAATGCAATTTCATGTCATAATCCTTAATGAGCTCCAACCATCTCCTTTGTCTGAGATTCAACTCCTTCTGTGTGCAAATGTACTTCAAACTCTTATGATCCGTGTACACCTCGCAATGGTTTCCAATGAGGAAATGTCTCCATGTTTTCAGTGCATGCACTACGGCTGCTAATTCCAAATCATGCGTAGCATAATTCAACTCGTGAGGTTTTAGTTGTCTTGAGGCATATGAAACAACTCTCCTTCCTGCATAAGCACTGTTCCAAGTCCCCGACATGAAGCGCTGCAATACACCTCATAATCCTTGGTCTGGTCTGGCAAAATCAACACTGGTGAGGTAACCAAACGTTTCTTCAACTCCTGGAAACTAGCCTCACATTCCTCCATCCATATGAACTTGGTTTCCTTCTTTAATAACTCCGTCATAGGCTTCGCAATCTTTGAGAAATTCTCAATAAATCTTCGGTAGTATCCTGCGAGTCCAAGAAAACTCCGGATCTCCCCAACCGTGGTTGGTGCTTCCCACTTGGTCACGGTATCAACTTTAGTGGGATCAACTGCTATACCTTCTCCAGATATAACGTGTCCGAGGAATCCTACTTCCTTCAACCAAAACTCACATTTGCTAAACTTGGCATATAATTGATGTTCTCTGAGCTTTCCAAGTACCAAACGCAAATGCTCCTTATGTTCCTCTTCATTCTTCGAGTAAACCAGGATATCATCAATGAACACTATGACGAACTTATCCAAGAACTCCATAAACACTTTGTTCATCATGTTCATAAAATATGCAGGTGCGTTAGTCAGACCAAATGACATAATGGTATACTCATACAACCCATACCTGGTGGTAAAAGCTGTCTTAGGAATATCCTGTTCTCGAATCTTCAACTGGTGGTATCCTGATTGCAAATCGATCTTGGAAAATACCTTGGCTCCTTGCAATCGATTGAACAGATCATTGATCATCGGTAGTGGGTACTTGTTCTTGATTGTTACTTCATTCAATCCTTGATAATCAACAACCATCCTTAACGATCCATCCTTCTTCTCCACTAGAAGTACTGGCGATCCCCAAGGCAAAGAACTTGGGCGAATATATCCTTTATCCAATAACTCCTTAATTTGCTTCTTAATTTCCACCAAATCCTTTGCTGGCATCCTATATGGTCTCTTTGATATTGGCCCAGTGCCTGGCAATAGCTCAATTAAAAACTCAATATCTCTCTCTGGTGGCATGCCTGGCAACTCTTCTGGAAATACTTCAGGGAAATCCTTTACCACTGGTACTTCCTCCTACACAACTCTTGTTAAGCAATTTACTTGAGTCCTCTTTGGCACATGCCGGGATACATACTTGATCCTTCTCCCTTCTGGTGTGGTAAGCAGAATTGACTTACTAGCGCATTCAATATTCCCTTCATACTTTGATAACCAATCCATGCCTAATATCACATCCAATCCTTGGGATTCCAATACTATTAGGTCTGAGGGAAAAACATAGTTACCAATCCTTAATGGTAACCGATCACACCATAGACTAGCCATATACTCTGCTCTAGGCGAGGTTACTAACATGGGTGACCTAAGGGCTTGGGTTGGAAGTTTATACTTATCCACAAATCCCCTTGAGATGTATGAATGCGATGCACCAGTATCAAAAAGAACAAGTGCAGTAAATGACTTAACCAAAAACTTACCTATTACTGCATCAGGCTGAGCTTCAACCTCCTCCACGCTAACGTGGTTCACCTGTCCCCTGTTGAAAGGGTTCGGCTTCTTCCCAGAACTTCCATTGCTATTTCCATTTTGTAATTCAGGACATTCATTGGCATAATGTCTGGTCTTTGAACACTTAAAGCAAGTGACTTGGCTCAGGTCTTTCTTGGCTGGGGTTGATGGGTTGGTGCGGTTCTGGCCGTTGCTTCCTCCGTTGCCATTACCATTCTTGGTGCCATTGTGATTGTGCGAGCTACCTCCTCCATGGGTATGCTTAAAATGTCCTCCTGGTCTAGGGGTAAAACGTGGCTTCTGCTGAGCTCCTGAATTGTACTTCCCTTGTCCATACTTCCTCTTGCGATTCTCAATTTGCTACTACTTCGCTTCAATCATAAGAGCATGATCTACCAACTCCTGGTAGTTGTTGAAGGTTGCTACCATCAACTGTATGCTCAACTCATCATTCAGTCCTTCCAGAAACTTCTCCTGCTTAGCTGCATCCGTAGCAACGTCATCTGGGGCATAACGTGCTAACTTACTAAAGTCCTCCAGATAGTGGCCAACTGTCCATCCTCCTTGGCGCAAGTTGCGAAACTCACACTTCTTCATGGCCATAGCTCCTGCTGAAACATGGGCAGTACGAAAAGCCTGCTGAAACTGGTCCCAAGTGATAGTGTTGACTGGATAAGTGGCTGTGAAATTCTCCCACCATGATGCTGCGGGTCCTTCTAGCTGATGTGCGGCAAACTTCACCTTCTCCGCATCTGTGCATCCTGTTGTGGTCAACTCTCTAGCTGTCTTGCGGAGCCAATCATCTGCTACTATCAGCTCGGTGCTACTGGAAAACACCGGCGGATTCAGCCTAAGAAAACGGGCTAAGTGATCAACAGGTGGTGGTGGTGGTGGGTTGTTGTTGTTGTTCCCCTGATTCTGATTCTGGACTAGCAATTGCATCAATGTGTTCTGCTGGTGGATCAACTGGGTGAGCTCCGGTGGAAAGGTAAATCCGGGGTCACGTCTCGGAGGCATCTGAGGGTTTAGAAAAGATGAGATGTAAGAATAGAGGGGGTCTAAAGAGAAAACACTACCCATATGCTAATGAGGCAAAAGCAAACAATTCACTTCATTCAATCAAACAAGGGCATACAATCGATCTAACCATCGCAAAAGTGCTCGGACTACTATATTTACATGGTGGACTACTACTACTGATGGGGTGGTCTACTAGAAATATTCTTCGGTTGCAGACTCCATGATATCTGCTCCAGCTTCATCAACATAGTCATCATCGCTATCATCTGGATCCGAATCTGTGTCGTCGATGATGATGTAGTCTTCCGGGCTAATCTCCTTGGGTTCTTCGTCTTCATCTACTGGTGTAGGGCCTCCCATAAATATCCCGATCTTCATTGTTAGGTCGGCATTCTTATCCACTAGTACTTCAATTTCCTCTTCATAATCTTCACGTGTAGCCTTGAGTTCTTCCTCCAGTTCCTTGATTCTTGTCCTTGCCTTCTTCAGATCTATCATGTCGGCGCACATCTGGTTTTCCTGTCATCAAATGAGCTGGTTTAACTCCTGGATAAAAGCTGCGATTGATCTATCCTTCCTGGTGCTGATCATCTGCCAGTGTTCATCTCGGCGCCCACAAATCTGGTAGATAGTATCCTTGAGGTGCTTGCGGTAGACTTCTCCAATACGTCCCATGGCGATGTGTGCGGCCATGTTCTTTCCAAGATTCCAAGTTGGTGCATCAAAAGAAAACTCTATGGGCTCAGTGACTGGCATGAACGTCCTTCCTGGAACTTGAACTTGAATCATTCAGCGCTCTTCTTCAGGTAAAGTGGCGTTATAGGTTCCGGTGAAGCTTGGTACTCCTATGTTCAGGTATCTAGTGACTTCCTTCAAGTGTCGTCCAAAGGGTGTATCTTCATCTGGATGCGTGAACTTGTTCCTTGCATCCGCCATCCTAAAAGAGTAGAAAAGATGAGGAGTCAGAAGAGAAGAGAGTGAATAGTGATCTAGGTCTTTAGCTTAGTGGTCGTGTCCTACAGTCAGCGTGTGCTCTGATACCATCTCTGTAGCGACCAGACCTCAAACAGTCTGATCTCTGTGCTTCGGTGTCATCCCTGGATCAGTAATGCTGACACCACACAGTACACGGAGGATTTATAACAGAGTAGCAATCACACACTTATTACATCGAGTGTCTCCATAGAGAACTTATTACAATAAATATGGCTTAAGGCCATCTAATAACGATAAAAGCGGAAGGCTTGGAAGATAAATGAGTCCATCAAATCCAACGGCATCACTAAGTATAGAACCACGACCTAAAAACTCCTTAATTGTCGTCTGAAAAGTCTGCAGCATTAACGTTGCAGCCCAAAACGGGTCAGCACATGGAATATGCTGGCAAGGTAACACATAGAGAGTAATAGAATGAAACAACTATACTATATGCATGTTTGGCTGGTGGAAAGCTCTATGGTTACAATTTTGCATAAAGCCAATTTTTCCCTACTTCAAAGGAATAAATTTTATTTAACTATCATGGTAGTTGTTAAACATTGAGAATGGTTGACAGCATTCTCAATCCCAATTAAGCATCATCATTAAACAAAACCCAACAAAATTATTTTAGGGTAACATGTTGAGATTCACATGATAATCCAAGTACTAGATACTCAAGATCGTGCATAACCGGGGACACGGCTAATCATGATTAGTTTATTACACTCTGCAGAGGTTTGCACACCTTTCCCCACAAGACTCGATCGCCTCCATTTGGTTTCTCGCACTACATTGTGTTTGAGAAGACGGATGACCGAGACATAGTCTTTCAGAAGCGCTAGCACCTTACGATCGGGTAGACCGTACCACCTACATCCCCTACATCTGCTAGTCTACCACTGTAAGAGTTTGCATGACTTAGTCAACTATGCTAGAGCCCATAATAGCTTGTGGCTGCACACGGAAGTTTCTAGCATGAATAATCTCATGATCCCTTTGAGCCTGGGTGGCGGTCCAAAAGAAAACAGGCGAGTCCTGGAATAGCCAGGTGCCTCAATCCACCCAGATGTGTTTTTAAGTTGCCCCCTTAGATAAACCATTAATTAACAAACTCACATCTGTCATGGATATCACTCACCCAATCCACGTCTACTAGCATAGCATGGCATAATAAGCAAACGTAGAAGTAACTCCCAAAGGTTTGATAATAAACAGGTAATAGGTACTACCTCAATTACTTCCCATCCCATAATTTAATTAGATCCTAATCATGCAATGTGTGAGGATTGATCTAATGCAATAAAACTGGGTAGTAGAAAAGGTATGGTCAAAGTGTTACTTGCCTTCCTGATGATCCGGGAAACCTAACGATTCGAAGTAACAAGCAGCGCACTCCGGGTATTCTATCACAGACAAACAAACAAGCATACAATAAGTACTCATCTAATGCACAGGTAAAAGTCAAATAAAAGATCTAACCAGAAGGTTCAACTTAAGAACTCCGGTTTGCAAAAAGAATCAAATCAAACGAAGCAACGAAAGTCAAATGGCGAAAGAAAACAACTTCGTTCTACTAATCTGGATCTAAGGCAAATTTTACAGTAGCAAAAACTTGTTTAAGTTGGTTAAAAGGTTAGAGGGTTTCGGGATGAAACTCCACGCGCTTGAATCGCTTGATTCCGATAAACGAGCGAAAAGTTATACTAAAACGAAAATCGGATCAGGAATCGCGATCAGAAAAATCGCGGATTTAATCCGAGAAAAAGAAAAACGACGAACGCTCGCTAAATTAAATAAACCGGAAAAATGATCTATTTAAAAAACGAAACTAAAAAACCGATGGAAAAATCGAACAGTTTTTCGAAAAAAAACAACGCGGAAATCGAGGCGGCGGCGGACCTCGGGCGGCGTGCAGCGGCGGTGGCGGGAGCTGGCGGCTAGTGTTTCGGGGGCTGGGGCGCTGGCTCAGCTGGGCCTCTCCCCCGGCTTATATAGCCTAACGGGCCGGGAGTCCTGGTCGGACATGGCCCGTAGGTCGGTTTGTTTTTTTAAATAATTATGTGCGGAAGAAAAATATAAAGAAATACTAAACGGACTTCAAAAATCCCAAAGTAAATTTTCCCTGGCTTCTAAAATCAAGCCGCACAAGGTGAACATTTATTTGGGGCCTAAATGCAATTTTGAAAAACGCACATTTTCCTAAATTCAAATAAAACAACGAAAAATTCCAAAATAAAATCTTATTTGATTTTATTATTAAATCCTCAATATTTCTTTATTTTGGGAAAGTCATTTTATTCCCTCTCTCATATTTTTGTAATAGAAATAACTGATGATAAAATAAATAAAATCAAATGATCCTATTCTCAAAATTTGAGAAAACTCAAATATGAAAATAATGAAATCCCCAACTCTCTCCGTGGGTCCTTGAGTTGCGTAGAATTTCTAGGATCAAAACCAAAAGCAAAATAAAATATGATATGCATTTATGATCTAATGTATAACATTACAAATTGAAAATTTGGGATGTTACAATTTTACTGAAGCAAAAACTTGTTTGAGTTGGTTAAACGGAAAGAGGGTCTCGAGACAAAACTCTAGACGCTTGAATCGCCTGATTCCGATAAACGAGCGAAAAGTTAAACTAAAATGGAAATCGGATCAGAAATCGCGATCAGAAATAATCGCGGAAAATCCGAGAAAAAGAAAAATGACGAACAGATTAGCGAACGAATGTTCGTTTTCTGGAACTAAACGGTGAACGCGTCCGTTATAACAAACGAACGAGCGACGCTCGCTGGAATTAAATAAACCGGAAGAAAATAAAATAAACTGGTCTAAAAAGTAAAACTAGGGTTTTCTAAAAAAAACGGATTGGTTTTTCTCAGAAAACCGGGGCGGCGGGCAGCTACCTCTGCTCGGGCTCCGGCGAGGTTCCGGCGGGGCTCCGGGCGGCGTGGGGTGGCGCGGGGTGGTGGCGACGGCATCGGCGGCAGCGGCTCCTAGCGGCGGGCGGCGCAAGGCGGCGGGGTAGCGACTGCGGGAGGCGGGACGGGCTGCGGTGGCAGGGTGAGGAGAGGGTGGCGGCGGCTCCTATTTAAAGGGGGGTGGCAGCCATGGTTTGGGGAAGGGGGCGGCCTCGGGAGGCGTGCTCCTCCCGGACATGGGCGACGGCGGTGATCGGGACTCCAGTCCCGATCCGGATGCGGGAGGCGGTGGCGGTTCGGCCGGCTCGGCTGGGCCTTCGGCCCAGTCGGGCGCGCGGGGATTTTTGTAAAGAATTCCGCCGAAACTAAGAAAAATTCTAGAAAAATAAATAAAAATCTAAAATTGCCAAACAAATTTTAAACGTCTAAATAAAATATTTAGAACGATATGAACATTTTCTTGGCCCTAAAAATGCAGTTTTGAAAACATGCAATTTTTTCCTAAATTCAAATAAAATAACAAAACTCCAAAAATAAAACTTATTTGAATTTTTTTGTTAAATCCTCAATATTTCTTTATTTTGGGAAAGTCATTTTATTCCCACTCTCATATTTGTATAATAGAAATAATTGAAAATCAAATAAATAAAATCAAATGATCCTATTTTCAAAAATTGAGGAAACTCAAATATGAAAATAACAAAGTCCCCAACTCTCTCCGAGGGTCCTTGAGTTGCGTAGAACCTCTAGGATCAAACCAAAGGCAAGAAAATATGATATGCAAAAATGATCTAATGTATAACATTCCAAATTGAAAATTTGGGATGTTACAGTCTAGAGATTAAAAACACATTATTTCTTCTTGATAAAAAATGATAGCCTCTATGGGAGGACGACCAGCGTCCACCCTATAGTGCGCAAAGATTTCTTTGGCCTCTTTTATTATAAATCTAAACTCATGAGCCAAAAAGATAGTAGCGGCACGCTTAACAGAAGAATGCTCAATATTAGAAAATTCTAGGAAAATCCTTTGTATGCAAGGATGCAAGTGCATAAATTGCCTTTCAAGTTCAACTATAAGCATGGCGATAGCGTCCGCAAGGCTACTGGTTCTATGAAGAATAGAACTACCCATAGAAGGCAAAGCACCGGCACAAGTAAAGAAATCTTGGATAACTCCTTTTCCAATAATATTACCACTACCTATACGGAACTTCTTAGTATGTAAGATAGGGGTTCTTCAGCAGGAGCATCCGAATTTTCCATGATATTATTATTGTCCATATCGACAATAATTTCCCCACTTTTAGACATAACGGCAAAAAGAGGCAAATAGAGAAAGAGAGGAAGGATAGAGAGAGAGGGCGAATAAAACGGAAAGGGTGAAGTGGGGGAGATGAAAACGAGAGGCAAATGGCAAAGAATGTAATGCGGGAGATATGGATTTGTGATGGGTACTTGGTATGTTGACTTTTGCGTAGACTCCCCGGCAATGGCGCCAGAAATCCTTCTTGCTACCTCTTGAGCACTGCGTTGGTTTTCCCTTGAAGAGGAAAGGGTGATGCAGTAGAGCAGCGTAAGTATTTCCCTTAGTTTTTGAGAACCAAGGTATCAATCCAGTAGGAGGCCACACGCAAGTCCCTCGCACCTACACAAATAAATAAATCCTCGCAACCAACGCGATAAGGGGTTGTCAATCCCTACACGGTCACTTACGAGAGTGAGATCTCATAGATATGATAAGATAATATTTTTGGTATTTTTATGGTAAAGATGCAAAGTAAAATAGAAAGCAATAAAAGTAACTAAGTATTCGAAGATTGATATGATAGAAAATAGACCCGGGGGCCATAGGTTTCACTAGTGGCTTCCCTCGAGAGCATAAGTATTACGGTGGGTGAACAAATTACTGTTGAGCAATTGACAGAATTGAGCATACTTATGAGAATATCTAGGTATGATAATGTATATAGGCATCACGTCCGAGACAAGTAGACCGACTCCTGCCTGCATCTTCTACTATTACTCCACACATCGACCGCTATCCAGCATGCATCTAGAGTATTAAGTTCAAGAGAACAGAGTAACGCTTTAAGCAAGATGACATGATGTAGAGGGATAAACTCATGCAATATGATATAAACCCCATCTTGTTATCCTCGATGGCAACAATACAATACGTGCCTTGCTGCCCCTACTGTCACTGGGAAAGGACACCACAAGATTGAACCCAAAGCTAAGCACTTCTCCCATGGCAAGAAAGATCAATCTAGTAGGCCAAACCAAACTGATAATTCGAAGAGACTTGCAAAGATAACCAATCATACATAAAAGAATTCAGAGAAGATTCAAATATTGTTCATAGATAAACTTGATCATAAACCCACGATTCATCGATCTCACCAAACACACCACAAAAGAAGATTACATCGAATAGATCTCCACAAGAGAGGGGGAGAACATTGTATTGAGATCCAAAAAGAGAGAAGAAGCCATCTAGCTAATAACTATGGACCCGTAGGTCTGAAGTAAACTAGTCACACTTCATCGGAAGGGGCTATGGTGTTGATGTAGAAGCCCTCCGTCATCGATGCCCCCTTCGGCGGAGCTCCGGAACAGGCCCCAAGATGGGATCTCGTGGATACAGAAAGTTACGGTGGTGGAATTAGTGTTTTGGCTCTGTATTTGGTAGTTTGAGGGTACGTAGGTATATATAAGAGGAAGAAGTACGCCAGTGGAGCAACAGGGGGCCCACGAGGGTGGAGGGCGCACCTGGGGAGGGGGGTAGGCGGACCCCCCTACCTCGTGGCCTCCCTGTTGGTTGCTTGATGTAGGGTCCAAGTCTCCTGGATCATGTTCGGTGAGAAAATCACGTTCCCGAACATTTCATTACATTTGGACTCCGTTTGATATTCTTTTCTTGCGAAACCCTAAAATAGGAAAAAAAACAGCAGTTCTGGGCTGGGCCTCCTGTTAATAGGTTAGTCCTGAAAATAATATAAAAGTGTATAATAAAGCCCAATAATGTCCAAAACAGGATATAATATAACACGGAACAATCAAAAATTATAGATACGTTGGAGACGTATCATAGAACTTGATATAGTCTTGAGAACCCACTTGACCAAGGCCTTAGGAGCTTCTTCAAATGCATCAATCTCCTCTTGAAGCTTGTCCTTGCCTTTTTTGCTTGTGGTCTTGTGGTGGAAGATCATCTTGAGCTTGTGTCCATGAAATACAATCGAGAAATGAAGGCTACAATTTAAATACAATTGATCTTAGCTAGCTATCTGTTCACAATCTTCTTGCCCTTATTTTTCGTAAATGGAGTTCTTCTCTTGAACGGACGTCCTTTAGGTAGGGTGGTCCTGCTTCTTCTTGTGGTGTATGCTGCTACTTCATCATCGTCGTCATGTTCGATCTTTGGGTCGCCATACTTGTCGAAGTCTTGCTCATCTGCTACTCCATCCACTCCGATGATCTTCCTTTTGCATCTCCTCACGACAACACGACTAGGCTTTGACGGGTCAGTAATGAAGAAGCATTGGTCCACTTGGGAAGCCAGTACCCATGGCTCATTTTTTGCGGTGACGTTTGCGCCCACGGTCTTGGATTTGGCTTTGGGTATAACCATGGTGGTGAAATACCGGTCTTCTTTTAGGACGCTCTTGGCCCATCTGACACGGAACATCGGGACCTTCTCTCCAGCGTAGCTCAGCTCCCAAATCTCCTCGATCCTTCCGTAGTATCTGTCCTTGTCGTTACCGGTGTAGGATTCCATCGTTACCCCGGAGTTCTGATAACCATCACTCTTCATGTCCTTGTCCTCAGTGTAGAATGTGTAGCCATTGATATTGTACGCTGCATAGGTCATCAGGTTGTGCTCGGCGCCCTGTGACAAGGCAAATATGAGTTGTTCTTTCGCGGAAGAATCCTCATGTAAAGGGTACGACAGAAGCTTCTGCTTGAACCAACGCGTGAAACATGAGTTGTGCTCTTTGATTATATCTCCATTCGTCCTCTGTTGGCCTCGGTCATTGTACGTCTTCTTAATAAAGGTTTTGTGCTCTACCACCCAAGGATCGACCACGTCTATGTGTTGTAGCGCGACTAGGTTTGCTCTTTCAAAGTCGGCGAGTCGACCCTCGAAGTCGACATGCATTTCGCGGCGACCCTCACGGTGACCCCATCCAGCGAGCCTGCCGAGGTGCCTATTGACGGGCAGACCAACGGGGTTCTCCATGCCTAGATAATTCGTGCAGTAGGAGATGCACCCTTCGGTCAGAAAGCCCCTGGCTATGCTTCCCTCTGGACGTGACATGTTGCGAACGTATCCTTTGATGACACCATTCATCCTTTCGAACGGCATCATGCTGTGCAGGAACGTCGGCCCGAGTTGGATGATATCCTCCACGATATGGACTAGCAGATGCACCATAACGTCGAAGAATGCGGGCGAGAAGTACATCTCAAGCTCGCATAGTATCACCACGATCTCTTCCTGTAGCCTTCTGAGTTGCCTCACGCCAACCGACTTCCAAGAGATGACATCGAAAAAGTTGCATAGGCAAAATAGCGTTTCAGGACGTGCGCGTCCATGATCCCACGGATTGCAACTAGAAGTATCTGCGTCATCGGCACGTGACAGTCGTGAGACTTCATCCCGCTGAACTTCTGCTTCGCTGGGTCTAGGTATCTGCTTATCTTCCCTGCGTAATCGTAAGGAAGTTTTACTCCTACGAGGCAGGTGAAAAACTGCTCGATCTCCTCCTGACTTAGAGTGAAGCACGTGGGAGGGTAGTCATTTCAGGTCTTCTTGGCCTTTTTTCCTTTGCGACGACTTTCTGTGTCCTACTTCGCCTCATCATCATCATCATCATCATCATCATCATCATCATCATCATCATTAGCGTGAAGCTCTTGCCTGATGCCCATTGATTTCAAGTCTGCCCTTGCTTTCGGCCCATCTTTGGTCCTCTCTGGCATGTTGAGCAGGGTACCAAGCAGACTCTCGCACACGTTCTTCGTGATATGCATGACATCAAGGCTGTGAGGCACATGGTGGATCTTCCAGTACGGCAAGTCCCAGAAAACAGACCTCGTTTTCCATACCTTCAGTAGCGGCTCTGGCGCCTTTCGCTTCTTTCCCGGCTCTGGCGCCTTTTGCTTCTTTCCAGGCAGTAGGCAATCTTTCCAATTTTTCAACAGCTCGTCTATTTCCTCGCCGTTCCTCGTACGCGGGCGTCTTCGGGGTTTGGTTTCACCATCGAACAAATCCTTGCGTTTCCTCCATGGTTCATCGTCGCGAAGCCACCTTCGATGTCCCATGAACATGGTTTTTGAAGACCCGGGATCTCTATCTAGCTGGCGATATGTTGTGTCATCCATGCACCTGACGCATGCAGAAAATCCGTGGACAACCTGCCCCGTGAGATATCCGTAACCGAGATAGTCATGCACCGTCGTGAGCGGTGCGTCTCTCATAGGGAAATATTCTTTCTCCGCGGCATCCCACGTATTGGCTGGCGTTTTCCACAGCGTGTCTAGCTCCTCTTTCAGCAGCCCCAGATACAGATTGATGTCGTTCCCTGGTTGTTTCGGCCCTTCAATTAGCATACTCATGTGAATGTACTTCCTCTTCATGCACAACCAGGGGGGAGGTTGTACATCCACACAAACACATGCCAGGTGCTATGTGTGCTTCTCTGGCTGCCAAACGGATTGACTCCATTGGTGCTCACGCCCAGCATGATGTTCCTTGGATCGTTCCCAAATTCTGGGTCTTCGAAGTTCAACGCTTGCCACTGGCTCACATCCTTAGGATGACTCAGCATCTTGTCTTTTTTATTTATCTCCGGATCATTTCCGTCATCTTCCCGCTTCTTCTCCTCCCTATCCGCGTGCCAATGCAGGAGCTTTGCTACCTGAGGGTCCGCAAAATAGCGCTGCAGACGAGGAGTGATCGGAAAGTACCACACCACTTTTCGAGGAGCTTTCTTCCTCTTCTTGTATCGAGTGACGCCGCACACCGGACATATGGTAGACTCCGCGTGCTCGTCCCGATAAATGATGCAATTGTTCATGCACACATGGTATTTCACGTGCGGTAAATCTAGTGGACACATGATTTTGTTCGCCTCCTCGAAATTGGTCGGGCACTTGTTTCCCTTGGGAAGACGTTCGTGCCAGAATGACATGTTCTCGTCGAAGCATGCGTCGGTCATTTTGTGTTTTACCTTCATCTCCAGAGCCATGAGCGTTACTTTCAGGCGGGTATCCTCGGGCCTGCATCCTTCATACAATGGAGTAACCGCGTCTATCTCCAGTTGATCCAGCTTGCCTTTCTCTGGGGCGGCAACTCTTGCGTTATCCGTCTTCTTGAGAAGCAGCTCTTGAATATGAGGGTCCTGCACCCAGCCTCCATCATCGTCTGCTCCGGCATCTTCATCTTCATGATCATGCCCTTCGTCTTGATCTTCCTCATCATCATGCCCGGCATCTTCTACATGATAACTATGTACAGCATCACCATCGTGATCATGTCCTGGAGATTCTTCGTCTTCTCGCCCGCCCGAGCCGCGGTGGTTGTCTTGCTACCCTTCCTCATTTCTTGCCCGGCCCACATGGACGACTTCATAGTCATCTTCATCACCTTGCCACCAATAGCCATCCATGAAACCACGCAAGAGCAGGTGGTCCCGCACCTGCCCGGAATCCGGGTCCGCAATAGGGCTCTTCAGCTTGCATTATCGACACGGACATCTTATCTCTGTCTCATTTTTTTAAGCATCTCGGCCTTCACGGAGCTCAAAAACCTATTCACGATGCCTTCGGTCATCGTTCGGACCATGGTCTCCTGTGGGGTAGAGCAAAATGATATTTTAGAACGAAGAAAAAATTTGGCATGACTTTCCCTAAAAATAGGACCAAAAAGAATGCGTAGTGCCAAAATTCTCGCCGAAACGGAAATGAATCAACATTCCGGCAAAATATTGGCAACTATCGCATTTTAAATACCGGTACCTACAAACACAAACATATATGCAACACCACAAACATACATAGATCTAGCTAGACCAAAAAAGTGCATGTGCACATTGTTGGAGCGAGCTAGGGAGAAAAAAAGTAGATCTACAACATAAAGATAGCTTTCCCCTTACTTACCTATCATAAAAAGGTAATTTAACTACTTAATTTTGATGAATCCATGGTGCAAATGAGGTGAGGAGGAGGAGGCAGCCGACACAAGCTTGGAGAAGGAGGTGGAGGGAATGAAGTGGGGAAAGTGAGTGTGTAGGTGTGGCTGTCCAAAATATCTAGCTGGTCCTAGGTTACTAATGGCGCACCACCCACTCATGCGCCATTAGTAACCCTACGTACTAATGGCGCACCTGCTGGTGGTGCGCCATTAGTAGTTTTGCAAAAAATAATATA